>NW_006287671.1:2474073-2481745 GCF_000327345.1 Myotis davidii
GGGAAAGAACCTTCAGGTCACTTTCTACCTTCTGAGATGGGGGCAGAGGGACAGTAAACTGCCAAATGATGCTTGTCATGCTCCCCAACCTTGGCTGAAATCACTTCCTTCCAATCACTTTGATTAATGACTAGAGATTTTGTAAGCAGAGACTCATGGTGGAGACATCTGCCTTCCCGTCGGGGTGTGAGGAGGATGCATGTGTATGTAGGGCCTTCAGGCAGCAGGAAACCAGGGATGGGTCCGGGCCGAGTGAGCTGGGCTCCCTCACCCTCCTGATGTCCAGCTGCATGACTTGGCTTCCTGGACAAGAGACGGTGTGGACCTTGTCGTGAACAGCAGGAAATCTGAACAGGACCTGCGAGCCGGGTGGAGGAGAAAGCTGGAGATGGCCCGGGCCTCCTTCCTCAGTCCTGTCAGACCCTGCCCCCCTTCGGGCTGGTCCCTCACGGGGCGGGGGGCTCCAGGCTTGTTCTGGTTCTCACTTCTGTGGTCAGGAAGCACCTTGGAGGTGAGTTGCTCAGCACAAGAAGACTGAATAAGGGGACCGAGCCGGTTTAGCTCAGTGGATAGAGCATCAGCTTGAGGACTGAAGGATCCCAGGTTCAATTCCAGTTAAGGGCCCATGTCCAGGTTGCAGGCTTGATCCCCAGTAGAGGGCATGCAGGATACAGCCGATCAATGATTCTCTCTCATCATTGATGTTTCTCTCTCTCCCTCTCCCTTCCTCTTTTAAATCAGTAAGTATAATTTTTTTTAAAAAAGAAGAAGACTGAATGGGAGAGTATGAGATGGCCACTCCAGCTGAAAAAAAAGTGCTAAGACTTGGCCTGGGACAGCAGTGGGGTTCCTAGGAAGGTCTTGGGCCCCTCCCTGTACCAAGCTGTTCGGGAGTTCAAAGATTCTCCCCAGCTCCGGGCAGCCAAACCCCAGCTGTTTCTCCATGTCAGGAACCAGCGGCCCGTGTGAGCAGGGGGAGTGCGGAAGGCCCTGGAGGGGGACAGAAAGAGAAGCTGGGGCTGGGCACCACCGCCCCGGAGAACCCCTGGGGGCGAAGTGGGGGGAGGGGAGGTGCAGCCGTCTGGCCACACCCATGGACTGGAGCCCGGAGAGGGGAAGCAGGGCGGGGACTCTCACGGGGAAGCCTGGGGGAGGGGTGGTGGTCTGTAGGAACGGGCTTTCCTTCCTTTGTAGGGGCACCAGTTCTGCTTTCTGGGCCTCAGCTCCTGCCAGACCTGCCTGCCAGTTGCTTTATGTATATTTACTATCTTTATCCTCAAAGCCCTAAAACTAATAGGTCCTATGATTCCCATTTGATGAGAAAATGAGGCTCAGAGAGAAGGAATGACCTCTGGCTGCAGAGTTAAGATTTCAGCCAGAGGTGCCAACTGTGGGCCAGCCTCCCACGGAGCAGCCTCTGTGGCTCCAACAGCAGAGGGCACCGAGGCAAACAGGATGCAGCATCTGTCTCAGCAGCGGTCGGTTGACAGTTTACCATTTTTCCTCCTTTTTGTTCCCTGTGGTTGAAGGATTCCCTCTCCATTATTATTGGTTCTTTATACATTTATGTATGTATGTATGTATATGTGTGTGTGTATATAACTGTGACCTCCTGGTTCATAGATCCATCCTCAACCACTGAGCCACCCAGCCAGGACATTATTGTTGGTTTTAAGAGGAATAAGAACACAGAGAAGTGAGAAGCGGAGGGTCCGTGGAGTTGAGTGGGAGCCATGCACTGTGGGGAGGAGAGGGCAGCCGGTCTGAGAGGCTGCAGACAGGAAGGCCGCTATCCGGCCAGTGTCGCCAACTGCAGGCCTCTGTCCCCCGGGGGGCTGCTGGCCTCCCTGGTGGCTCTGGTGCTGTGACACATTGCAGATCTGCCAGAGCCCTCTGCTCGTGCCCCAGGGTGGAGGAGTCACCTCGCCCTCTGGGTAAACATCCGGAAGTTAAACATCAGAGGGTGGCCTTGCCGCAGAGGCAGGTAATTAAGACTGTGAAAAGGGGTCCCTGTTTTTAGTGTGCGAAGTCACCCGGGGTGTTTGTTCAGTATGCTGTTGCATTTCCTGAATCCCACTCTTAGAAACTCTCAGGCAGCAGTTTGGAAGTGAGGCCCGGAATCTGCATTGTCAAAACGCCCCAAGCAATTCCCATCCTATGGACTGTGGACCAGGCTAAGGAAGACACTGACTTGGACGGAGGACTCTGAAACGTTTCTCTAAGAAAACAGCTTTTTCTGTCCTATTGTTTAATCCCTTGAGCACCCTCTTGTCAATATAGGTATGGTGTTCATGGAGCTGCCTTGCTGAAAGAAAGATAATGAACACAGCAGTTATATGCATAATTGCAGTTAATTATTATGTTGTGAATGTATAGTTAAATGATAAACATTAATTTATAAGCACTCTTATTAAAAGTTCCCTTTTATTTGCCATTAATCAAGGAAGTTTGCTCCTTTATCCACTTGATAAAAAAGTTTTGAGTTCTTGCTATGTGATGGGCACTGTTCAGGAAGGTGGGGACAGATGTGGGCCAACAGCTGGAGCTGATCTCTGCCCTTCAGGGCCTTATAGTCTGGCCGGGGAGATTGATTAAATAAATCCCCAACAGCCATGCGCATTTCAATTTTGTGTAAGTTTATTCTTATTGCTTAGGGTATTTGTTAAATTCATTACTAAATGTGACTTATATAAACATAGAGGGATTTGCCAATAAACAAATACAAAAGAAAAATATCCTTGTCAATCTATGTACTGTGATTTGGGGTTTAAAACATTGGTTGACATATGGAATATGAACTTTTCAGGTACCCTCTGATTGAGCTAGGAAGATGTATTTTTAATAAATTCTGTACAAAGTTGTCGTTTTGTTTCTTAGTCAGGGAGTTGTGACTTCATCTCCAAATACGTTTAATTAAAATGTTTTAAGGATCCATTGAGCCCCACCCCCATGATGTCTCTGCTTCCTCCCTCATTTGTGAACATAGTGCCATTAGGAAAATGGTACCCAAGTGCTTTTGAGCACAAATGTACCTGAAGGCAGATGTCTCATCCGGTGAGAATTCTGGTTCCGTGCTTAGCTCATCCTCATGCTGTTCTCTGGCCTGAAATTTGAATGTGCCGATCGTCTATGAGAGAACACATCAGCTATGAAACAGAACTGTCATCAGTAACCTCTGCTTCTTATTTCCAGTGTTGCAGGTGGCGAGCTGTTTGACTTCTTAGCTGAAAAGGAATCTTTGACTGAAGAGGAAGCAACTGAATTTCTCAAACAAATTCTTAATGGTGTTTACTACCTGCACTCCCTCCAGATTGCCCACTTTGATCTTAAGGTACGTTGCTGAGTGTTAGTCAGAGAGAAGCTGATGAAAACCACAGCATGGGTTGTTTGTTTGCTAAGAAAAAAATGGAAGCACTTGAAAGAGATACTTGTCATTCCTGTGGGTATAACAGATGGAATTATCAGTGTAAATCAGCCCGTGTATAATGCACGCCTTCCGCAGTGACTCCTAACTTTTTGTGGAATAGAGGCTTAAGATTAATGATTACATTTGAGAATCTCTGGGGAAGAATCAAGAGGTCTCATCAGCCAGGTCTTTAAGCAACAGAGCTGCTGGTGGTGGTAGGACATTTTCAGCTGGGAGTGCCCACTGGCTTCCCAGTCTCCATCCCCCGGTGGCTGCAGGGCATAGAAGATAGAGCCGCAATTTCTACTCTTCCTCTTGATACAAAAAGGCTTATGGGTCTGACTCTGTCACCGGCGATCAATCAAACCAAATTCTGAGGTTGGCTAAGTGGGGTCATACCTGGCTGGAGGCAGGGCATTATAGGAGCTAATGTCATACTCCCCACAGTCACAGAGGTCATGATCTCTTTGGGAAGGTAAGACACCCTTGAGCCACAGGAAGTGACAATGTCAATGTTTAGATTCAAGTGCAAAGTAGCATGTGATCAGTTGCCAAGTGAATGGTTTGGATCATTGGAGCTAGGATAGGACCATAGCAGAGGAAGGATTTTCTTCATGCTCTTGTAGCAAAGCTATGAAGACCCCATCTCTATCCCCGCAACACTCACTAAAGCACACCCCAAAGACTGCTGTTGCAAACACCTCTGGCTCTCTGCTTGGCCTCTGGTTTCTGGCCCTGGGAGCTGGCAATGCTAAGGAGTAAATGCTGCCCTAGCCGGTTTGGCTCAGTGGATAGAGCGTTGGCCTGCGGACTGAAGGGTCCCAGGTTCGGTTCCGGTCAAGGGCACATGCCCAGGTTGTAAGCTCAGTCCCCAGAGGGGGTCATGCAGGAGACAGCCAATCAATGATTCGCTCTCATCATGGATGTTTCTCTCGCTCTCTCCCTCTCCCTTCCTCTCTGAAATCAATAAAAATATAGTAAAAAGAAAAAAAAAGTAAATGCCCGTAGGCACAGCTCTTAACAACGAAGAATGGCGAGATGGTCAGTAAACCTCCGAACTCCCTCCTTCCCTCCTGTTTTATTCGGAAAACTCTGAGTGCTACTTTTTCTCCCCAAGTTCCTCAAAGGGGTCACACTCCAGTCACCCCTAACTTGATAAGATGCCTCGTATCGGCTTCCTTCCATTTCCTGTCCCCCGATTCCTCTACCAAGTGGCTCCCACATAAGCCACATGCCCCCAAATGTCCCAGGTCTACTCCTGGGAGAACCTAAACCAGAACATTTATTTTTCCTGGTGTTCTGTTGCAAGTACCCTTTATGCCTGTTTTTCAGTTGATTTTTCAGGGGAGAGGAAGAGTTATTCAGCCACCTTACCTTAGCATAGCATAGCTTAGCTGCTGTATTTTTTTATTGTGGTAAAATAAAGATAACATATAATTTATACCATTCTAACCATTTTTAAGTATGCAGTTCAGTGGCATCAGTATATCTACCTTGTTGTGCAACCATCACCACCATCTACTTCTAGAACTTACTGATCTTCCCACCCTGAAACCATGTGCCCATTAAACAGTAACTCCCCATCCTTTCCCCCAACCCCACCTTCTCACCACCACCATTCTACTTTCTGACTCCATGAATTTGCCCATTCCGGGTACTTCATATCAGTGGAATCATATAATAGTTACCCTGTTTTATCTGGCTTATTTCAGTTAGCATAATGCCCTTCACGGTTCTTCCATGTTGTAACAAGTTACAGACTTGACTTCCTTTCTACGGCTGAATAAATATTCCATTATGTTATCTACCACATTTTGTGTATCCATTCCTCTGTTGGTGGACATTGGATCTTTTCCCACCTTTTGGTTACTATATCGCTGCAGCACTATTTCTTTTTTGTTTTTTAGCCTGAAAACATAATGCTTTTGGATAGGAATGTTCCCAAACCTCGGATCAAGATCATCGACTTTGGGCTGGCCCATAAAATTGACTTCGGAAATGAATTCAAAAACATATTTGGGACACCAGAATTTGTTGGTAAGTTTCTTTGCTCCTGTGGTCATTTATTTCTCATAAGCATTATATTGGCAAAATTTCCCCGGCTGCAGCATCATTTCCCTGGTACATGTGTCCGATTTATACATGAAAACACGATCTGTTGGTTTGCTTCCTTTCGAAACTGTCTCTCTCGGTGTGCGTTTCTTTCCTCTTAGCTCCTGAGATAGTCAACTATGAACCGCTTGGTCTCGAGGCAGATATGTGGTAAGTAGTGCGCCCTTGATGTTGTTGTCTTTCTGATTTAATTTATTATTATTCTGACATTTGTTTTTGTTTCTGTTTCGTGTCTAGGAGTATTGGAGTAATCACCTATATTCTGTAAGTACCAGAACCCACAACTTGTATTCTTTCCCTCTTTCTTTGAGACCATATGTTTTATTAAGCAGTCATGTTGATCTCTTCAGCTGATGCATGCTCTTTATGTAAACATTCATTTTACACCCCCAGAACACGCTTAGTTTATACTAATTAAACATTTTCTCCGACTTTGAAGTGAGTCATCAGAAACTGCAGCATAATCACTGGAAGAAAGCATGTCTGTCCATCACTGAGGAAAACAGGCTAGAGGTTTTTTGTAAACTACTAGATGCTGTTCCAGATTAACTTTTTAAATGCATCCTTTGCATTAAGCCGAAGCCTTTGTGCCTGACATTTAAATGGAATTCTAAAACGACTTCCCAAGCACCACATTATAATCTTATTCCTCGCCCCCCTTATCAGGTATTATGGGAACTAAATGACAACACAAGAGGTAATTGTTCATGTTCTGTGCCCCACTTTATCAACAGCCTAAGTGGGGCCTCGCCATTTCTTGGAGACACTAAGCAAGAGACGTTAGCAAATGTATCCGCTGTCAACTACGAATTTGAAGAAGAATACTTCAGTAATACCAGTGCCCTCGCCAAAGATTTCATAAGAAGACTGCTCGTCAAGGATCCAAAGTGAGTGTCCATTGTTCCCGAAAAGTGCTCAGCCGTGGCCTCCGCTCGACTAGGGTTTGCCCCTGTCCTGTGCGCGAGGCCACACCTAGGAGACCCTGGTTGTTTGCTCCTCGCAGAGGGAAGCATGCCATGTGAAACGCCTCAGAAAATGCAGGCTCCTGGGTACCTGTTCAGTCAGTCCTGCTGGCACAGTGAAAATCACGACACGGGCGTACTTTTTTCTCGACTCTCTTCCGTGAAGCAAGCCCCAAACTGCATTTTCTAGAACATCTGTTTTGTAGGCCCAGCCAGCATGGAAACAACCATAGTGTTTGCTTCTGTGGTCACAGCATTTTTTTTTTTCCTTCTTCTCTCCCCACAAAGGAAGAGAATGACCATTCAAGATAGTTTGCAGCACCCCTGGATCAAGGTAAGCTGCCTTTGGTGACTGGTTTGGGCATTAAAGTGCCTCCTGAAATGTGTGTGTTCCGGGCCATTACTAATTCTGTGGGTTCTGACCACAGGACACTTCTGGAGAGTTGTGTTTGCTTTTGGTGCCATATTTTAACACAACTAGCAGATAAGAGTATGCTCATGGTAACGGAGGTGGAGAGGAGAAAGCTATCCTAACGCAAGATTGTAAAGGGATCTGAAGGTCAAGTCTACTCAAACTGAGCCCTCATTCCAGGAGGCCTTTCGGCCAGGGCCTATGGCCACCTCCTTGCATATTACACCTTTATATTGCCTGCCTGACGCCTTCGGGCATTTAGATGAAATAATTGAAGTTGCTGTGGATGAAAATGGGTCCTATGGAAAGTAACCTCACAGAGCAATCTGATTATAAATTTCTAACTGGGCAGGTCACGGGTCATCGTGGGTAGTCATGCCCCAGGCATAAAACTTTTTTAGTAAGAGGTTTATCTTTGCCTGAGGCAATGGACAGGGGTCCGTTGTTTACGGTGTATCTATGTTAACACACCTTTGAAATAAGGGATAACCACCTTCAAGAGAGCACATAATCTTGTTAACTCTCCTGTAATCCAATCCCCACCTTGCTTTCACCCATCATCCTATAATCTGCTTTACGTTCCCTCCCTAATTTCAGATGCATAAAAGAAACTGAAAATGTCATTCCCCAAAGCGTTTGAAATCTTGCTCCCTGGCATCAGTTTGGTTCAAATAAACTCTGATAAAAATTCCACACACAAAAGACCTGAAGTTCCTTCAGCAAGAACAGAAAGGCCTGAGGGTGGGGGAACATGGCAGTTCCAGAATAAACTGATGGAAC
>NW_006287671.1:2481797-2492483 GCF_000327345.1 Myotis davidii
CATCCATCTGCCCACTCCCAGACTTTTTTATGAAAAGTTGTAATTCAGCTTGGCCCAAGCTCAACTTTGCAACTTTTCCCCAGCATCCGTATATATCATCCAATATATTATTGATTTCAGAGAAGAAGGGAGGGGGGAGAGAGAGACAGAAACATCAATGACGAGAGAGAATCATTGATCCGCTGCCTCCTGCATGCCCCGCACTGGGGATCGAGGCCACAACCTAGGCATATGCCCTCGACCAGAATTGAAACTGGGACCCTACAGTCCACAGGCCCGATGCTCTATCCACTGAGCAAAACCAGCTAGGGCCCCAACATCCAGTCTTTATAGATTGTAGCAAGTCCTTAGCCACAAGCGTTAGCCTCTGCCGACTAGGTTCCTAGATCCTGCATTTTATTTGAATATGTTTTGTTATTCTAGCAAGGTAAATGTGTAAGCAAGTATTCCAAATAATGAGAGGTTTCAAAAAATTGTCATGTAACACATTTCTGTAATTTGAAAGCTGTAAATATTTTCTCGGACTTTCATTTTAGCCTAAAGATACCCAACAAGCACTTAGTAGAAAAGCATCAGCAGTAAACATGGAGAAATTCAAGAAGTTCGCAGCCCGGAAAAAATGGAAAGTAAGATTATTTGACATGGAGGGATTTGCTGATTCTATTTCTTGTGCATTTCCAACAATTGTATGAGTTGATAGTCACATTGTCTACCATTACCAGCTTGCCTGGGACCATGGACACAGGGCAAGACCCTTACATACTATGCATCTCTTGGGGGGACGTGCAAGGGTTTTGCTAGGGTAAGGGCTAATTCCTCAAAAAATCAAGAACAACATATTGAGAGGAAAAGGGATGTAGGGCATCCAGTTCTGTAGTTTAATAATGAAATGGAGAAGGAGACTTTCTCTCTATCCTATTGTCTTGATGCGTAAGACCTATAGAATTATTCTTTAAGCAAATACAATCCAACCTACGCGTGGGATGCCTGCCCCCGAGAATGCATGTTATCAGCAGTGAATGCCATCTCAGAGACTGTCACTTGCACTGATTTGAGTATTGTTGCAAGCTCTCTCTCCTCCTCCCCCCCTGCCTTTACTTATCCTCTTTTTTTTCTTTTTTCTTTTTTTAAGCAATCAGTTCGCTTGATATCACTGTGCCAAAGATTATCCAGGTCGTTCTTGTCCAGAAGTAACATGAGTGTTGCCAGAAGTGATGATACTCTGGTAAGCAAACTTGTTTGCCTTGGTGAGGTTCTTTCTTAGCACTACGTATAGAAATGTTTCCGGAACCCTCTACCAGCATATCTAGGTTGTTTGATTTGTTCGACAACTCAGAAAACCTGAAATCATGTAAATGTCAGACTTACCATTCCTCGTCTCAGGTTAGGGAGTTGGGATGGCTGATATATGTACTCTGTTACTTCTTCGTCCTTTTTTCTGTATTTTGATTGGCACTATACCTACTTCCACCCATTACCTCTAACACTGCCACCCACCTCCTCCCACACTAACAGTTTGATAAAAGAGACGCTGGTCAGTAGAAGAGGGAAGAGCTCATTTTAATTTTTATTAACTGAAATGGGAGCCTTCTATTGCCACTGACCTGGGAGACTCTTGGGTTGTAGTAGTACAAAAGGGCCAGATAATCCTCCCCCTGAACACACACTCACACTCCCCACAAAATCAGGGGAAAAGCAGTAGGGCTTGCTGGTGTAGTTTGTGGTAGACCAGAAGGCTAAACCCACTTGCTTTGTTAGCATTGTACCGACTGTCCAAAGCCCTTGAGAACAACTCCATAATTTTTTCCCTTTAATCCAAACTGAAACCTAATCACAGATTGACTCTTCAGATATGACTAGACATATTTGAATTCAACAAGACTTTGCTCTGACAGTCAGACAACAGGGCTTTGTTAACCCTGGAGGTAAAGGGAACTCCAGGAAAGGCAGAAAGGGTGATTCTGTGGGAACCAGGCCACTCCTGTAACTGAATAGTCGGCGTTTCCTGAGTGGAATCTGGGGATTCCAAGGGCAGGATCACACATCAGCACACACCAGCTCTTTCATTCTCGCCGCCCCCCACCCCGCCCACCCCGCAAAGTTAGTACTAGTTTCCCTGAGGCTCAAGCTGTAGCCTTGTAGTGTGAAAAGAGATTGTATATGTTAAAAAGAAAAAAGAAGTGGGAGAAAAGCAAGGTAGAAGAAGGGAGAGGAAGGAGGCGGAGGGCTGGATTTGGGAATAGTGGGTCCAAAGAAAAGATAAAACTATTAATATAAGATAATGAGAATGATTGAATATTATACATTAAAATCATCCTGAATAATCGGTTGGGAGAAATGACATTTATTGCAAGAAAAGTTTAAGGTAGAAGAGGAGCCCAGGCCGTGTAGGAACTCCCGGTGGGAAGACTTCTTCCTCCCAGACCTTGGGTTCTCATTCATCCCAATATCCTGCGAATCCCAGGACATGTTAGAGCACGCTCTTTGTTGTCTCTCTCAAGGATGAGGAAGACTCCTTTGTGATGAAAGCCATCATCCATGCCATCAACGATGACAATGTCCCAGGCCTGCAGCACCTCCTGGGCTCATTGTCCAACTATGATGTTAACCAACCCAACAAGGTCTGATCCTGTTCTATCAGGGATAGTGGTGCCGGTGGGAGGGAGCTGGGGGAGGGTATGGGACTATGCACCTCCAAGTCCCAGGGGGAGACCCTGTCTGCTTCCTCATTCTCCCTTCTAGTTGCAGGCTCCATACTGTGGAAAAGCTCACTTCTGTGTGGAGAGTGAAATGACTTAGACATAAGGTCTTTTTGCATTCAGTGCCTTTCTTCATGCAGGGCCATTCCACATGCACCAATTACACCTCTAACCATGAAAATTTATTTTTAAAAAATATTTTTATTGATTTCAGAGAAGGGAGAGAGAAAGAGAGAGAGAGAATCATCAATGATAAGAGAGAATCATTGATTGGCTGCCTCCTGCACGCCCCCTACTGGGAATCGAGCTTGCAAGCCGGGCATGTGCCCTTGATCAGAATCAAACCCAGGACCCTTCAGTTCTCAGACCAACGCTCTATCCACTGAGCCAAACCAGCTAGGGCTAACCATGAAAATTTAAAGGACTCATCCCACAAATGAAAATGTTACCTTTTGATTGTGAAACCAAAAGAGGAAGCATGCTGTGTTCTGACTGTCCTCCGTTCCTGTTATGTAGCAGTCCTCATGCACCTGTTGAGACAGGAAGGTGTGTGGGATAGCAATGATAATTCGGGCATTTTTTTCCTACCAAACCTGAAAAATGGTTTTGTTTTGTTGTCTTGCCTATTCCAGCATGGGACGCCTCCGTTACTTATTGCTGCTGGCTGTGGGAACATTCAAATGCTACAGTTGCTTATTAAAAGAGGCTCAAGAATCGATGTCCAGGATAAGGTATCATTCTGTCTTATTGCAAATAAATTAATTTTTTTAAGTATTCCCAAATGCCTCTGATCTTAGAGGTAACAGAAAATAACATGTATCTCTACTTCAGTTTCCTACAAGGGAAGCTAAATTGCTGAAGTAGCCTGGTCCAAGCTAACAGGTGTTGTAAAGCAAGAGGAAAACGTTGATCTTTCCCTGGGCTCTGTGTTTGGGTATCAGCCATTCCTTGTTCACTACCCTAGACGTTTCTCCTCACTGATCACTTACGAAACAGTGTTATTTTAAGATGTCACAGTTGGGAAAGTTTTCATTGTCTAATTCGTCTCACCTGAAATGCATTTGCCCACTGGTTTATTAGGGCCACAGGGAAGGATGATATGCTTTGAGGTGTAAATCGCATTGGAAGTGTAGGCACATTGATTAACAGCTAATAGTCATTGTAATGGATCTGTCCTCCGCTTCTAAAGACTTTCAGCAGAGCTGTAAAAGGACTAGATCTGGCCCTTGACAATATAGGGACTTCCAACCAGAGGTTCAAGTGAAGGTTTTAAGAAAAGAGAAACACCTTTTTATTTTGATGTAATTCTAGAGTTGCCAAAAAAAATCTGCAAAGATAATACACAGAGCTCCCTTATCCCCGCCCCCCAGCTCCCCGGAATGTTAGCATTTCACATGATCTCGATCCCTATGCAAAAATAAATGAAATGGGGTGGGGGAGGTTGTTCCCCATGGAAGGTGCTTCTGTGGAGTTTGCCGCCACGGAGGAAGGCGAGTAGAGTGTGTCTGAGTGACGTGCATTCAGATCCCTCAGCTCTGGAAGTGTGACTGCACGCTGGTTTCTGCACAGGGTGGATCCAATGCCATCTACTGGGCCTCTCGGCACGGCCACGTGGACACCTTGAAATTTCTCCATGAGAACAAATGCCCTTTGGATGTTAAAGACAAGGTAAGGCCGCTTTTCTTAGGGACGGGGGAAGTACCAAACGGCTGCATTTGAGCCTCGTCTTGTCACGCACATCAGGAGCCAAAGAATAAGGATTCGGGACCCAAATCTTCCTACAGAGAATTTAATCTAGAAATTTGTTTTTGTGGCTTGGTCTAATGTTAAAACCTGCTTTTAGCTGAAATCTGCCAGACAGTTGCCATGATACGCAAGCCGTGAATTAATTTGCATGAGTTACATGAAAACCCTAAGTTCTAATAGAAGGACAACCAGAAAGAGACCCGAGTCCTGAACCTCACGTTGGCTCACCATGTGCGTGTCTCTTGACCACACTCTTCATCTCTGAAGTGGCTGACAGTGCTGACCTTACAGTCACTGGCACTAGGAGGATTCATGAGACAATGCATGTAAAGTAAGGCTTTGGGGGGGTCAGAGGTTATAAAATTATTGACTTAGGAAGATACCTTCCTTTCACATACTCGGGTTTCATTCAGTCCATCCCACAGTCCTGCACCTGCACCAAGGATTCCTACCTTCTCACCCAGGATGGGTCCTACTGTGCATCCCATCTCTGCTTCTAACACTTGCCGCGTAAGGTGTCGCATTTGGTCAGAGCTGCCACACACAGTCATATGGATTGTGCCCTGCACCAATCTAAGAACAACATTCACATCATAGACAAGTGTATTTATCATGGCCTTTTTCTGTCAGGTGGCAATAAGGTATCTCGTTTTGCTTTGTTTTAATTAATTTATTCTGATGGGTTTTTTGGCAGCTCTACGTAAAATACCTTAAGGAAGTTGCTTCTATTACTAATTCACTGAAAGCTAATAGTGATGTTTTAAAATCTCTGAGAGTATAAGAAATGAGATTCTAAACATGGACGATGAAATCAGAAACATGTTAGTTAACAAAACTGTCCATTTACATATCTGCTGGGTGATGAACCTAATATTAAAGAAAGGAGTTTTGTGTTTAAAGAAATCACATAGCTGGAAGCAGCAGTAGATACCTGTGAGAACAGCCGTCATAGCCCAGGGAAAGCCGTCTCACCTGGGGTTGTATGACAAACAGGGTGAGCCCGGTATATGGGTTTAACACCAGCTCCGTGATGGGCACGCCACCCGCAGGGTCCCTGGCCCAGGCACTATCTGGACAGAGGGAGGTGGGCATTCCCCGAAGGAAGGAAGTGGAGCCAGGTGTGTGTGGCCGGGGCCCCAGTCCTATGCCTTCCAGTCCCCACAGCCTGCTCCCGGGGCGCTCTGAATCTCTGGCCGTTTCTTTTGCAGTCTGGAGAGACAGCCCTGCACGTGGCGGCTCGCTACGGCCACGCCGACGTGGTTCAGTTACTGTGCAGCTTTGGCTCCAATCCCAATTTCCAGGACAAGGTGGGTCATGGTCGCTGGTGTCCTCCCTTCCTTCTGCTCTCTGCACGGATGTACAGGCAGACAATGACATGGCCCAGTCCTCCCAGTTTTATCCAAGTTTCTGCTTTGATTCCAGAGGGCGGGGCCTCAAACAGAAACACCACCTAACAGCCATCTATTTAATCCTCTGGACAGCCCTATGAGTTGTTATTACTGTTACTGTCATTCTCATTTTACAGAAGAGGAAACGGAGGCAGGGAGAGGTTCAGTATCTTGCCCCGGCTCACACAGCTCATAAGGGGAGAGCTAGGGTTTGGGATTCGAAACCACAGGGTCTGGTTCCAACGTCCCTGTCAGTACCCACTAACTCCAATGGCCTTGCGTAGGCAGACATAGGTGTCTAATGATGCTGACCGTGAATATATACAGCCTTCCAACCCACGGCCAGCCCTCTCTTTGACTATTACAACATGCTTACCTCCGTTACTTTTATTTGCCTCAGCAATAATATGTTTATGTGACTCATCTTTGTCAAATGCATGGCAGACATGGTGAGGCATCAGATTGCTATGAGAATTCTTGTCCAAAGAAGTGCTCTCTAACCTCAGATGAAGTAAACGAAGCACTTTTGTAAGAAAGATGCTAAAATTCCACCTGCACTGGGGCTCGATTGTCCAAAAGAGCTGAGCTGTCGGTTCCAGTGGGTTCCTTCGTCGTTCAGATGCTGACAATGCCACATGCATCCAACGCACAAGCGTTGAGGAGACAAAACTAACGAAGGAGAGGCCTGTGTCTATTAATTTCAGACTCACGTTTCACTCCAGTAGCTGTCAGCTCACTCTCTCCATTGCCTTGACTTTGCTGCCGGGCTCAGCGGGGCCTCTCGCCTGGCCTGCGCTTCCTCTCATGTTATTGCACTTGTCGCCTCGGCAGGAAGAAGAAACCCCTCTGCACTGTGCTGCCTGGCACGGCTACTACTCTGTGGCCAGAGCCCTGTGTGAAGCCGGCTGCAACGTGAACATTAAGAACCGGGAAGGAGAGACGCCCCTCCTGACGGCCTCCGCCAGGGGCTACCACGACATTGTGGAGTGTCTGGCCGAACACGGAGGCGACCTGAATGCCCCTGACAAGGTGCGTTGCGGGTGAATGCATCACACTCGCCGAGAAGTGATCTGGGGGTCTGGAGGGACCACAAGCCTTCTGCAGTGAGTTTACCCAAGAGGAACTTGAATGCAGCAAATTGTCATTATCCTTTCTCTTCTCTGTTTCAAAGATTCCGTGAACTTTTCTAGATTCTTTTTAATAATTAATATTCACTTGTGGCATGGAGCAAAATTTATGAATTGGTCAGATGCCTTGGGTCTCTTTTATTTTAGCCTTTTCAGCTGGGAGCGGGTACAGTGCTGATCGCTGAGCCCAAGACAATCCTCATTTAGGGCTAAAATTGGCAGTGCACTATTAATTGGTAGATAAACAAAGAAATAGGTGGCTTATTGATTTCTATCACCTGCTATTTTGTAGAAACTCGGTCTAGACCAGGTGTCGATTTTTAATTAAGCAAATTCAACGTGATCTGTTTTTATTGTGAGCTTGTACTTAAAATGAGGCCGAGATCTTGCCATATATAGTTAGACTTGGACACTGTGGTTAATTTAGTAACAGCCATTTGTTATTTTCTTGGTACAGAGAAAAGGTTCTCAATAGGGGGCGACCTTGCCCCCAGGGGACATTTGGCAATGACTGGAGACATTTATTGGTTGTCTCGGGCGTTACTGCTGGCGTCTAGTAGGTAAAGACTGGTGGTGCCTCTTATATCCTCCGACTCACAGGATAGGACCAAAATGTCAGTCTGTGTGCTGAGATTAAGAAATGTTTCTAAAACCCTCTACCAGCTCCTGAACTCAATACCTCTGCTCACCAGGGATTCTGTAAAAGGTCCAAGGGCTCCTCAGGCTGGTCTTTGGTGGCACGCAGAGAGTAAGCATGTCATCTTTGCTTTTCATACATGTGACAGCCCTGGAGCAAATCCCTTCGCATCACTTTCACAGCTTCTCCTGGTGTAAAGATTGCTGAGCAAATGTTCTTAAAGGTATCTTTTGACGACCTGAGAAAACAGGCCATTGGCGTGCCTGGTACTTAAGTCCTGTACAGGCACAGACAAAAAGCAGCGTCCAGCCTGTCCACCCGATTGCACCAGCCCAGCCTAGGTTCACCGCACCGATGGTCCGCAGCGTCTGATTATTCAGAGTGGGATGTATGGAGCCTCTCCCCCGCCCCCCAGGAATACATGTGTGGTCTCTGATCCTCCTTCAGCCTTTGCAGTAGGGAGCCTTTGCCAGTTAAACCCAGCCCGGTGGCGGCCGGAAGGGGAGGCCAGGCCCGCGTGCCCAGGGGAAGTGCTCATGGCCCTGGCGTCTGTTGCAGGATGGACACATCGCTCTTCATCTCGCTGTGAGGCGGTGTCAGATGGAGGTCATCCAGACTCTGCTCAGCCAGGGAAGCTTCGTCAATTTCCAAGACAGGCACGGCAACACGCCCCTCCACGTGGCCTGCAAGGACGGCAACGTGCCCATTGTGGTGGCCCTCTGCGAGGCCAGCTGCGATCTGGACATCTCCAACAAGGTAAGGCCGGAGAGAGCGACCCCGGGAGGGCCCCCTGACCTGCTTCCGGGTGTTGTCCAGATTCTCTTTGCATCTCTTCATTGTTCAGTCGGTATTCCTCCTGTGGACCTTATCTTTTTCTTTTCTTTTTTTTTTTTTGGTTAATATTCACCTGAGGATATTTTCCGTTGATTTTTAGAGAGAGTAGAAGGGAGGGGGAGAGACAGAGAGAGAGAAACATCCACGTGAAAGACACACATCGATTGGTTGCCTCCCACAAGCACCCCAAATAGGGTCGGGGATCGAGTCTGCAACCAAGGTACTGCCCTTGACCAGAATCGAACCCAGAACCCTTCAGTACTCGTGCCAAAGCTCTATCCCCTGAGCCAAACTGGCTAGGGCCATGTTCTTTTTCTTTTCTTTTTTTAAATACATTTTTATTGATTTCAAAGAGGAAGGGAGAGGGAGATGGAAACATCAGTGATGAGAGAGAATCACTGATCAGCTGGCTCCTGCACACCCCTCACTGGGGATCAAGCCTGCAACCCAGGCATGTGCCCTGACCGGAATCGAACCTGGGACTCCTCTATCCACTGAGGATGCTCTATCCACTGAGCCAAACAGGCTAGGACGGTTCATGTTCTTGTTCATGAGGCTCTCCACTTTCAGTCATAGCTTACATACGACTTTTGAATAGTTTTGTAGAGTAACAGAAATTATTGCATTAATAAGTACTTCCTGCCTAACCTGGTTACTCCATATGGGCATTGAGAGACAGACACAGAAACCATCCACTTGTAGAGGAATCCGAGAACATGGTACAAAATTGGGGTGTCTTTCTGGAGCTCTGAGTCTTCAGGAAAACACCTCCTGAGTTCTGATTTGATTGGCATTTCCAGGACCAGATTTCTCCCCTTAGCTTACCCCCACGGAGAGTTTTATGGTCAGAAGTTCATTACACCTTTTTCTTGGTGCTAAATAAATTTTTAAGACCAAAAGGATGCTATTATTTGGTGAATAAAAAAGAAATGCAGCCCTAACCGGTTGGCTCAGTGGATAGAGCGTCGGCCTGTGGACTGAAGGGTCCCAGGTTCGATTCCGGTCAAGGGCATGTACCTTGGTTGCGGGCACATCCCCGGTAGGAGGTGTGCAGGAGGCAGCTGATCGATGTTTCTCTCTCATTGATGGCTCTAGCTCTCTATCCTTCTCCCTCCCTCTCCCTTCCTCTCTGTAAAAAATCAATAAAATATATTTTTTTTAAAAGAAAAGAAATGCAAATAATTTCAGGTTCCTAGGTGGGTTTTTTAAATGCTATTATGTTGACTTTTAGAAGTTAGCTAACACTTCCCCTTCCCCTAAATGCCATCTAGATTTTCATCACCAAATCAGGTGGAACAGTTGACTATTCAGTTGGGTTTGACCCTGTGACTGTATGAGTAGCAAACACTATGCTGTGAAGATAATGTGAAAAACAAAGTCCAAGGGAAGCTATTTTGATTAATTGTGGGAAATGTTTTTCTTGTTGTTTGTGTTTTGTTTTGTTTTTTTGGTTAATCCTTACCCAAGGATATTTTTCCCATTGATTTTTAGAGAATGTGGAAGGGAGAGGAAGAGAGATACATCCGTGTGAGAGAAACACGTCCATCGGTTGTCTCGCCCACGTGCCCCAACCAGGGCTGGGGATCAGGCCTGCAACCAAGGACCCGAGACCCTTCCGTCCCTGAGCTGACGCTCTGGCCGCTGAGCCAAACCGGCTCGGGCAGGAAATGTTGTTTTAGAAATGGCAGGGATGCTGCCAGAAAAATTTTACTATGATTTGTTGGAGGTAAAAGAATTAAGATCTGAAACAGGCAGAAAATTATACTTCTACCAAAAAAAATTATTTCTGTTGCATATTATGTGATTAATTCTAGTGGAAGTTGAAATTGGTAATCTTCACATCCTAGAAATATGAAAAGGCATTAGCCATTAGCTGCTGGTTGCTTTCTGAGTGTATCCCGTTCTAATCTTGCCAAGTCAGTTATGTAAGTGGCTTAAGGGGAAAGCCAAATGTAATGTTAAGAAGCATCAAGACCTTGGCTTTCCTTCGAGGAGTCTTTAAATGAGTACAAAAGTGGCTTCAAGGAACATCGGGGCACTTATTTGAATACATTCAGACTTGGCCATTGTCTGCCGGCTGAGGTATACGAACACCATGTCTCACCAATAAGGGGGGACCGGGTATTCGCCTCATGCCTCAGTGCAAAATAGTGCGTTTATTAAGTATGCTCTATAAAATGCCCAGAAAGATCGTAGACTTTCATGATTAAAAGCAACTGGTTCAGCCCTGGCTGGTTTGGCTCAGTGGATAGAGC
>NW_006287671.1:2492620-2492923 GCF_000327345.1 Myotis davidii
TCTCTCTCTCTCTCTCTCTCTCTCTCTCTCTCTCTCTCTCTCTCTCCCTTCGTCTCTGAAACCAATAAAAATATATTTAAGAAAGAAGGAAAAAAACAACTGGTTCGTTTCATAGGAAAGCCTCAACATTTGGGGGGGCGGGGAGACTCATTAGGAAGTGCCAACATTTTTGATACTATAGATGGCCGTGGTAGTTCACACACACCAGCATAAACTTGTACTGTTACTATGTCGGCCCAGCAATGGCACATACAGGGCATTCCGTCGATGATTTTGTCATTGAGTTGAGCTCAGCTGGAGGAA
>NW_006287671.1:2493081-2500419 GCF_000327345.1 Myotis davidii
TTTTTTGAAAGATAACAGGGACTCTAGAAGAACTTAAAAGATGTGCAGGCCAAAACCGGTTTGGCTCAGTGGCTAGAGCGTCGGCCTGCGGACTGAAAGGTCCCAGGTTCGATTCAGGTCAAGGGCATGTACCTTGGTTGCGGGCACATCCCCAGTAGGAGATGTGCAGGAGGCAGTTGATCGATGTTTCTCTCTCGTCGATGTTTCTAACTCTCTATCTCTCTTTCTTCCTCTCTGTAAAAAATCAATAAAATATATTTTGAAAAGATGTGCAGGAAGGTAAGAGGAAGGTATTATTTCCCCCAGAAAGCACAGCTGGCTTCCCATGGACTCACCCTAGTCACTGGCTGTCAGGATTTTGGGACACGGCACAGTGACAGCCCACGCCTGCGGACAGACTGTCGCTCCTTCCCTGTGGTGTGCCTGTTCCTTACTTGGATTCAGTTCCCCCAGAGGTAAAAATGCCATTCAGATGCCACCCCTATCACCAGGATGTGACAGCAACTTGTCACTACCTTCCACACTCATAGTGTAATAGACAATTCTTAGTCTTCGCTTTCCTCGTATGAAAATCGGGGGAGTGGCTGTTGAGCACGGCCATGTTAGGGAACACGTGAGCAGGAACTAGACGATGCAGAGCACACAGCCCTTAACTCTTTATTCCTTTCATGTTGCCTTTTCTCATCAGTTCAGAGAGAGAATCGTGTGGTACACAAGCACATGTACACACAGATGCACACACACGTGCATCCGGAGCGTGAGAGAGGATTTCGTGCCCATCAGGTGTTTATCGCTTCCCGGCTCGGACAGCACTGTGCCAGGCCCGTGGGAGGGAGCTTGTGGGCAGCAGGGTGATAGCTCTTGCCCTCAGGCTGCTTCTCTCTCTCTCTCTCTCTCTCTCTCTTTTATTTTTGCTTCTCAGTGTAATAGCATCTCATGTCTCAATCACGGCAATGACAGACGCACGGGCGCTATGGAAACGCTGACATCTGGACATTAAGGAAACTAGGAAAAGCTTTTCAGGGGCAATCCCTTAAAATGATTGGGAGTTTGACAGATGAAGAGGGGAGACTGCATTGCAGACCAAGGGAAGCATATGTGTGTGTTTAGGGGCTGTCTGGAGGCCCCTGTAGCTGACATGTGGTGTAGGTACTGTGGGTGCTGCTTTCTAAGTTGCTCTAGAAGATAACAGTAGACAAAACATAAACAGGCACACACCTTGCAGGGTTATTCACAATGGCAAGGAGTGGGACGGCCTTCAGTGTCCCTCCGCAGTGGGCTGGCAAATGACTGTGGCATGTCCATGTCGTGGGCATTAGTCAGGCGTCCGAAAGAAGGTTTAGTGACACATGGAAAAGTGTTCACAACCAATTGCTAGGTGCACGAAGCAGGTGACAGAATAGAATTGGAGGATGATTACGTCTGGACTTTTCAAACAATGTATGTCCTTTTGTGGATTCATAGGTAAAAGCTTGGGAGGAAATGCCCCAGAGTGTTAAGTAGGGCCAGCTCTGAGCAGGGGCAGGGGAGGGATGGAGTAGGGAAGGAGGACTTCTGTTTTCTACCGTTTATCCTTCCACGTTGCTGGGACATTTCAAATGAGCCTGTGTTAACTTCATAACAGAAAAACCTCTATTTGCAAATAAACAATAGAAGACAGAGATACCCTAACTTTCTTGGTTCCCAGCATCTGTTGTGTCTCAGTAATTTTTTCGTGGTTCCCCCAGGGCCAAAGAAATACCTAACAGTTCTGTTTATTAAGTGGCTCAGTCTAAACAGCTTAGTAAGTCTTTATATCCTAACAAGTTAGTAGCCGTTGCAATGAATGATTCACATAATCGAAAGAAAACGAGTAGGTTAATGTCATTCTTACATAACCACAGTTATGTACTAATGGGATGTTCTCACCGCCCCTCACATCTTGGACTCAGATTGAACATTAATTTTCTCAAAATGCGCTTGCTCCTTATCACAGTAACCGCCAAGGCCCCGCTGGTGTCAGTGAAAGGAAGACAGTACAACCCAACGCTGAGACCCTCACTACCTGGAGCTAGTAGCTCACCTGGTGTCCCACCTGCTGGTTTCATCAGAAATTTAAAATATTTAACATGCCTCCAGGAGTCAACTGCAGCGCCTGGACGTGCCTAGTTACACAATTTGGGAACCATAGACATTTTTTTAAAAATGGTGGGCATGCCTAGCCGGTTTGCCTCAGTGCATAGAGTGTCGGCTGCGGACTAAAGGGTCCCGGGTTCGATTCTGGCCCGGAGCACATGCGTGGGTTTCAGGCTTGATCCCCAGTGTGGGGTGAGCAGGAGGCAGCCAGTGGATGATTCTCTCTCATCATTGATGTTTCTATCTCTTTCTCCCTCTCCCTTCCTCTCTGAAATCAATTTTTAAAAAAAATTTTTTTTTAAAGGTGGGCATGACCTCATCAGTGTGCCTTCAGTGGCTGTCCTCCCGTCCCTTCGTCCCTCGCTGAGTCTAAATGTGAACTGTGGTGCAGATCTTTCTGGAACCTGGGGGCCGGCCCTTAAGCCCTGACTGAACCCTCCTTTATGCCAGCGCAGCAAGAGACTTAATTACCTTATGATAAGCCTCCCACTCTTTCACCCTTTGAAGTTACTCTTTTAACTGAAAAAAAAAAACACTTGAGAACGTTGTGCTTGGCTTGCCTCCTCCAGGAGATGCGAGTTTCTGCAAAAGCAGGCCACGCCTCCTGCTTCTTTCTGGTGGGTCCCAGACCCCTCGCAGTGGGCCAGCCCACCATCCTCAGAACCCTCCGGGGCCTCTCTGTCTTGCAGTATGGCCGCACACCCCTGCACCTGGCCGCCAACAACGGGATTCTCGACGTGGTCCGCTACCTCTGTCTGACGGGCGCCAACGTGGAGGCGCTGACCTCGGTGAGTAGCCCTGCGGCAGGGAAAGGCCTCGGTGAAGGCTGGCCTGGCAGCGGCACCTGGAGCAGGCGAGCTGCTGCCAAGCGCTGGCCCCTGCCTGCAGTGCGGAACCTGTGCCCACACAAGCCGGGGTGGCATCTCCTCAGGGCTCCTCCTCTCCTCTCGCCGGGAATGCTGCTGCCTCCCAGGGGCCTTTTTGTTCCCCGTGTTACGTAACTGTGCCTTTGCCGGTTTTATTAGATGTGTGTGTTCTTTCCTAAATGCTCCCCCTCCGTGCAGGGCACTGGAGGTGCCTTGGCTGTCGGAGAGGGAGGAGGAAGGGGCCCTGGGTGTGTGGGCGACAGTTGACGAGAGCTGCTGTCCCTTGTTTAGAAGCCTGGCTCTGCTAGCAGGCCTGCGAGTTATTTTTAAGTGAGTTCCCCTCACTCCCCACTCCCCGCTCCTCACTCCAGACCTGGCAGGGGGGGTTCTTAAAGACCCCAGTGATTCCCTGTGCAGTGGAGTCTGGGAGCCGCTGAGTCCTTCTCTTACCATGTCAGTAAGGATCTAACCAGTTTGCCATGAGCCCTGACGTGGCACCTAATGCATCCCCAAAGCAAACTAGAAGCCCCGCCTGCCCATTGGACACTTTTCGGAAGTCTTGGGGAGCAGAGAGCGGTGACACAGGACTGTAGGCACGCCTCCTCCCAGCACCCATCTGAGCTCCAGCTTCAGCCCAAGGTGCTGGTTCTCACCTGGCACTTTGCCCCTGGGGAGCGGCTGGAGACACCGAGGGTGTCGCCAGTGGAGAAGAGGAATGCTGCCGCCATCTAGAGGTGAGGCCAGGGATGCTGCCAGACATCCCAGGGTGCAGGGACAGGCCCCCACACTGAGCATGACCGTGCGAAATGTCAGTCATGTTGAGGTTGAGAAACACTGGTTGACTGGGACCCCACGCGTGGCTCAGAGAGCGACTGGCTGTGAGCGATGGGAAGGTGTGCTCTTGGACAGACGGGCATTTCTCAGCTTCCCGTGGGGATGGGACCTGGCTACTGCCAAGCACTGAGACATGGGCCCAAAGGCTTCTTGTTCTTCTTGTTTAAAAACGTTGCTTTTATTTATGTGGAAATTGCTCCTCGTCGTTTCTACTTTAAATGTATAATGATTTCTAAAACGGCAGCAGAGCAGGGCCTCGGCCTCGTGTCCTCCTGGGCGGCCTGGGAACAGCTGTAGTTCCCGCCTCCCATGAGTGACTGCGTGAGCACACAAAGCCGTGAGAGCTGGACCAGGGGGATGCTTGGGAGGAGCTCAGGAAATCTTAGCCACCGTCGTGCACGTTCATGGCACCAAACAAATGAACTCGGGTAGTATGGCACTGCAGCCCCATGGAAATTTTCTAATTAAAAAGTAAACAACAAAGTACCATCCATGAGCCCTTATTTATATCCTTGTTGATGTAAGGAGCGTCCAAAACTGTAAGAATTCTTATGCGTTTATTTGAATCAAACTTGACAGTTGCAAGGAATCAAATTCTCAGTGGATTGAGAAAATGCTCCTGAGAATGGCGGTTTTGCACCGTTTTATACATAGAATCAAAGGAGGAAAATGTAAGGGTGTCACATGAAACCGTTGGTGATAGATTAGGGATGCCGGAGGATTAGGCACGTGGGAGGTGGGAATCTCTGAGATTGGATAAAAAGTAAAAGGAGAGACACATACTTTTAAATAGGTGGGTAGAGGATAGTTAACAGTGACAATGAAGGGTTCTGTGGTCTGTGCTCTGGTGGGAGATTGTGCCCTGAGGGGTCTGGAAAAAAGGGGATACTCTGACATTCCAAAAGTACGCTACCATAGATGCAAAAAGACAATAGACAGGCTCAATTAAGCTAAAGATTGCCCTTTGTCAGGGGAGATACAGGCCTAAAACAGGACTACCCTCCCTGACTCACTTGTAGTTAGAACGTTTGAATTTCAGTCCATCCTAAGTGGTTACGTTCGGTCTGAGTTTGTAACACCGCCGTGCAGGCCTCCCCTGAGCTTGTCAGGTTTAACATGGGGCCCCTTATCCTTGTTGCCCACATCCTTCTTTTACATTCAATGAAAGTCTGTGGATATAATTGTCTGTTAAACAAAACCTTTCTTTGAATGCACAGCAGTGACTAGTAACTAGCATGACATCGGTGGTGAGGTGGCCTCTGGAAGTATTTTAAGATGTTAGCTGATGCTAACTGGAATTTGGTGTCTAATGACCATCTTTATTGTCTGCCTAATTGGAAAAGGATTCAGTTCACCAAGTAGTCTGCCTGCTAATGAGGTGCTGAGTACGATGAAAACGGGGCGGGGGCGGGGGGGACCTCAAAACGCCAATGCACGACTTCTTCCTACTTCTCTTCCCTCCCTGCACAGTCAAGTGAAATGAGGATCCCCTGAGAGGGAGTAAGCCGGGTGCGCTCTGTCTGGCCACCGTCTTTGCTTCTGCCTCCTGTTCTGTTTCTGCCTCCGATGACGGAAAGGGCGTGTGGATCGCACACTCTCTGTTGAGAAGGAAGGAAACTAATCATTTTCCTCCGGCAGGATGGGAAGACAGCAGAAGATCTCGCCCGGTCGGAGCAGCACGAGCACGTAGCAGGTCTCCTCGCAAGACTCCGAAAGGTGAGAGATTCCGTTTATCCGTCTGTTTTTAAGTGCAAAGGTGTTCTTTCTCCTGTAAACTCGGAGAGTGAGGCTTTGGACTCACAGGCTGCATGAAAAGGCAGCTCGCTGTCCTGGTCCTGAGGTTCGCATATCGATTTGCACGTATATCTCAGCTACCTGTCGGTTTCTTTTTCCGTATTTGGACTGGGAGACCACTGTCTCTGAGCCCAGTTTCCCCCTTCCCGCCCTCTCTGTAATAACCCCCGACCCCCATAAAGTGGAGGAAATGTGAAAAAGCTGACTGCTGCTTCCTCATGTTTTCAGCTTTAAGACACCACGTATGTGGTGGTTTGTTTCACATCGTTGCTCTGAGGTTTAAGGGAACATGACACAAAGAAGTAAATGCAGGTATGACCTTCCGGCCCACATTATAGCACAATAGTCATACCCTTTAAGCTGGGAACTGGATGTCTGGGCCGTGTCCTAAAGAAATGAAAGAAACACAGGAAAAGCGTTGTAAGCACAGAGATGTTCACTGCAGTGTTATGTATAATAGTGCAATAACAACCGGAACCAGCCAGAATGCTGTGGGCGGTGGAAACGGCACCAGGGTCTCACCAAACCTGGGTTCAGACCCATTTGGTTAGACAGGACCTGGGTTCAGCAACCTCAGTACTAGGGTTCTGTGGCTAGGAAAACTCAGAGCGAGACCCAAACTGTAAGAGAACATTTATGGGGTGAATTGCAGAGGTGGAAGTAATTCCTAGAAGAAAGGGGCTTAGGAAATGGGTTATGGAGGTAAAGGAGGGGCCCTTGGAGCTTGGGAGAGAGGAAGCTAATGGTGATGTGCCTGGGGGAAGGGAGGAGGGGGGAGGGAAGGGGAGAGGGAAAGGCCCCAGCAAGCCTGCTCTAGGGAGGGAGGGAGGGAGAGCACCCAAAGGGGAAATCTTTACAAGGCTCCATTATCACAGAGCTGGCAAAAAAAAAATGGGTTTTGTGGTCTCCACTGATGGGTTGGCTGGCACCAGGGCAGGGGGTCATTATTCCAGGCAGCTGGAACAGCAGTGGCTGGTTTTGTTGCTTATCTGGGCCTGGAGCTGAAATACACTGAGGCCCAGATGTTATCTCAGGGAGGACAGGTCAGGGGGTCCAACCTCCTGACCAGCCATATGCTGGGGGAGGAGAAGTCACCCTGGGGGAGGTCCCGCCCTATACTAGTAACTGACTGTCCACTGCTAGGCACCTGGGGCTGTCCATCCTGGGGACCTTCTGTTCTGGCCCACATCTTCCTCTGCTCATGTCTAACTGCCTATGGCAAGATGACCAACAATGATGTCTGGCAATTGTCATCCAGCTATAAAGCAGAATGGTTTTCGCCACTGAAATATTTTAGACGAGGTTTTTTAGTAACAGGAGTTCAATGCTGAGGGTGTTCCTGGACTTCAAAGCCGAAGATAAATTATGTGCACATTACGATCCAACCTGTGTTTTTCTAAAATGCCTGGGAAGAAAATGTTAACGGTGGTGTTTTTAGAGTTTGCCAGTGTAATTAACATTTTCTTCTTTAAACATTACTGTGTTTTCCTAACTCTCCTATAATGCTTTTTCAAAAAACAAACTTTATGGGAAGGAAAAAATAATTTACTGATTTAAGTGTTCATTGAAAAGGTATTGCCTACTGCCCTAGCCCAGTGGTCGGCAAACTGCGGTTCGGCAAACCGCGGCTCGCGAGCCACATGCGGTTCTTTGGCCCCTTGAGTGTGGCTCTTCCACAAAATACCGACTTCTGCGCATGGGCCACGAAGTTTCAGTCACACTGCACGTG
>NW_006287671.1:2500688-2502486 GCF_000327345.1 Myotis davidii
AAGGAAAGGTATTGCCCAAAATATGCTCAGGGTATCCCCTGGAGCTCCTGCCTTATAAACTGAAAAGTGCCTTCAAGGGGGCGGGGAGATTAGGGGTGACAGGGTCTTAGCTCTCTCAGCTACTGGAGGTGGCCTTTCCATCATGGTCCCTGGTTCGGGGGGAGGCGAAGGGACACAAAGATGAGAACATTTCCGCCCAGTGCTTGGAGCTGACCTTGGGGCATCAGAGAGAGAATAATCCATTGTCACACCCTGTGCTTTGGAGGCTATGAACCATGCACAGAGCCTGGCCGGCGGCCGGTGAACCTGAGCTCTCCCGGCTGCTGCAGGGTTCCGCCTGTCCTTTGCTCTGGGAATTCCAGAAAGGGATCTAGAAAAGCTCTCCTCGCCTTACTCACTTACTCTCACAGCAAATCGGACTCAAGTTGGTGAAGCAACTTGCTACCCAGTGCAGACTCAGACTCAGACCTGACATAGAAGCATCTGGTCCGCAGGGGGCTCCCGTCTGCTTCAGTTTCCTCCCCAGCCAGGGGCGCCCTCCTCCTCCTCGCTGGGCTCCCCGCTGTGGGCTGCCAGGATCACCTTCCTCGGAATAACCCGGGGACATTCCCCTCGCAGGCTGTTCCAGGGAGATCCACATATTTGTTTGCCTTTGTCAACCCCTCAGAGGGCTCTGGACCTCGGCTTCCTGAGGATCCAGAAAAGGGGATCGGCTGCCCAGCAATTTCTGACCACACTACAGGGCGGGCGGTGGGCGGGCTGCCTGTCCTCCCCCCACGGAGCCACCCCTCCCCCCAACTTCCCTCCTCCACCTGGTGCAAACCACGGAAAGGCCTCCACGCTTTCTGTCACCCCCTGAAGACTCGGCCCTGGATGCTAATTAAATACATTCACGGGAGAAATCTGTGTAGGGACAACAGCGGGGGAGGGGGTGGCTTTAAATGGCTGTGCCATTCCCTGTGGGTTCCAACCAAATTAGCAAAAAAAGAGCTCCCTGTGCCCCCCCACCTCCAATCAGCTGACACGCCTGGAAATGTAGCTTTAAACAATGTTTGCTGGGCAGCCTGGGGCTTTCTGTTCCTGAAGTAGAGCCAAAGTCATCTTGTTGACCGTGTGGGCAGCAGAGGCCAGGCCAGGAGAGTGTGGGGTTCCCTGTGCAGACAGCGCAGGGGTCAGCCCAGGGAGAGGAAACCTTTCAGCCGGTGCATCCGGGCAGCGTGGGGGTGAGGGTGGCCGAGGCCGGGTCTTGTGGGGGAAACAAACACAGCTCAGCCATGAAGTGACGTGTGGGTGGTGGATACCCGAGCCTCTGTTACCCTCTGGGAAAACCCCCCATCCACGTCTCTTTCCAGCTGTGTGCTCAGTGCCACCACCTTGGGGCCTGCAGTCAGCCGTGGAGGTGGTGTCTGCACCACAGGAATAGCCAACGTGAAGCTTCAGGGCTGTTTTCCTGGCACGCTGGTTGGTCAGCACACCATTGCTTGGGGGGTCTCTAGGGTTTTAAGTACAACATTTTTAAAAATATATAATTTTTTTATTGATTCAGAGAGGAAGGGAGAGAGAGAGAAAGAGAAACATCAATGATGAGAGAGAATCATTGATCAGCTGCCTCCTGCACGCCCCACACTGGGGATCAAACCCGCAACCCAGGCATGTGCCCTGACTGGGAATCAAACTGTGGACCCTTCAGTCCGCAGGCCGACGCTCAACCATTGAGCCACACCGGCCAGGCAAAGATATATTGATTTTTAACAGTGCTCACTCCAGAAGTCACGGTTTGGACAGACCCTGCAGCCTT
>NW_006287671.1:2503960-2510353 GCF_000327345.1 Myotis davidii
CCAGGCATGTGCCCTGACTGGGAATCAAACTGTGACCTCCTGGTTCATAGGTTGGTGCTCAACCACCGAGCCACACCAGCGGGGCAGGTACAACCCTTTTACAAAAAAAGAGCTGCCTGACCCTCCTACTCTCCACTGTGCTCCCCCCACCTCTAAGCAAAGCCCAGGTCCGCCCTCCAAGCCTGCGGGACTCCTCCTGAGGAGGGCTGCTTGCTGTGACGGGGAGGGGAGGGCACTTACACTTCCATCAGCATCCATTTCACTAGCCGTGCGAGTCCCATTCTTACCTGATTTTAAGATCCTAATTTCAGGAGGTGTGGGGAGCTGGCTTATTTTTATTTTGTTTGATTGTCCTTCTAATCAGATTGTCCACAAGCTGATATTAAAAGTAATTGCTTTTACTAAGCCCAAGAGGAGGCAGTGAGAAAGGTGCCCAGGAATATTTTGGAGAAGAGGACAAAGTTGGGGACTTGCCCGGAATTAAAAACTCACACGCAAGCTGCGTTTGCATAATTAAAAGTTGCTGCTCCATCCGCGCAGGTTGTAATTGCATCCTGCCACGTGCGGAAAGCGCGTCACCCCTCCACTTATCTGGCGTTCCCAGGCTGCTGCAGGCTCGCCCCTGTCAGTCAGCGGGTGTTCAGTCATCTTTCCTGAGGAGAAAGTGAAAGCTCCATTTCCAGGGGGGAAGTTGCTGGAAGAAAGGAAACTGGAAACCAAGATTCATCAGAGCTTCAAAGAGCAAAACGGATACCAAATAGTATTCATTTAAAAGATATTCATAATGTCTCATATGCCAAGAACTGTTCTAGGCAGCAGAGAGACCACAGTGAACAAACGGGGCAAGACTCAGCCGATAAACAAATAAGAAAAATGCACAACAGGGTGAATTAGGGGTTGGCAAGCGATGGCCTATGAGCCAAAGCTAACTCACCCCCTGTTTTTAAAAATAAAGTTTTATTGGAACACAGCCATACCCACTGACTACTGTCTATGGCTGGTTTCTGGATGCATGGGAGTCCCAACAGAGACCACCAGGCCCTTTACGGAAAGGTTTGCTGTCCCCCTGGTGTAAGTGCAGGCGATTCAAATAGGGTGAAATGAAAGACAGTAGAGGGTGGGGGTGGGAACTACTTTCCACTGACTGGTCAGGGACAGCTTCTCTGATGGCAACGTTTAAACCAATTCCTGGAGGACAAGACAGGCTTGGTGGAAAGCCGAGGCAAAGGTCCTGGGGCAGCAAAGGGCTGGGTGTGTCCCAGGAAACAGCCCGAGGAGGGGGGTTGATGGGGCTGGCTAGGGAGCTGGAGCGCAGTGGTCTGGGCGGAGAATGATGCCCAAGACCCTCCGATCAGAGAGGGAGGCCAGCTTCACAGGCCTTGGTAAAGAGAAGAGGACTGGACGCTCACGTTCCTGTGTAAGTATTCCAAGTATGTGACTAGTAAGGGGGAGAGATCAACCAAAGGACTTACATCGGACGCTCACGTTCCTGTGTAAGTATTCAAAGTATGTGACTAGTAAGGGGCAGAGATCAACCAAAGGACTTACATGCTAGCATATAGGCCTAACAATGGACACAGACAACAGGGGGATGAGGGCATGAGTGGGGGGATGGGGAGTAATGTGGGGATAAGGACACATATGTAATAACTTAATCAATAAAAAAAATTTTTAAAAATTAAATACATAAATGAAGTATGTGACTAAAGCTAACGAGAGGGAATACGCCTTTATGACCACCTGGAAGGCCAGTTCTGGTTTAGATTCCCATTGTTTCCTCCCTGTCTTCCCAACCCTGGCGGCCCTGCACGTAGGAGGCCACACCCACAGACACCCCGGCCTCACAGCCTCGCCCGCTCGCTCGGGAGGTGCAGTGGGAAACACAAACGGGAAAGTATTTCAAGTCATGAGCCAGAATTTAGGGACCACCACAGCCCCAACTCTCCACCCCCTGGCGATGCTACTGCAGTGGATGGAATTGTGTGCTCCTCCTCCTCCAAGAAATCGATATTCTATCACCTCCAGGGCCTCTCTCATCAAAACCTTGGCCTCACTGGAGAGCTCACACTCGGGTTGGTGGGAGCTGCCTTGCTGGGGGGACTGGTCAGGGCCCTGCTGCACCATCTAGTGGTGAAAAGTGATAATGCAGCGCCCGCCGCGTGGGGAGAGATTTCAGAAACTTCTGTGGGTCCTGTACATCGTTATCAAATGCGGCTGTATTCAGATTCTGCAAGATTTTTAGTGAGAACAAGGAGGGATCATCCTTCAGGTGAGGTTAGGTCTCCTTACAAAGGAGAAGACGCGAGACTATGTTGTTTTTCTTGGCGTTTCAAGGTGATGGCAGATTCTGTCCGTCTATAGAGAGCGGTTTCCTGATTTATCTTCCCGAAGACAGGTGGGGTGTGAGTCAGTCCCAGGCAGGCCATCAGCTCCTGGTGGAAGGGAAGTTGGGGGTGGGGGGAGGGGAGAGGTGCCAAGGCCCTGGGCAGAGGGCAGGAGGGAGGGTGGGATGTCTATTCCTTTTACCCCTTTCTCGCTGCCGTCCTCATCCCCATGCGAATGGAGAGAGTGTGTGTGTCCGTGTGATCATGTAGAATCCGGGACATCTTAAAGCTGAGCTGTGAGCCCAGCAAAACAGAAGTTTCTTGGGGGGAAAAAGATTTCTGAGGACAGTTATTATTTGGGAAACAGCATGTGAACTTGTAATGATTCTGAGATGAGCGCAGCCCCTTCACATGGGGACTCAGCTGTTTCTGATAAAGAATTAAAGTCTCCCTCAGCTCCCTGAGGACCCGAGATGCACACAGGCCAGCAATCCAAGTCATTTGCATAGGAAAAAAGGTGCTGAAATGAGATGTGCCCTTTGTTTGAAAATCCAGAGCAGGCAGGGCTTATCTCATTCTATTTGCCTTTTTAAAAATATTTTTTTTATTGATTTTTTTACAAAGAGGAAGGGAGAGGGATAGAGAGTTAGAAACATCGATGAGAGAGAAACATCGATCAGCTGCCTCCTGCACACCTGCTACTGGGGATGTGCCCGCAACCAAGGTACATGCCCTTGACCGGAATTGAACCTGGGACCCTTCAGTCCACAGGCCGACGCTCTATCCACTCAGCCAAACCGGTCTGGCTCTATTTGCCTTTTTGTAGCAGTGACTCATAACTTACTTTGCATCCAATGGCCCGCAAAGCAGCATGGCCCTGGAGACCTTGCAGTAACGGGAGTATCCTCCGAGTGGGTCCAGCGGCCTCCTTGGCTCTTCTTCAGCGCTGGCGACTCACTCCGGTGCACTCCGCTGTGAGATTCTGCCCTCAGCTTGCAAATACATCTTTGTTTACCCCTTCTCTCCACCACCTCCCGCTTCCGAGACACCCACCCCTCCCTGAGCAGCAGCGGTGCTAGAGAGAAGTGCTGTCCTTGCCTGGGGAAGTGCCCTGGCCTCTCTGAGCCCAGGTCCCCACTTCTGAAAGGGAGCATGACCGCGTGACCCACACAGTTTCTTTGCGGTTTAAGTAAGGAGCCTGTGACAGCACACGTAGCCTGGAAGATGTCAAACGTGAAGTTACTGCTGCAGACCTGAGGTCCATCGGTCTCCGCTCCTGGGGGCTAAAGAAAAAGCAGTGCATGACCCTTATTGAGGACAACAAGGCAGATCTATTCAGGGGGCCCTGCAGGAGGGTAGTAGCAGCGGCAAGATATCCAACAAGGACAGGAAGAGATTACTAGCCAAGGAGCAGGGCGGGGTCTATGGATGGGAAGTTGCTGAGGAAACATCAGAACGAGGGGTTTTGGGTTCTTCTATGAGACAGTCAGCCAGGTGCGGCCCCTAAAGGAGGCAGAGGGGAGGCTCAGGAGAAAACAAAGTTTCTTCTACTCACTAGTCCCAGAGAGACAGGGGTCAAGAGGAGGTCACAGGGCAGAGAAGACCCGGGGCAAGGACCTTTATTGGGGGTCAGGGCGGGGTACACAAAACAGGCATCAGGGATGACACTTTTAGGGGGCAGGTAGAGGAACTTGAGGCCGTGACCACCGTATCACACTGGCGGTCCTGGGCAGCTGGCCCATGCGGATGCTGAAGAAGCAGGGGAATAGGGCGTTTTAAAGGGCACAGTGCACAGACTGAGCAGGATTCCGGCTGAGGGCAGGCCAGGTGATCAGATATCACGGATGGGAGTGAGCAATTTCATCAGATATCAACTCAGGAGAAGGGATTGTCACTAAACCAACCCAACAGGATTCTTGCTAAAACCAGGGGCCAAGGACACCGCCCATATCGCCAGCTGCTTCCGGCCACCAACTCCCTGTGTGGAATTCGAAGGAGAGCAAAGCCTTGGTTGAGGGAAGCTTCTAGAAGCCCACCAGGGCTGCACTAAGCGGGGGAGGGGGACGAAGGGGACTACGGCCTGTGAAACTCATGACAAGAAGAACAGGCCCCCATTCCTTCCCACAGGAGAGACATGTTGGGCAAAGTGTGAAGAGCAACAGGGCAGGAAACAGAAAAGAGCCATGAGCTCACTGGTTGCTTGGTGCCCCCGGGGCCAGTGATTGGCTGAGAGCCGGAGCAGGTTTGCTGCTTCCCTGTCTCAGCAGGAGCAGACACCGTCACTCCCTGCGTGGAATTCGAAGGAGAGTAAAGCCTTGGTTCAGGGAAGCTTCTTGAAGCCCACTATGCGGGGGAGGAGGGCGAAGGGGACTACGGCCTGTGAAACTCATGCAGACAAGAACAGGCCCCCATTCCTTCCCACAGGACAGTCCTGCTGGCCAAAGTGTGAAGGGCAACAGGGCAGGAAACAGACAGAAAAGAGCCATGAGCTCACTGGTTGCTCGGTGCCCCCGGGGCCAGTGACTGGCTGAGAGCCGGAGCAGGTTTGCTGCTTCCCTGTCTCAGCAGGAGCAGACACTGTCTCCACACAGAGAACCTGTGTGTTAGGAAGCTGTGTGTCACGAAATAGGCAGAGACCCTTCTAGTCTAACTCCCTGAGATGCTCAGAATGGGAGGTGATGCCCACAGACACCGACTGCAACTCAGATGCTCGCCACAGGGTGCAGGGCGGGCTGATTTAAAGGGAAGCCCTGGCCAGTGTGGCTCGGGTGGTTGAGCGTTGTCCCATGCACCAAGAGGATGCGGGTTGGATTCCAGGTCAGGGACACAGGGCGTGAGGGGACGTATTGAAATCGGCAGATACTCTGACCCACCCACGGAATCACCCTGCAGACGCCCGAGGTATCCGCGGGCTGGGATGGCAACTCAAACGCTGCAGCCACTGCGGGCATGCTTTTCAGAAATGCAAGGACAGAGCTCATGAAAGATCAAAATTATATATACACACACACATTTCCACCAATTTATAAAGTAGTTGCATTCTTGGAAAACTTGGTATAAAAAACCCTCTGGGTCAGATGTAAAGTGATGCAGGTAAGTCCTAAGCTCAGATATTATAAACAGGTTTGTTTCCTATGTAAATGCCCAGCAGACACTCAGAAATCAGCCCAGGAGAATTCTTACTGCTCAGGACCAGGTTCATACACATCTGGGACCTGGGGCCACTGCCAGAAGCGACCATCCCCCAACCTAAGAGCTAAAAATGTCTCTGTAGGTGGCTTAACTGCCCACCAGGGGGCAATGTGGCCTGTGGAGAAAGAAGGGTCTCACTTCAATAGAAAACAGGTGGGAACTTCGTAGCCTGCGGGAGTGTTCTGAGTCTGTGAGATGAGCTTGCTTGGCTGTTGGCAGGGAAAGTTAACTGGCTGGATAGTCAGTCAGCGCCTCCCAGGATTTAGAACTGGAAGCAGTGGTCTGGCCAGGTCTGCGATCACACTGAGCCCGAAAGGAAGGCGCTTGCCTCGGGCACGCTCTTACGGGGTGCACCTGAGCTGAATCATTTACACCACCCCTCTCTATGGAACAGCCCACCTGAGCCAGGTGCTCTGAGGGTCTTGGCTCCGCCCTTCGGGTCCGGGCTCAGCTCTACCGGGCTGCGGGCTACGTTGGGCTCCGGGTGTAGGCGCACCATTTCGGGACCAGCTCCACCTCTTCAGGCCTCAGCTCCACTCCTTGGGGCTACGCCAGCTCCAACCTCCTGGACGAGGCTGGGCACTTTGGGACTAGGCTCGGCTCTTAGGCAAATTGAGAGAAGGAGAGAAGTGAGCGATCCGAGGGAACTGAGAGAACGGGGATTGATTAGATCAGCTGGTGGTGCGACATGGTGACTGTCCTAAGCCTCTGAATGGTGCACTTCAAAATCGTCAAGGTGGTGAATTGTATGTTACGTGCACTTCACATGAGTTTTACAAACGTGTGTTGAGGACAGGACAAAATGGGCGAGAATGGCCAGCCAGGAGGACCCGGCCAGGGGTGCGGAGCCCTGGGACCAGCACTGCCGCCTGCTCAG
>NW_006287671.1:2510769-2513096 GCF_000327345.1 Myotis davidii
CACAGCAGCAGGCTTTGCTGCCTTCCCTGCCTCCCTCACACACAGTGAGCAGTAATTCACACCCAGAACTTCAGGGCTACCTGTCCTTCCCAGGGAGAAACACCACCGTGAGCAAGAGGGAGGTGTGCAAGCTGGGTGTCCTTTCTCCAGAACCCCACTTTAGAGCAGGGGGCTAAGTGTTGCTAAGATAAGAATAGAGACCGTCCAAGAGTTTCCTAAGCAACATCCATTCTGAAGCCTTGTGCCTGGGGCTCATTCCCTGTGCATCGGATCGCAAAGCTGTCGAATCGGTGTCCGAGGCTGAAAACAAACGTTTTATCGTTTGGGTTTCTATGTAATTGTTCTCTCCAGGAGGAGGGGGGTCTGGGGGGCGTTCGTGTGAGGGACGGGTGACTGAGCTTTATATGCCCTTTCAACTTGTTGTCTCTGAACACAGCAGAAACTTGGAGAAAAAAATAACCCAAAATGGATTTTTCATTAGAATGATTACAAAGTTGCTAACTGGTTTTGCTAATACTTACTGAGCACAAACTGTGTGTCAGGAGCTGGGCACACTGTGGCCGTGTGAAACCTCATTTCATCCATGAGTCAGGGTTATGGGGTGTTTTTACCACCGTTTTACAGAAGCCTCGAGGGGTGAAGTAGGCTGTCCGAGTCACACAGCAGGCAGCTCACAGTGTCTGGCTCCTGAGCCACGGCTTAGTCACGACACCACTTCTGAGTAAGGGCTGTGTGTGCACACACTTGCCATTTGCCACTGTGATTTCGCCAGCGTTCCTAGTTCCAGGTCAGCTCTCTGGTGTCACCCAGAGGGAGGCAGGCCAGCTCTCTCCTGCTGTGGGCCAAGGTCAGTCTGAACCACTGTTAGGGAGCGCGGAGGGCGGAGACTGTGTGTGTGTGTTAGACAGAGAGACCAAAAACAGAGATCTATTTGGATCTATGGTCTGGAATTTTTAGAAGTCCTCACTGGGTGTGAGGATTATGGCCCAGGTCCCGTGAGCTGAACTGAACCAGCCACACATCAAGTGGCCGCTGGCTGCCCCTTGAGGGACAGATTCTAACTGCTGCTCAACCCCAGCACCGAGAAGGAACAGCTCCATTCATCTTCCTCAGGGTCAGTGTTCCACACCCGGGAGGATCTGGAAGTAGATTCTCGATAAAATTAAACTCAGTAAGTCTCCCGGGTGTAACCGCGCCCTTCAGCCGGTGCTTAGACCTGGGGCGCGGGGCTCAGTGACAGAAGGTTCTCAGGGCCAAACGAGCCACCCCAGGGGCACCCAGCACAGAGACGCTGTGGGTCTCACGGGGAGGCTCCTTCTCGTTCTCTAGGCTCCCTTGGTTCAGAGCCGCCTTCTTGGGCTGAACCCACAAACTTCTGTGTCAGGGTAACCCCTGAGGGAGGACCAGGCTTCTCCCAAAGGACTGTTAGGAGGTGAACACAGCTCTTGTATCCCATGGGTCCTGCTCTTTAGACTCTCCCTGGTGTCCTGTCATCTCAGGATGCTGGTTTCTGACCAGAATGGAGAACACCTTCCAGATCTGTCCCCTTCCCCGGGGGCTGAGGCCCTTGTTCTCTCAGGAAGCACAGCTCTGCTGCCTGTGGTCCCTGGACTGAAAGAAAGTCCACTTGGGGCCGTGCAAGACTGAAGAAAGTAACAGATGCCAGGAACATGGAGAGAGAAGGCCCAGGGGACACCGAACGGTTGCCCAGCTGACAGAGCCCTGCGCCCTGGGAGACAGAAACAGCTTCGATAGAAGCCAGAGTGTGTGGAAAGGCGGGTGTGCGATGAACAGAGTTTGCGCTGACCTGTGTCCCAGGTGCTGCCCACACCGTCTCATTGGACGTCTCATGGGTTGTGTCATAAACCCATTTCAGAGAGAAGTAGCTCAAGGCTCACAGACATGGGGCGTCTCTGCCAGAGGCAGAGGCTGAAACCCAGCAGCCTGGCAGGCTGCAGCCGTGCAGTAGGGGGAGGGGAAGAGAAAATTGCATTAGCTGCCAACAGTGAAAAAGGTGAAGGGATTAAGCAAAAATAAAGAAGGCGGAGGCTGAAACCCAGCACCTGGCAGGCTGCAGCTGAGCAGTAGGGGGAGGGGAAAGAGGAAATTGCATTAGCTGCCAACAGCGAAAAAGGTGAAGGGATTAAGCAAAAATAAAACAACGCAAGGCTACAGACAACAGTATGGCGATTAGCAGAGGGGGAAGGAGTGGGGGCAGGTAGAAGGTGGTGATGGAAGGAGACCTGACTTGGGGTGGTGAGCACAATACAATACACAGATGAGGATTACAGACTCGTACACCTGAAACATACATCATTTTATTAGCC
>NW_006287671.1:2513206-2519217 GCF_000327345.1 Myotis davidii
CACCCCCACTCCACGCATGGAACTCTTTCTTGTGATAGAAATGACATTTTAGGAATGCATTGGAGTGTGTGGGCCAAGGTGACCCCTAGTCAATGTCAGAGGTGTGATTCAGTCCCAGGTCTGTCTGGCCAAAGCCAGGTGGCCGCCTGGAGGGCCTAGTCAGGTGCAGAAGAGAAGGGCAGCCCAGAGAGGCCCGTAGTGCTTGATGCCCAGGTTGGGGGCCTGCGCCGAGGGGTGGGTAAAGTTTCCACCCAAACAGTCTCTGGAGGAGAGAGACTCCTCCTCAGTTAAATCTAGACCTGCCTGAGGCCTGGAAAGGGCAGGAGCTCTGCCCTCAGGCTCTGGGGCAGGCACCCCTTGGGCTAAGGGAGCCACCAGCAGGGGCAGCAGCACCAGGGCCTGGGCCCCGAGCCCTCGTCCAGCAGCTCACCAGTCACTTCCTGGCCCTCACAAAACAGCATTCACGATGTCCTTGGAAAAGCAGAGTGTGGCACAAATATGAGGTGCTGTGAGGGCCGCCTTGGGGAGATTGGGGCGGGGCAGGCTCTGCTGGCATGGGGGGTGGGGGGGCTATGGCCTCCAGGGAAGGAGGTCTGTTTCCAGAAACAGCGACATTGTCACTTAGGAGTGGCATAGGGGCCCTGCCCTGCTACCTCCCACACCCCTGTCCTCACTAGAGCGGCCAGGCCTTTTTCCTTTCCTGGGCGATGGGAGGTTTATATCACAGCTTTCTTGTTTGCCTCAAGAAAGCTGGCCCTTTGTGTTACCATCTCCTGAAAACACTGGAGGCTAAAGGCTGAGCCACCAGCCAGGAGACAGGCCCAGGAGGCAGCTTGCCCTCCTCCCAGCCTCTCCAGGGCCTCCCGTTGGCTGACACAACGCAGCAGTAAATGGCAAGCCTGGGAGGTGCAGTCCTTGGGGGCAGGGGCAGGGGCATGAGGCCTGCGGAGATGGGCGCAGACAGATCAGCCCAACATCTCTGGGAAGTGCTGTGCACAGCACACCCGAGGGGCACCGCAACCCCGGGGCCTGAAGCAGGGGTAGGGTGGGGACAGGAATGTCCCAGAGAAGGACAACACAGCAGCGAAGGCAGGGAGGGCAGGCGTGCACGGTGCCCTGTGCGAGTCTCACCTGCCTCCTCTGCCTGCAGTCTCCGTGAGCATCAACAACCTGTACCCGGGCTGCGAGAACGTGAGCGTGAGGAGCCGCAGCATGATGTTCGAGCCTGGCCTCACCAAGGGGGTGCTGGAGGTGTTCGTGGCCCCGTCCCACCACCCGCACTGCTCCGCCGATGACCAGTCCACGAAGGCCATCGACATCCAGAACGCCTATCTGAACGGTACGTCCTGCCCACCGCAGAGGGGAGGGCCTCCAGCAGCCCTTTGCCAGGGCTTTGAGTGATCCCCTTGGGGAGCCTGGCCCGGGGGCACCCGTCCCAGCCCCACGGGCGCAGAGGAGGAGCCAGTGCAGTGATGTTGGACGTGACCCAGGACTGAAGCAGGGCTGGTTAATGCCCCTAAAAAGTAAAGCCAAACACCGTGATACCCTCTGCTCCTAATAAAGCACAGGGCACACAGTAGGTGCTTAATAAATGACTGTCAAGTAAATACATTTTTTAATTGATTGATTGATTGATTTGAGAAACATTGATCATTGATCTGTTGTTCCACCTATTTATGCATTCATTGGTGATTCTTGTACGTGCCCTGACTGGGGATTGAACCTGCAGCCTTGGGGTATCAGGTTGACACTCTAACCAACTGAGCTACCCGGCCAGGGCTAATAGACTTTTTAAAGTAGAGCTAAACATGCACTTGGATGGGAAATCTCATAAAATACAATCCCTCTGGCAGCTTGATACCCAATATAGAAGAATTCGTTTTAAACGCATCTACACTCGTCCCTAATGCTCTGATGCAGACACAGGCAGTCTCCTTTCATAAGTCACACTTCAAGTGTGTTCTTTGCCGCCGGACATTTCCATACATTTGTTAAAGTAGAGCTAAACATGCACTTGGATGGGAAATCTCATAAAATACAATCCCTCTGGCAGCTTGATACCCAATATAGAAGAATTCGTTTTAAACGCATCTACACTCGTCCCTAATGCTCTGATGCAGACACAGGCAGTCTCCTTTCATAAGTCACACTTCAAGTGTGTTCTTTGCCGCCGGACATTTCCAAGGAGGTGAAGCTTCCCAGGTTGCCGGGATGGTTTGCTTCCTCCAGCCACCGCCTCTTCCCGGTGGCACCCCGGGCTCGAGCCCCAGCCGCGGGGACACGGCGCCCGCTTGTGGAGACCCGGTTTACAACAACGATGCAGCCGTTTCTCTGCGATTCAGTTCCCTCACTCCTGAGGGTTTTATGAGCTGATGTTTATGAAAGGCCCTGGTAGAGCATCTGGCACAGGCAGGCAGGGACTCAGAAAATGGCGACCGGGAGCCTCTTCGTGGAGGCCCTTACATTATCCCGAACCCGGTGAGAAACAGAATTCAAGTCCATCACAGTTTGCTCCCTTTACAGTTGAATGTTCTAGCGAAGCTGGCCCTGCAGCATAGAGAAAGGGGACGGGCGTCCTCCGCACTTACCAGCTCTGCCCCTATTCCTGCTCTGCACAGGCCTCCTCCCCACCCCCGGCCTGCCTCCCAGGGCTCCAGGCCTCTCTCTGTGTTCCAGAACCTTGCACACAGGCCTTAGCTGCCAGAACTTGCGTGCCTGTGCTCCAGGGGGAGGCTCTAGAAAAGCCCTGGGGATCTTCCAAAATGCATACGTCATATAGATATGTCCGTGTTACATACATAGATCTACACTTAACACATTGCGGATCAGTAGTTTCACTGCTAGCTTTACCCAGTGGCCAGGTAAGTTTCTATTGAAGGAGTTACAAAAAACATTTTACATAAATGTTAAAGGCACGCTTTAAAATTAAATACTCATTGCATTTTGAAGGTATTACATGTTCTTACAAGCTAATATCTTTCTAAAGAATCGTCGTGATTGGCCACAAGCCTTAGAACAGAAAACACGATAATTCTCGTGATCTGTCCACAGTGTGTTAAGTAGATGCCTAGATCCACGGATGAATGCTGTGGATGGCACTGCCCCTGCTGGCAACCTTCACCTGCTAGAAAAACTGCGCCTGAAATTGGGTGGTGGCCTTTCCCGGCCGTCATCTCTGTTTTTCTCCGTAGGGGTTGGCGATTTCAGCGTGTGGGAGTTCTCTGGAAACCCTGTCTACTTCTGCTCATACGATTATTTTGCTGCAAATGACCCCACGTCAATCCACGTCATCGTTTTCAGTCTAGAAGAACCCTATGAGATCCAGCTGAACCAGGTGGTTTTCTGGCTCAGTTTCCTGAAGTCTCTTGTGCCGGTTGAGGAGCCCATAGGTGAGCGGAGACACCCCTGGGCCAGCGAGCAGCCTTCGCTGGCCTTGCTGCCCGCCAGGCTCGGCTCCGACCGCTGGTGGCTCACGGCGGAGCTCCCTGCGCCCCTCCTCCCTGCAGGGAGGTCTGCACTCTGGCGGTTCCGGTTCCGAGGGCCAGCTGTTCATTTCGTGCTGCAGGGAGTTGTCTCATGATCACGTGTTTCTGCCCCCAGGGCCTGATTCTGAGCTTTTTCCTTGAGGGCCGTTTCTCTCTCTCTTTCTCTGTTTTGGGGCTGTGGGCACTTCTGCTGGGTGCAAAGTGGAATACCGCCTTCAACAGCTCCTGCACCTCTGCCTCTTGGGTACATAATTCATAAGCGGAACGCGCTCTCCTGCCTTCTGTGGCTCCCTCACACGCAGGGAAGGGACCGTGTTGACCGGGTGCATTGACTTTATTCTCGAGGGGAAGACGGCGTGTCCTCTTCCTACAACAGAAGCAGCAGCCTTCTCTGTGAAATACAAAACTCAGATAGTCATTTTTACTTTGAAAAGCACACACAGAACCAGATACACTGAGCTTCACCCCCACGGGGCACTTTATCTCTTTGTTTCTCTCTCTCTTTTTCTTTTATCCATGTTTTTGTCTTAAACACTCCCAGAAGCGAGAGGCCGTCTGTGTGAACTGCAGTTTCCCTTTTAGGTCATTTCTGCATCCAGGGGCTTTCTTTGGTCTTATTAAGGGTGACCCGGGTCAGAGGTTAGATCTCCCTTCACCCTGCAAGCCGGGCCCATCTGGAGATAGATTTGAGAAGCTGCCTTGTGTTCTGTGGTCGGTTCTGGCCCATTTCTGAGCATCTTTCCGCCAGGCCCGGAAAACAGGCTCATTCTGTTACCGGCAGCCCACGGCCCAGAGGTTACAGTGCACAGCAGGCTGTGGCCTTGTGTCCTCAGGCAGGTGGCACATCCTCCTGGAGAGAGGGGGGAGTGAGGCCAGCTCACCCCACCGCACCTGGGGGGAGAGGCAGCCAGGAAGGGGGCCCGCCTCTGAACCTGTGCTCTCCCCCCCAGCCTTCGGCGGCAAGCTGAAGAACCCACTTCGCGTCGTCCTGGTGGCCACGCACGCCGACATCATGAACGTTCCCCGTCCAGCCGGAGGCGAGTTTGGATACGACAAAGACACGGCTCTGTTGAGAGAGATCAGGAACAGGTGAGGAAGGGGCAGCCACGGGTCCGCGGGGCTGATACAGCCGGAGGCCTGTGACCGAGGGAGAGGAGTTAGAGAAGTAAAGGCCTTTTTCCTTGGTGGCCCTTTGGTTGTATTTTTCATTCTTACCAAAGCAGTGAATACACATATTACAAATCAAACAAGAAAATAACAGAATAAAAGGCAACAGGCTTCTCACTTCTTTCAGCACCTCCTGGTACCGCTGCCTTTAGTTGTTTTATGTGGGGGTTTTTCCCAGTTTATTGAGGCATCATTGACAGATACGATTGTAAGATATTTAAAGTATACATTGTGGTGATGTGACACGTATTTACATTGTGAAAGGATTCCCACCACCTAGTGAATTAAAACATCATCATTTTCATCTCTCTCTCTTTAATATGTATTTTTATTGATTTCAGAGAGGAAGGGAGAGGGAGAGAGAGGGAAACATCAATGATGAGAGAGAATCATGGATCAGCTGCCTCCTGCACACCCCACACTGGGGATCAAGCCTGCAACCCAGACATGTGCCCTTGACCGGAATTGAACCCAGGACCTTTTAATCCGATAAGGCCAGTGCTTTATCCACTGAGCCAAATGAGCTAGGTCTCTCTCTTTTTGATGAGAACATTTAAGTTCTACTCTGTTAGGAAATTCTAACCGTAAAATGCAGTGTTGTCAACTAAGGTCACCATGTTATACCTTAGATCCTTAGTTCTTTTAGTTGTCTGAGCTGTCAGGGGTTTTATGACTATCTAATGATACCACTGATCAATATTTATCAAAATACTGGGTTATGCCCTAACCGGATTGGCTTAGTGAATGGAGCATCGGCCTGCGGACTGGGGGTCCCGGGTTCAATTCCAGTCGAGGGCATGTACCTCGGTTGCGGGCATATCCCCAGTCGGGGGTGTGCGGGAGGCATCTGATTGATGCTTCTCTCTCATCAATGTTTCTAGCTCTCTATCCCTCTCCCTTCCTCTCTGCTAAAAAATCAATAAAATATATATTTTTTAAAAAAATACTGGGTTATGAAATTCACTCAGGGGGTCCTGACCAACTCTCTGAAATGGGGTGGGGAGGAGTCCGACAGAGAATAGCAGAATGCACTTACCATCCAGTCGTTTTGCAAAGCTTTTGTTTCCCTTATAAATATGGATGCGCCCAGGGTCCCCTGTTAAAAATACAGAGCAGGGCAAAAGTCGGCCTACAGTTGTTCATATGGAAAATAATACAGCAATTAGTAAATAATAATAATGCAAGAATAAACTCTGTGTTTTGCACTCACAGCTGTAAACCTACCTTTTTTTCTACTTAGTACCTGTCAACAGAAAACTTGAACCTGCAGCTCTGTGCAGTGTGCTAGTAACTCCACTCCTCTCAACTGAAGACATTACCTCTTTTCTTCCTGATGTGAAAATAGGGCTTCTGCTAACG
>NW_006287671.1:2519643-2520269 GCF_000327345.1 Myotis davidii
GTGAGCCCTGGAGGTGGACTGCCCTCTCGGTTTGGTTCCGTTTTCAGGGGACCCAGTGCGAGGTGGCTGCATGGACATGTTTTTATCTATTGCTCTGGGTCAAGGAAGAAAGAGCAGAGAGACACGGAGATGGCCGCGAGGGGAAGGGGTTGTTATGGACAAAGTGGACCACCTTAGAGTGGAGGAAATTCTGATAGTTTTAGTGGTTTGTTTAAAAGTAAAATTGCTTTTTACACATTGCAAAAGCAGTTCAAACGTGACTTGAGTGAAGACCCATATGATTTCCCTCATATATGGGATATAAAACAGAAGGCAACAAATGATCTAACAAAACAGACTCAGACACAACAGAAAGGTGGTTAGCAGAGGGGAAGGGGGTTGGAGGAGGATGAAGAGGGCTAAAGGGGTCAAACTAATGGTAACGGTGGTGGGAGGAGACTAGATTTTGGTGGTGATCACACAGTGCAATATATAGATGATATAAATTTTACTATTGAAACAAAGTGTTATTAACCAATGTTACCCCAATGAACTTAATACATTTTTAAAATATATAATGAGCCCTAACCGGTTTGGCTCAGTGGATAGAGAGTCGGCCTGCAGACTGAAAGTTCTCAGGTTCGATT
>NW_006287671.1:2523907-2525879 GCF_000327345.1 Myotis davidii
GGTGTGCGGGAGGCATCTGATTGATGCTTCTCTCTCATCAATGTTTCTAGCTCTCTATCCCTCTCCTTTCCTCTCTGTTAAAAAATCAATAAAATATATATTTTTTTAAAAATACTGGGTTATGAAATTCACTCAGGGGGTCCTGACCAACTCTCTGAAATGGGGTGGGGAGGAGTCCGACAGAGAATAGCAGAATGCACTTACCATCCAGTCGTTTTGCAAAGCTTTTGTTTCCCTTATAAATATGGATGCGCCCAGGGTCCCCTGTTAAAAATACAGAGCAGGGCAAAAGTCGGCCTACAGTTGTTCATATGGAAAATAATACAGCAATTAGTAAATAATAATAATGCAAGAATAAACTCTGTGTTTTGCACTCACAGCTGTAAACCTACCTTTTTTTCTACTTAGTACCTGTCAACAGAAAACTTGAACCTGCAGCTCTGTGCAGTGTGCTAGTAACTCCACTCCTCTCAACTGAAGACATTACCTCTTTTCTTCCTGATGTGAAAATAGGGCTTCTGCTAACGTTTTTAGATCTGAGTTGTACCTTTCATGCCCATCCCTCTGTTCTTACTCTATCAACTGCAACAGCATCTCTTCTCGTAACCTGTAAGGTGAGCACATGGAGCCTCATCTTTCCTGCATCAGGGCAGCTGATATCTTTCTGCACCGTGTTCCTGCCATTTTGTGGGGCCCGGGGTGCCTGCCCGCGTGACTGGAAGCACACGGTGTCTCCAGGCCTCTGCTCCCGTGTGACCTTACGGAGCCCGGCGGACAGCAGGGAGGGGCCCTCTGAAGGTTGCCAGGACTTCCTGGCCTCCGACCAGCCTTGGGCCCGGCCGAGGGAACACCTGGCGAGACCGCGTGGCTCTAATGAGGCCCCTGCGCTTCCCTCCTAGGTTTGGGAATGATCTTCACATTTCAAATAAGCTGTTTGTTCTGGATGCGGGGGCTTCTGGGTCGAAGGACATGAAGGTACTTCGAAATCACCTGCAAGAAATACGGAGCCAGATTGTTTCCGTGAGTATGCGTGCCTGCGAAGGGCAGGAACCCCACCTCTGCCCAGCCACCCGGTGATCCCTGGAGGTGGACTGCCCTCTCGGTTTGGTTCCGTTTTCAGGGGACCCAGTGCGAGGTGGCTGCATGGACATGTTTTTATCTATTGCTCTGGGTCAAGGAAGAAAGAGCAGAGAGACACGGAGATGGCCGCGAGGGGAAGGGGTTGTTATGGACAAAGTGGACCACCTTAGAGTGGAGGAAATTCTGATAGTTTTAGTGGTTTGTTTAAAAGTAAAATTGCTTTTTACACATTGCAAAAGCAGTTCAAACGTGACTTGAGTGAAGACCCATATGATTTCCCTCATATATGGGATATAAAACAGAAGGCAACAAATGATCTAACAAAACAGACTCAGACAGAACAGAAGGTGGTTAGCAGAGGGGATGGGAGTTGGAGGAGGATGAAGAGAGTTAAAGGGGTCAAACTAATGGTAACGGTGGTGGGAGGAGACTAGATTTTGGTGGTGATCACACAGTGCAATATATAGATGATATAAATTTTACTATTGAAACAAAGTGTTATTAACCAATGTTACCCCAATGAACTTAATACATTTTTAAAATATATAATGAGCCCTAACCGGTTTGGCTCAGTGGATAGAGAGTCGGCCTGCAGACTGAAAGTTCTCAGGTTCGAAGAACAGAAGGTGGTTAGCAGAGGGGATGGGAGTTGGAGGAGGATGAAGAGGGTTAAAGGGGTCAAACTTACGGTAACAGTGGTGGGAGGAGACTAGATTTTGGTGGTGATCACACAGTGCAATATATAGATGATATAAATTTTACTATTGAAACAAAGTGTTATTAACCAATGTTACCCCAATGAACTTAATACATTTTTAAAATATATAATGAGCCCTAACCGGTTTGGCTCAGTGGATAGAGAGTCGGCCTGCAGACTGAAAGTTCTAAGTTT
>NW_006287671.1:2526141-2534530 GCF_000327345.1 Myotis davidii
GATTGCCCCTCAGGATCACCTGGGGAGGGGCGATCTGGGCCGGCAGCCGCCATTCACACCCACTGACAGCACCAAGCGATTGGCACCAGCACCAGGCCCCGACAGTGGGTATAAGCGCCAGGCAGGACCACAGCATGCAGGAGCAAAGAATTCTCAGTAACCACCAGAGGCTCGCCCCAATGACAGCAACCAGTGCCCCCGCTCACCTGCTCCACCATCCCTCCCATGGCCAATGCCCACCATGTCCCACGTGCACCCTCTGGTGGTCAGCACACGTCATAGTAACCAGTTGTTTGGTTGTCCCGCCATTTAGTCTATTTGCATATTAGGGCTTTATCTATATAGATTATATATAGAGAGATAATGATACAAAAAAGCAACTTGTGAAATATTTAAAAAATGCAGAAAGGTAGAAAAAAATTCACCAACAACATTTGTTGAAGGACGTAAAATAATAAATGGAATGAGACTTTTTGGGGTGTGGCACAATGTCCACTTCACACACACACCCTCCACTCCTGAGGTCAGGCAGTTCGAACTTGCCTGTATCCTGGGCATTTTGTGTGTGTTTTTTAATAAGGAGTAGAAGTTAGCTGACCTAAAAGCTACTGTCCACCAGGGGACAGCCTCATGAATGATAGGGTGCAGGGTATGGCTGCTGCAGCTTTTAGTTAGGAAGGTGTGGTTGGGTAGATGAGTCTGTAGCAGACTGATTTACTTAATCACATTAAAAGATTAAAAACCCATTTCAAGCCAATACCAAGAATTAGTCTAAATTGAAAACTTTCAACAGTCCCCATGAAAACCCAATCTCCTGCCGAGTCCCCATAGCTGTAAATTGACCTGTCGTGTCTGCATGTTCTAGGTCTGCCCTCCAATGACTCACCTGTGTGAGAAAATCATCTCCACGCTGCCATCCTGGAGGAAGCTCAATGGGCCCAACCAGCTGATGTCACTGCAGCAGTTTGTGTACGACGTGCAGGACCAGCTGAACCCCCTGGCCAGCGAGGAGGACCTCCGGGGCATCGCCCAGCAGCTCCACAGTGCCGGCGAGGTGAGGGCTCTGCAGCCGGGCAGGGCTCCAGGTGTCAGGGCAATTGAGTTTGGGGCTTTCCCTCTTCAGATCTGAAGGACAGGTATTAATTCTTTGAACACTTAGTGGAATTCACCTGTGAAGCCTTCTAGTCTTGGAATTTTATTAGTTGGGAGTTTTCTGATTACTGAATCAGGAAGAAGCAGAAAATATGAACAGACTGATTGCTAGAAACAACACTCAGTCTTGGAAGATTCTGTTTCTAGGAATTTATCCATTTCTTCTAGGTTGTCAAATTTGTCGGTGTATCATTGCTCATACTGTCCTCCTACAATCCTTTGTATTTCTGTGGTGTGGGTTGTCTCTTCTTTCCTTTTTGAATTAACTTAGGCCCTTTCTCTTATTTTTTTGATGAATCTGGCTAAAGGTTTATCTATTTTGTTTACCTGTTCAGAGAACCAGCTCTTAGTTTATTGATCTTTTCTATTATTTTTTTAGTCTCTATTTCATTTATTTCAGTTTGCTGGCTCATTCATCTGCATCAATTAATCTGTTGTTGATTCGCTTTAGTGGTTTTTTTTTTCATTTCAGTTACTGTGTTCTTTAGGTCTAATTGGTGTGTGTGTGTGATTTTAATAATATGTTTATTAATGCTGGGACATGAAGAAGCAAGAAGGGATTAGCATAGAAGAAGCAACAAGAGACCCTAGGCGGGGCTGCTTTGTTCTCTAGGAACATTATGGGAAAGAAATGAGCCAAGGCAGGGCTGCTGTTGGCTCAATGAAAAGTCAGAGAAAAGGGGGCCTTTGAGTCAGGTTCAGGGGACAAGCTGCTGGTCCCCATTGCACCTGGTTGCAAGTCGCTAGGGACCCTTAGAGTTTAGGGAAGAAAGTCACGGACATGCTCCCAGGAGGGCACTGATTGTTTTTTCCTGTCAGTTGAAGTTCTCACTGAGTTCATCTAGTCTTTTCCCAAGTTCATTGAGCAGCCTTATAGCCAGTGTTTCAAACTCTTTATCTGGTAGATTGCTTGTCTCCATTTCATTCAGTTCCTGGCTTTCATTTGGAACATATTTTTCTGTCTCCTCATTTTAGCTGTCTCTCAGCGTTTGTTTCTATGAATTAGGAGAAACAGCACAGCTGGTGTGGCCCAGTGTTTGAGCATCAACCTATAAACCAGGAGGTCACAGTTCACTTCCTGGTCAGGGGACATGCCCAGGTTGTGGACTTGATCCCCGGTAGGGAGCATGCAGGAGGCAGCCAATCAATGATTCTCTCTCATCATGGATGTTTCTCTCTCTCTCTCCCTCTAAAATAAAACAACAAACAAGATTTTGGCCTGTATTTCCTAAAGAGGACATTTTCCCACATAGCCACAATATACTTAATAATCCCATTCTGGACACATGTGCCAATAATTTCTTTTATAGCTGGTTTTACTTATTTATGTATTTATTTTGGAACAGAATCTAGTCAAAAATCACTCATTCCATAGCTGCCATCTCTCACATTTTATTCTGTTTTTTTAAGAGTCCACGGTCTTTTCAAAATTTCTCTTCTCAAGCTGGCTTTTGGCTTAGTAATTGATATTTGAGAGCCAGCCATACGAATGATGGAGGAGTCATTCCTTGCAACATCTGCTCAGATTCTGTCACTGCTCGGCCCGTTTGTTCTCTGAGCAGCTGGTGCCTGTTCATTTAGGTTCCTCTGTGTGACTTGTCGTTGTCTCCTCTGGCAGATCAACATCATGCAGAGTGAAACGGTCCAGGACGTGCTGCTCCTGGACCCCCGCTGGCTGTGCACCAACGTCCTGGGGAAGCTGCTCTCCGTGGAGACCCCGCGGGCCCTGCACCATTACCGGGGCCGCTACACCATGGAGGACATCCAGCGCCTGGTGCCCGACAGTGACGTGGAGGAGCTGCTGCAGATCCTCGATGCCATGGACATCTGTGCCCGGGACCTGAGCAGTGGGACCATGGTGGACATCCCCGCCCTGATCAAGACGGACAACCTGCACCGCTCCTGGACGGAGGAGGAGGACGAGGTGATGGTCTACGGCGGCGTGCGCATCGTCCCCGTGGAGCACCTCGCCCCCTTCCCGTGCGGCATCTTTCACAAAGTCCAGGTGAACCTGTGCCGGTGGATCCACCAACAGAGCGCGGAGGGAGACGCAGACATTCGCCTGTGGGTGAGCGGCTGCAAGATTGCCAACCGCGGGGCCGAGCTCCTGGTGCTCCTGGTCAACCACGGCCAGGGCATCGAGGTCCAGGTGCGCGGGCTGGAGACGGAAAAGGTCAAGTGCTGCCTCCTGCTGGACTCGGTGTGCAGTACGATCGAGAACGTCATGGCCACCACGCTGCCGGGGCTGCTGACGGTGAAGCATTACCTGAGCCCCCAGCAGCTGAGGGAGCATCACGAGCCCGTCATGATCTACCAGCCCCGGGACTTCTTCCGGGCGCAGGCCCTGAGGGAGACCTCGCTGACCAACACCATGGGCGGGTACAAGGAAAGCTTCAGCAGCATCATGTGCTTCGGCTGTCACGACATCTACGCACAGGCCAGCCTGGGGATGGACATCCACGCGTCAGATCTGAACCTCCTGACGCGGAGGAAACTTAGTCGCCTGCTGGACCCGCCCGATCCCATGGGGAAGGACTGGTGCCTTCTCGCCATGAACTTGGGCCTCCCTGACCTCGTGGCCAAGTATAACACCAACGACGGGGCTCCCAAGGAGTTCCTCCCGAGCCCAGTCCACGCGCTGCTCCGGGAGTGGACCGCCTACCCCGAGAGCACGGTCGGCACCCTCATGTCCAAACTGCGGGAGCTGGGGCGCCGAGACGCGGCAGACTTCCTACTGAAGGCGTCCTCTGTGTTCAAAATCCACCTCGATGGCAACGGCCAGGAGGCCTACGCCTCGAGCTGCAACAGTGGCACATCTTATAATTCCATTAGCTCGGTCGTGTCCAGGTGAGGGCAGCTTTGGCTTGGGCAGGGTGTCTTCAAACTGCAAAAGCAAGGGGGATGCAGCCATCTTTCCCACCAGAGATTCCAGATGCACCCCTTCCTATGCCCCCCTCCCTCCCGCTGCACCTATTTCTCTGCTACTCCCTCCCTCCTTCCCTCCCCGCTTCCTCCCTCTCACACATTCCATTGTGAGTGAACGGTCTGTTCTAGTTTAAGAGCTAATCATACCCGTTCGTTTGGCCATTTGAGAAGCTAGTGTCCCTCCTCTCCCTGTTCTGGACTCCATCTCAGCCTCTAGTACCTTGCTTCTGACTGATAATTTTACTGGAATCCCTAACTTTTCAATGGAAAAATTTTTAACGATTATATTGATTGTCCTTTAAATAAAAAGCGCACATTTATCCAAAATGTGCATTTCATACTCTTCTTTGTTATATTATCATGTCCTCAGCTTATCTTTTTTATATTTATAGGAAAACCCCTCATGTATGGACTCCCACTGTATGATTTATAAATAGACAATATGTGAGTGCCTTTTGCAGACGAGGGTGTGTTTGAAACCATCACGTCAGCCAGGAGCTGTCCGGAAGGAAACGCTCCCCTCTGCTCCTTGCTGTATGCTGATCATCGCCAGAGGTGCTTCACCCTCCGATTTGCGTTGGGTTTTCCCCCAGCAATTTTTGTGTTTTATTTGGCAAGGAGAGGGGGAAAAGGAATCCTCCTCTAGAGTGATTTCATGGCCAGTGTTGTTGCTACGATGACATGTATTCGTTAGCTTTTGTTTAAACGTCAATGTGAACGTCCACGTGGAATCGACAAACTGTGGCGCTTTATCATTCCCTCTCATCTCAGGTAGAAGGCTGACAGTTGTAGGGCTACGAAGATCTGTGTGAGAACGCAAAACCCCCGACTCACGGTTTGTGGCAGTCCGTTGTCATTTGTGCATAGCAGATGGTTTTCCACATTGAGATCCTGGTTTGATAACTTCCTGTACTTGAAATCTACAAAGGAAAATAAAGGAAGCAAGTTTCCTTGCAGTGACTTTCAATTGTGATAGAGTTTTAAATCCATATGGGGGAACATGTCCTAATTCTTCTGTCCTGAGAAGCATGTAATTTTAATGTTATATCGTGTGTGTGTGTGTATATATATATATATATGCAGTATGTATATACATATATATTAATACAAGTATTTTTACTTAATCTATGAGAAAGTAAAGAAGGTCATTTGTTTTTCTTTTTCTTGGTTTTTTTTTCTTTTTTTTTAAATAAACTATTGCTTGTTGCATTAGTTTGTCTTTAGTTGGTCTTTAATTCAAAAGGAATTCTTTTCCTTTGTTTTTACTTACCTATGCCGCATGTGGTGGGACAGACGAATCTATAATCCAGAAAGTCATGAAACCTAAACTCCCAGGTCTGGAAAACAACCCAGCTTAATTATGACTGCAATTAGGTATGGTGTGGGGAAGAACAAGAGCCCAGCTGATTTTCACATTTGTCCTCACTTTAAAGCACTGGTTCTCACCCTTGGCTGTACATTAGAATCACCTGGGAATCTTTTTAAAATCCTGATTTCTGGGCCTCATCCTCCGGAAATTCTGTTTCTTTGTTACTAATGTTGTGGCCCCACCCCATAACAAAGAAACAGAATTTCCGGAGGATGAGGCCCAGAAATCAGGATTTTAAAAAGATTCCCAGATGATTCTGATGTGCAGGCAAGGTTGAGAACCACTGCTTTAAAGGAAAGAGACTCCTTCCATTTTCCCTTGGGTGAACAAAAAAAAACAACAACACACACACAAGTGGGATCATTTAGACTCAGCAATGGGGAGACAACGGAAGCTTTCTGTTTCTATACAAACGAGAGGGACGGTGCCCTGCAAGAGCAAGAGGAAACCTGCTGGAAAAGATAACTTCCTGCCCTTCTTTCAATCTGGACCAACTAGAAACTTGGGTTCTGACCTGCACAGCAGCTGAGACACAGAAGCTCTACGTGACCAAAGCCTGTATTTAGTAAAATCTCATGATTGCTTTAAAAAAATGGGCAAAGAAAAAATATTGGAAGGAGGAAGACTAAACCGGTAACAATGGCCCTGGTTGGTTTGGTTCAGTGGCTAGAGTGCCAGCCCTCGGATTAAAGGGTCCTGGGCTCAATTCCAGTCAAGGGCACATACCTCGGTTGCAGGCTCGATCCCAATTCTGGGCCACTCGATGAGTGTCTCTCACATCAATGTTTCTCTCCATCTCTCCCGCTCTCTCTGTAAGTAAATAAATAATAAAAAGGTAACAATGATTGCCCAAATTATTCACAATAAACATGATTTACTTTTTTAAAAAAACATGATTTACTTTTATAATAAAAAAAGAATTAATGAAATTAAAATAACCTACACATAGGCATGCTTAGGAAAGATAACACAAATCGAAACTGTGGTTGCCTTAGGAGACTGGGACCACTTTTCTTGTGTCAACTCCCTCCTAATGCCAACTCCATTCTTTTCTACTTCAAGAGCACTTTACGCCCCAGGGATATAGTATCAGGCAGCCAGGACCCGGAGGCAAGAGGTTTGCCTCCGGCAGCATCAGTATGTAAAATCCGAGGAGCCCTGGCCAGTGCGGCTCAGGTGGTTGGAGCAGCATCCTGTACACCTAAAATCCCTGAGGATTCTGACCGGTGCAGCGTGGTTCACTGGGCCATCCCCCTGCAAAACATGGTGGTTGAATGAGATTGAGTTATATGACTGCGCTGGCCCAGGGACCCTGGGTGAACAGGAGAAAGGGGCAGGGGAAAATGCTGAGCAAGTAATCGCAAAGCACTGTACTGTACCAGTCTTTTTTCTTTTTTTTTTTTAATTTGAGAAGAAAGAAAAAGGGAAACATTGGTTTGTTCCACTTATTTATGCATCATTGGTTGATTCTCCTATGTGCCCCGGCCAGGATCGAACTCACAACCTTGGGGTATGAGGATGATGCTCTAACCAACTGAGCAACCAGGCCAGGGGTGGCTCACATAAGTTTTTATAAAAATTATCTACAGGTTTGGACATCTCCTATCTGCCCTGCATTTGTTACTTCTTCAGCCTTACAAATCCCCCAGTGGACTCTGCTCCCTGAGAGAACAACGGCATCTGCTCTGAGAACATCTGGAAGGTTTTCTCCATTCTGGTCAGAAACAGGACACCAGGGAGAGTCTCAAGAACAAGGACCCGTGGGCCCTAAGAAAGGGCAGCGTCCGCCTCCTAACAGTCCTTTCCCACAAGCCTGGTCCTCCCTCAGGGGTTACCCTGACACACAAGTTTGCGGGTTCAGCCCAAGAAGGCCGCTGTGAACCAAGGGACCCTAGAGAACGAGGAGCCTCCCCGTGAGACCCACGGCGTCTTGTGCTGGGTGCCCAGGGGGTGGCTCTTTTGCTCCAAAGAATCTTCTGTCACTGAGCCCCGCGCCCCAGGTCTAAGCACCGGCTGAAGGGCGCGGTTGCACCCAGGAGACTTACTGGTAATCTGGTCGCCCTGAGTTTAATTTTATCAAGAATCTACTTCCAGATTCTCCCAAGTTTGGAACATTGGCCCCAAGGAAGATGAATGGAGCTGTTCCTTCTGAGAGCGAGGGTTGAGCAGCGATAAAATCACTTCGAGGGAACCCATAGGCCACTTGATGTGTGGCTGGTTCAGTTTAGCTCAAGGACTCCTGGGCATAATTTTCATACCAAATAAGATTTGTAAGAATTCCAGATCACAGATCCAAAGAGATCTCTTTGTGTTCTCTCTCTCCCTCTCATACACGCAAGCATGCATGCAGTATCCCCTCCCACCCCGGCAACAATGGTTCCCCGACCTTAACCACAGCAGGAGAGACTGGGCTTCCTCTAAGAAGTGACATCATGAGCTGTCAGAGAAGCTGACCTTGAGCTAAAAACACTGGCCAGGCTCATACACAGGGGCTGAAACCTCATTAAATCTGGAAAACTAATGGCCTTAGACAAAGTACAGTGGGGCCTTGACTTACGAGTTTAATTCGTTCGGTGACGGAGCTCATAATTCAAATTACTCGTATGTCAAATCAATTTTCACCATTACAATGACACAAGATGCTGGGCTGCCATTCCAGACACCTCAAAAACGAAGTTTTGCAACATAAAAGCAAGCACAAATGCGAGCACAACACTGCTGCTTCAACTAAGAGCTAACCGCTTAAAGTGAACGAGTGAGACACGTGATGCTGGGCTGATGTTGTGGCATTCACTGAGACATTCGCTGCGCCAACTAGCGGTGCGGTATCTGAAGCTGGCTCGTAACACGAATTTTAGCTCCCAACTCAAAGCAAAAAATCGGCTGAGAGACGGCTCGTATCGTCATTAGTCGGGACACTCATAAGTCAAGGCCCCACTGTAT
>NW_006287671.1:2534992-2535765 GCF_000327345.1 Myotis davidii
AACACATAATTGACCTTTGTCCTTACATATAGTTTGTCAAATTTTGCTCCATTCAAGGGTTGGGTCAGACACAGCCAACAGACAACTGATATAAGATCTGCATATTTTGTATTTATAACTAGAGGACCCAGCAGGCCACCCAGCCATTGTCCTAATGGACCACTGGCACCTTCAGTTGTCTTTAGGGCCCAATTACATTTTTGTCTCTAGAAAGTAAATGTATTAAGAGCAGAAGGAACCCCACCTCTACATATAAAATTAAGTTTTAGCCCTGGCTGGGTGGCTCAACTGGTGGAGCATTGTCCCGTACACCAAAAGGTTTCAGGTTCAATCCCCAGTCGCAGTGCATACCAGAGGCAACTGATCCATGTTTCTCTCTCACATTGATGTTTCTTTCTCTCTCTACCCCTTCCTCTCTCTCTAAAACCAATAAACACATCCTTGGGTGAGGACTAAAAATAATAATAAAGTTTTATTTTGAAAGGTAAAAATTTATACATCCTTATAAAAGAAGTGCTAACATTTTAACAAATATAAAACATCACAGAATGCAAATCATTTTGGAGCTTCAAGATTCAAGTTTTGTATCCCAGTAGGTAAAATGTGCTCTGTTTTAAGATAAAAATTCCTCCTCTGGATCTCCTGTTCTCCATCAAGTCTTTCCTTATCACATCATCTCACACAGTAGGATAGCTGGCCGCGGTGGCGATTCCACAGTGGTTGTTCCGGTCCTTGGCCATCTTTATGTAGCCATTCTGGCCCCAACCTTGACC
>NW_006287671.1:2536497-2538709 GCF_000327345.1 Myotis davidii
TGCCCTTTACTTGAAATTGAACCCGAGACCCTCGGGTGCTTGGGCTGACACTCTAACCACTGACCCACATCAGCCAGGGTTCTGATGAGTTTTAAGATAATATTCATCCTCTGGTTATTCTGTTCTTAATCACATCTCAGTCACCACCATCTCACACAGTAGGATAGCTGGCCATGGAGGCGATCCCACAGTGGTTGTCCAGATCCTTGGCCATCTTTATGTAGCCATCCATGCCCCACTTTGTACCCCAGCTGAAAGAAGAGGGGGTTTCCATTTTATACATGTAACCAAACACATCGATGTTTATCAACAATAACACCTGTTGCTTAAACAGTGTGCCTGAGGCCCAGACCGATTCAGAAAGAAGCAGGAGAGACCACAGTTCTTGCTCATGGCTGGGTTCCAAACCTGCATATAATTCTATCCCCAAACCTTTCACAGAACTGCAAAATTAGAAATTGAAAAAGAGAACTCTTGGGGCCAGGTGTGTTTCAGAATTAAGGACATTTTCAATTTTAGAAATGCATTGGTACCAAAATGGTATCGATGCCCTAGCAAGCTTGGGATTCCCTTTCCAAAATCTAATGTAAGTATTTTTAGTAGTTTATACCTGTTCTTGACAATCCAATATGTATTGTTACTTGAGTCTTCTCCTTCAAAGCCATAGCCAACCACCAGAACGCCATGATCTAGATCCACGCTGCTGCAGCGCCGCTCATAATAAACGCCTGGGAAAGTAACACTCGATATTGGGAAGTAACATTCGATATTGGGAGGAGGACCTCCAAGAGCAGGTGACAGTAACCGCGCAGATCAACTACAGTAAGGAATGCATCTCAAAATCCAGCTAAATGACATAAAACCAAGTACGATTTGAAAACAAGAACTTTTATTTTTTTAAATCTAGTCTAGGGACTCAGGCCCTCATCTAATACTAGCAGGAATCTGAACTGGCACAATCTCTTTTGTAAACAATGGGTCAGTCAGGAGGCATAAAGACACTCTGGAAGCCTTCTCATTCTACTTTTAGGATGTCAGTCTTGGGAAATAGCACAGAACACAGAATTACTTGAGCCAAAGGACCTCTATAGTTTTAATTACAACAGTAAAATTCTTTGGAAAATTTTAAAGGCCTAACAATTGCAAAAAGGTAAAATATATTAAGCTATACCAGTGATGGCGAACCTATAACACGCATGTCAGACGTGACACGTGAACTCATTTTTTTGGTTGATTTTTCTTTGTTAAATGGCATTTAAATATATAAAATAACTATCAAAAATATAAATCTTTGTTTTACTATGGTTGCAAATATCAAAAAATTTCTATATGTGAGACAGCACCAGGGTTAAGTTAGGGTTTTTCAAAATGCTGACACGCCGAGCTCAAAAGGTTCGCCATCACTGAGCTATACCAATCAAATTATGTAGCCACTTAAATATATTTACAAAGTGCTTAAAATCATGAGGATACGGCTCAAGTAATGTCAAAAGGAAGCACCAGGGAAAGCTATTGTGTGTGCACAATGAACAATGCTAAATCCACACACCCAGAAAGTATGCAAACCAAAGAGTGAATCTTGCTTTAGGTCATGGTTTTCCAGTTCTTCTGCCTAGATTTCTACACAGACAATGCTTACCATCTTTATAGAACTAGAAGCTAAGATGGCTTGCATCAATAGCCACCAAGATGGGCCCCACGGTTGCCACTGCCTTCATGAGGGCACACTCCTGCCCAGGGACGTCCACAAAGCCGGTGTCATTGGCAACATGTATTGTTACTTGAGTCTTCTCCTTCAAAGCCATAGCCAACCACCAGAACGCCATGATCTAGATCCACGCTGCTGCAGCGCCGCTCATAATAAACGCCTGGGAAAGTAACACTCGATATTGGGATGAGGACCTTCAAGTGGCAGGTGACAGTAACCCCGCAGATCAACTACAGTAAGGAAGGCATCTCAAAATTCAGCTAAGTGACAAAACCAAGTAAAATTTGAAAACAAGATCTTTTTTGTAAACCTAGGCTAGGGACTCAGGCCCTCATCTAATACTAGCAGGAATCTGAACTGGCACAATCTCTTTTGTAAACAATGGGTCAGTCAGGAGGCATAAAGACACTCTGGAAGCCTTGTCATTCTACTTTTAGGATGTCAGTCTTGGGAAATAGCACAGAACACAGAATTACTTGAGCCAAAGGACCTCTATAGTTTTAA
>NW_006287671.1:2540125-2540942 GCF_000327345.1 Myotis davidii
CGGTGCTTCACAGGAGTTCCACAGCCTTTTTTTTTTTTTAAATTCTTTATTAGTTAAGGTATTACAAATGTGTCCTTATCCCCCCAATTAACCCCCATTCTTCTCCTCCCCCCGCAAACCCCCCCGCCCCCTCATGCTCTCATCCCGTTATCCATGTCCACATAGCCTTCTTTTCATCAATCCACTCTTGGGGGGATTTCGGCAACGTAAGGTTTCCGGAACACTCTCCTTTTCTTGCACTTCTACCTTTTACCGCAGCACGTCCGTGCTAATTCTTCCTCGGTCTTCAAGGAAAAAGAAGTAGAATGTTGTCAAGCAAGGGATTATTTCAGTATAGGACTGAGTGAGGAAAGAAGCGCAAGGTAGGCCTCCCAAGCCACACTCACCATGTCACTAAAAGCATTCAATCCCAAGCTGTAGCTCTTTTTCCCTAGGTTGTATTCCTCATTGTGCAGGTCAATCATTTTCTTATTCTTCTCCCACAGTGTTCTCCTCCATCCTTCTTCATTCTAGAGGCAAACATATAACCAACCTATCCTTTTGATTTCTATTGAAAACCAAGTCACCTTCACCAAGTGGGTTTGCAGAAGAGAAACCATGGCCAGGAAAGGTTTCTACTTGTTCTCCAACACACATACACCAGGGAGGTTTGCCCATATTGTGCTCTGTAACGGGTGTCATGCAGTCATTGCCTTGGGAAGAGCCAGTCTCAAGAGCAGTGGTTCTCAACCTTCTGGCCCTTTAAATACAGTTCCTCATGTTGTGACCCAAGCATAAAATTATTTTCGTTGCTACTTCATAACTGTATCCCACATAT
>NW_006287671.1:2540997-2542668 GCF_000327345.1 Myotis davidii
TAATCATAATGTAAATATCTGATATGCAGGATGGTCTTGGGCGACCTCTGTGAAAGGATCATTCGACTGCCAAAGGGGGTCGCGCCCATAGGTTGAGAACCGCTGCTCAAGAGGCTACTGTCTGCCCTAGATGGTTTGGCTCAGTGGATAGAGCATAGACCGGGGGCCTGAAGGGTCCCAGGTTCAATTCCAGTCAAGGGGTTCATATTCCCAGGTTGCGGGCTCCATCCCCCGTAGGGGGCGTGCAGGAGGCAGCCAATCAATGATTCTCTCTCATCATTGATATTTCTCTGTCTCACTTCCTCTCTGAAATTAACAAAAAATATTTTTTCTAAATATATTTTTATTGATTTCTTTACAGAGAGGAAGGGAGAGGGATAGAGTTAGAAAGATTAATGAGAGAAAATCGATCTGCTGCCTCCTGCACGCCCCCTACTGGGGATTGAGCCTGCAACCAAGGTACATGCCCTCGACCAGAATAGAACCCAGGACCTTCCCGTCCACCGCCCGACGCTCTATCCACTGAACCAAACCAGTCAGGGCAATAAAAATATTTATTTATTTTTTTAAAAAAGCTACTTTCTGCTATAAACTCCAAAAAGTCTGGACCATTCTTTGAGGGGTCCCTCTGGGTAATTTCAGATGGTACCAACCGGACCATATACTTTTCCGTGTGTTGCCTTCCACTGTTGCCATTCTGCATCTAAACTTGCATCATGTTTTGGAGCAGATGAAGCTCCTCCTGGATTCATGTTTCAAAACCTAGGGAGGGAAAAGAAAGTAGTATCTGATTACACCAATCCTCCTAGAAAGCCATCCTACCTTCTTGAGACGCTGCAGCCCCCGGGTGTAAAAAATGAATGTATCCTCCCAAGTATGTATCCCTCCCAAGGGCCGTGGAGGGAGGCTAAGCCTGTGGGTGGAGAAAAACAGCCCAGAGACCCCATTTCCGCACCGGCAACGGGACAGGCTCTCCCGACGCTCGGAGCACCGCTGGGGCCGGGCCTGTGGGGGGGACCGGCGGCCCGCTCCCCGCTCCACACAAGCCCACCCACCGCGGCCACGAGCGCAGGGAGCCCAGCAGACGGAGGTCAGGCTGCCTTGCCCGCCACGCCAGGACCCGGGACGGTGCCTCCGGGAACTCCCGAACCCTCCACCGCAAGGCTAGTTCCGGGGGCGGCCCAGCCGCGTAAAACCAGTCACAACATGCTCACCTTCCGGGCGCAGCGGAGCAGGCGCAGTCAGCACGAACAGACCCAAGAGCTCCGACAGCTGCGGCTCCGCGGCAGCGGATTTAAAGCCCCGGAATTTGGCCCGAGCGGCCCGCCCCACATGGCCTCCGGCGCCTCGATTGGCTGATGGGGCCTGTGGGCGGGGCCTGCGAGCGTGGGATTCCTGGCACCTGATTAGCTTGCCACCCAATAGCCCCAGGCAGACCCGGGGGATTGAGGCGTGGAGCAGTGGTTCTCAACCTTGGCTGCACATTAGAATCACATGGGAATCTTTAAAATCCTGATTTCTGGGCCTCATCCTCCGGAAATTCTGTTTCTTTGTTACTAATGTTGTGGCCCCACCTCATAACAAAGAAACAAAATTTCCGGAGGATGAGGCCCAGAAATCAGGATTTTAAAAAGATTCCCAGGTGATTCTAATGTGCAGCCAAGGTTGAGA
>NW_006287671.1:2543757-2546037 GCF_000327345.1 Myotis davidii
CGCCTGCTGCAGAGGCGGGGAGGCTGACTGTGTGGGTCGCAGCGTGGCTTGTGTTCTGTGGCCCGAGTTGGTTGTGAGCATCGCTTGGCAAACTACAGCCGGTGGGCCGGAGCCCGCTGCCTGTGTATGCATAGTCCTTGAGGAAACACAGTTTTTAAATGGCTGAAGAAAAAAATACACCAAGGAGAATATGGACCGGAGTCGAGTCGTTGCAACAGAGACAGTATGGCCCACACATCTTCTTGTAGAAAAGGCATTGCAGGGGCTTAAAAAGTGGGATCTGCTGCTGCCTTACAGGGGCTAGTGAGCCTGCCTGTCCATCTGATCCTCAGTTTTCTCCTCTGTACAATGGGTTAATAATAGTACCCATTTCAGAGGGGGTGCTGTGGGAATAAAGGATGATGATGCAGGGAAAGCCCTCAGCCCAGTGCTTGGCACCTGCAGTAATATTTTTAGTGTTAGTGAGGGGAAGAGGCAGAAGCTAAGGGGAGCTGAAGAGGTGGAGACAGCCTGCTACTCTTTCTGAAAGCTTGGGTGAGAAAGGAAGGGAGAGGGAAGGCATTAGGAGATGGAGACAGGGCACAGAGGAGAGGCAGGTGTTCCTGGGATGAGGCCTGTGAGAAGAGACAGAAGGACCAGGAGAGAGGAAGAGGGGGAAAGGAGAATCGAAGGGGTATGCACATGGGAGGACTGAGGACCTTCCTTAATCACCTGCTGAATGTCACCGGCTCTAGAATGAAGCTGAGCAGAGGAAGGGTAAAATGAGGCCCATTTGTGTCTGGCTCGGATTCCCCTCGGAAGACTTCAGTGTCTGCAAAGGGGGGTGCTGATGGGCCGTGAAGGGTGGTTTGACTCTGCCCAGGGGCCTCGTGACTTTGGCTTGCTTATTTCTGAAATGACATCATCTATTGATGACTCCTGCTTAGCCCAGTCATAATGGCCTTTTCCAGTTAATGTTTTGATTTTTCGGTCTTACTAATGGACCGGCCAAGCTGCCAACACTTCTAAAGAGGCCAGTTCACTTTTTTGCTTAAAGCCAGAACACCAAATAGATCAATTATTTGGCTGCTAGGAGACATTACCAGTTTAAAGCCACAGGCCTGTTTCTACGGCACAAGAGGAATCAGATAGCCTGATTCAGGGGCCATGTCCTCTCTTTGTTTTGTTTGTAAAACCCACCTTTGGTTAATCATGACAGGACCTGACTCTTTGCTCTTAATGATAACGAAAGAAAGAGCTCCTTGGAGTCAACCTTGGTCATGTCCGGGAGGTTTGCTTTGCTGTTAGGAGGTGCTAGGTTCATGTCTGATCTAAAAAACTAAACAAACGCAGCATTTCTTTTATTTCCTCTTTTCTTACATCCTCTTGATTTTTCCTCAGAGAAAAACAGATTTGTGAAAGGCTGGGCATTACTGTGCATGAGGAGAAACGTGGGGGCAGGGAAGGGGGGAGGGGGAAGCAAGCCCGGTCCCTGTGCCCTGTCTCAGCTCTCTTTCTCAAGGTCCGTAGCCCGAGCCTCTTGTCACCCTGGAACTCCTCGGGTGTTCCTGGGGATGATTCTGGTGGATGATGAGTTGTGGCCCCTGGGTGTTCACTCTCCATGCCTATGGGAACTGGGAAGCAGAAATGCCTCTGGGCCTCACTCAGCCTCCTTCATGGACTCTCCTGCCCGTTCTTAAATGTTAGTGCCATTCTCAGCCCTATTCTCTTTTCACTCCAGACCCTCCTAGAATCCCATTCACCCTATGGCTCCAAGCTCCCCTATAAACTAACAACTCCCAAGTTCATGTTTCCAGGCAGGACTGCTCTCCGGTGACTCCTGCCAATCGGACAAAGCCAATAAAACATCCCAAGGGTGCTTCACCACCAACAGTCCCAGGCTCAGGCTCCTCATCACCCAGTCCTCCTCTGGTGTCCCCCCTCTTGGTCAACAGTAACGCCATTCACCCAGACGCCCAGCCAGAAACCACCTTTCCCTTTGCCACCCCATTCCTTTGGTCAAAATCCTGCCAATTCTACCTTCCTCAATATCTCTCCTATTTATTTCCATACTCCCATCACCACTCCTATCCATTACTTTGCCATCTCTCTCCCGAGTCATTGTCAGAGACTCTGTAAAGTTTTTCCACCTCAAGTCTTTTCTTCTATGCTGCTGTGAAAAGATCTTCGTGAAATGTAGCTATGACTGTGTCGTTCCCTTCCCTTTGGGGGCTCCCCACTTCCTACCAGGTCCGTTAGCATTGAACACCAGGATCATCTAAGACCTGGCCCCAAACCACT
>NW_006287672.1:0-2205 GCF_000327345.1 Myotis davidii
ACTGAGCCAAACCGGTTTCGGCTCTCTTTGTTTTTTTTTGTTTTTTTGATGCGCCTGGCTAAAGGTTCATCAAACTTGTTTATTTTTTCAAAGAGCCAGCTCTTGGTTTCATTCATCTTTTGTATTGTTTTTAGCCTCTATGTCATTGATTTTCTTTTTGATCTTTATTAGTTCCTTCCTTCTGCTTTCTCTGGGCTTTTCTTGTCCTCTTTTTGGTTCTTTTTGTTGTAAAGTTAGATTATTTATTTGAAATTTTTCTTGCTTTTTCTTGAGGTACGCCTGTAATGCTATGAACTTCCTTATCAAGACTGCTTTCGCTGTGCCCCGTAGATTTGAGGTTGTTGTGTATTCATTTTCATTTGTTTTCAGGTCATTTTAAAATTTCTTCCTTGATCTCACTGGTAACCCATTCATTGTTTAGTAACATGTGATTTAGCCTACACGTTTTTGTGTTTTTGAGTTATTTTTATCATAGTTGATTTCTAGTTTCATCCTATTGTGATCCAAGAAGATATGATTTCAATCTTCTTGAATTTGTTAAGACTCATTTTGTGTCCTAACATGTGGTCTGTCTTTCAGGATGTCCCATATGCACTTGAGAAGAATGTATATCCTGAGCTTTGGAATGAAATGTTCTGTAATATCAATTAAATCCATCTGATCTAGTTTGTCATTTAAAGTTACTATTGCCTTGTTGATTTTTTGTCTAGAAGGTCTATCCAGTGATGACAATGGGGTGTTAAAGTCCTCTACTATGACTATATTGCTATTGATCTTTCCCTTGCAGTCTACCAAGAGTTTTAAAAATATATTTAGATGCTCATATATTGGGTGTGTATATGTTTACAGGGGTTATATTTTATTGTTAGAGTTATCCCCTAGTGACCTTTTTGGCTGTTGTTCATGGCCTTTGTTTTGAAGTATATTTTGTCAGATATGAGTATTGGTACCCTAGCTTTTTTGTTTGTTTGTTTCCATCTGCATGGAATATATTTTTCCATCCCTCCACTTTCAGCATCTGTGAATCTTTTGTTCTGAGGTGGGCATATTGGTCATGTTTTCCTATCCATTCAGCTACCCTATTTCCTTTGATTGGAGCATTTAATCCTTTTACATTTAAAGTTATTATTGATAGGTACTTATTTATTGCCATCTTTTCCTTTATACCTATGTTCTTCTCTCTCTCTTTCATCTTCTTAAAGCAGTTCCTTTAACATTTCTTGCAATGCTGGTTTGGTGGTAATATAACTCTTTTAGCCCTTTTTTGTCTGGGAATCTCATTATTTTACCTTCTATTTTAAATTCTAGCCTTGCTGGATAGAGTAGTCTTAGTTTCAGGTCCTTGCTTTTCATTACTTTGAATATTTCATGCAATCCCTTCTGGCCTGAAGTGTTTCTGTTGAGAAATCAGCTGATAGCCCTATGGGAACTCCCTGGTAGGTAACTATTTCTCTCTTGCTGCTTTTAAGATTCTCTTTGTCTTTAGCCTTTGCCATTTTAATTATTATGTGTTTTGTTGCGTGTCTGTTTGGATTCATTTTGATTGGGACTCTCTGTGCTTCCTGAACTTGTGCGACATTTTCCTTCACCAAGTTAGGGAAGTTTTCTGTCATTATTTCTTCAAATAGGTTCTCTATTCATTGCTCACATTTTTCTTCCTCTGGTACCATTATGATGCAGATGTTATTATGTTTCATATTGTCCCAAAGTTCCCTTAAACTATCCTTATTCTTTTTAGTCCTTTTTTCATTTAGCTGTTCTGATTAAGTGTTTTTTTCCACCTTGTCTTCCAAATAGCTGATTCAATCCTCAACTTACTTTTAATTTTTTCCATTATATTCTCTTTTTTTCCTTTAGATTCTCACCCGAGTACATGACTCTATTGATTTTTGGAGAGAGAGGAATAAAGAGAAAGAGAGAAACACTAATCTGATGTGAGAAAGAAATATTGATTTGTTGCCTCCCATACCCGCTTTGACTAGGGACTAAACCCACAACCTAAGTATGTGCCCCTGACCAAGAATTGAACCCACAAATTTTTGGTTTATGAGAAAAAGCTTCAACCAACTGAGCCACCCAGCAGTGCCCTTCCAGTGTATTCTAGATGTCAGATATGGTATTCTTTATTTCCAACTGATTCTCTTTCTTTTTCTAATTGAATCTTATTCATAGCTTCTTTTTTTATTGCTTAAAGTATTACAAAGG
>NW_006287673.1:0-493 GCF_000327345.1 Myotis davidii
TTATATTAATAGCTAGAGCAATGGAGCAAAATTGATTAATAAATACCTTGGTAACGGGACATTATTGATTAATTATAGTTTTATATAATTCACTTATGTTTTAGTAATTGCACTTAGTAACAATGATTGATTGTATAACTTTAAAATTACATGAGGAAATTATGGCTATATCTAATTCTGAGTCTCCTTTGCTTCCACCCTCAGAGGTGGCCAAGCAAATCTTTAACACCCATGAAGGGTAGTTTTCTCATTTTCATAGTTTGTCTATGCTATAGAGTGCTGCAATGACAATTGGCGTGATATTAATTATTCTTTGTTTCTTGCCAGTCGGCATCCGAATCCTCGGAGCCAGCTTGCGAGCTATCCAGACCTCCATCCATGAGCTTCGACTAAAAAACAAAGAAGGGGGAGATGTTGGAGCCCTTCATGCTGCTGGCAAAGTCTAAGCTGACCAGTGGAGATGGCAAAGCCCTGGACTCTACCCTACATTGAT
>NW_006287674.1:0-341 GCF_000327345.1 Myotis davidii
TGTCACTTTTCTATAACCAGAACATCTGAGACTGCTGCATCCTTTTCCACCCCAGCCCCTCCTGGATGCCCAGCTGAGGCTTTGTGATGTCAAGCCACACCATGGCAACCATGGATTTTGGGCAACCAGAGCTGAAGTGAGCGGCTCCTCATTGACCTATAGAGTACATATAGAGGCCAGGACCATTTGAGTAGTGTCTGTTGCCTCAAGATAGCCAAACTTACTAAGAAGATATTGCAGACTACTGAAGATAAGGAATAAGACTCCAAACACAAGGATGGATGAAGAAACTGTAAGTCCTAAAGGGAATTAGAAGTCAGTTTCTCAACTGGATGACGGAG
>NW_006287674.1:9787-10243 GCF_000327345.1 Myotis davidii
GTTGGTAGAAATAGGGACATTTTAATGATGTTATTCCGCAAATCCTGGAACACAGTATATTTTCCCACTTGTTTATATCTTCTTCTACCTCTATTTTCTTTTTTTTCTCTTTATTAAGATATTAAAAATGTGTCCTTATCTGCCCATTGTCCCCCATACCACCACTCACCCCCCAGTATCTGTTTCCATTGCTTATGCTTATATGCATGCACACAGGTCCCGTGGTTGATATCTATCTCTATTTTCAATGTCGTCTATTTTTTGGAGCATAGGTCTTTTACCTCCTTGGTTAGGATTATTTTTAAATATCTTAATTTTTTGTTGCAAATGGTTTTACCATTTGCCCCATAACAAAGTGAAATATTAGTAATAAGCGAAAGTGTGTATGGTGTACATGGGTATCCAAAATTTTTCTGTAAATCCGGAACTATTCTAAAATAAAATACCCATTAAAAC
>NW_006287675.1:0-436 GCF_000327345.1 Myotis davidii
TTTGTTTAGGTTCTATAATCAAAACTTTGTATCCACTCCAACTCTGAGATCCCAGGCTAGCTGAAATTAGGTTTCTGGGGTTTTGTTTAGCTTCTATATCTTTTAAAATGTTTCAAACTGCAGGCTCAGAGGCTGGCAAGGCAGGCGGGGAATGTTGGAGTCCTCTGTCACTGAAGCAAGCAAGCCTCATGTTAGTTTTAAGCTGCCTGGCTGCCGGCCGCCATCTTGGCTGCAATTAATTTGCATATCTCGCTGATTAGCCAATGGGAAGGGTAGCGGTCGTATGCCAATTACCATGTTTCTCTTTTATTAGATAGGATAAGTCATGAGATATAATTTACAGCATGATGGCTATCTTATCTAATAATAGACAAACATGGTAATTTATCATACCTTCACTAAGCGTCCCATTGGCTAATCAGCATGATATGCAAAT
>NW_006287676.1:0-300 GCF_000327345.1 Myotis davidii
CATGTATAATTCTATACTGCCTTATCTGTTTATTGTATATGTGTTTACCACTCCAAATTCAGTTTCCTTCCATCACCATTTATCCCCTCTGTGCCCTCTTTCACCTCCAACTACCTCTTTGTGTTCATCTTGTTTGGGACTCTGCACTTCCTGGACTTGTGTGTCTTTTTTCTTCACCAGGTTAGGGAAGTTTCTGGTCATTATTCAAATAGGTTCTCAATCCCTTGCACTCTCCCTCCTTCTGGTACCCCTCTAATGCAAATGTTAGCTTCATGTTGTCCCAAAGGTCCCTTAAACTAT
>NW_006287677.1:0-962 GCF_000327345.1 Myotis davidii
ATCTTCATATTTTTAGATTCTTTTTTCCTTTTTCTCTTCTTGTGGACAGCGGCTCCCAGTTGGCTAAGTGGTATGAGCTGCCTGAGGTGCAGCAAGTAAATAAAACTTGATCACCTGCATGTAATTGAGTAGATTCAAAACCCACAAGAATGTTGTAAAGATCTTGACCACGCCCTTACTTCGCCTCGTAGAATCTGGCTATAAAATAAAGACTCGGCTTGCAGGCTGTGGCACTGTCCATCAGAGAGGGCAACATCTCACCCAGACCCAGCCTTATTCTCTTGTCTGTCTTTTCTTAATCTTTCACTGACCCCTCTCAGGCTCACCGAACCTGGCTGTATTGGTACGGCACACTTCTGATTGAGTGTTTTTGTATCCTCATATTCTAAATCGTTGATTTAGAATCCTCTACTATTGAATCCCTGTAAATTATTTTTATTTTAGTTAGTGTATGCTTAATTTCTGTGGTCGTTTTTCATGTCTTTGACATTATCACTGAGATCCTTGAAAGTCTCACTAAGTGCCTTGAGGTTCTCATGAAGATCCTTGAGTAACTGTATAACCATGGTTTTGAACTCTGTATCCAGTAGTTAGCTTGTTTCCATTTTTTTCATTTGTGACATGTTTCTTTGTCTCCTCATTTTGGCTGCTTCCCTGTGTTTATTGCTATGTATTAAGCAGAGCTACTATGTCTTCTGGAATTGGTAGAATGGTCTTGTGTAGTAGGTATCTGAATGATGGTTATTCTGTATTTATTGTTTTTGAGATTATCTCTCCAGGCAGCTCAGAAAAAATATCAAAAGTGAGGAAAAGGACACTAACACAGAATTAACAAATATTGAAAGGATAATACGAGACTATTATGAATACCTTTATAACTAGAAATTCAACAATTTGGATGAATTAGTCAAATTCCTTAAAAGACTCAAAGTGCCCAGTTGATTGAAGTGCCATTCCCTACA
>NW_006287677.1:1397-14866 GCF_000327345.1 Myotis davidii
TGAAAGAATGATGCACTTCCAAAAGGTGGGACTCAGAGAGGATAGCTTTGTATATAACCATCTTTTATGGGGACAAGCAAGGCAGTAAGAAATACATACATTTCCCCCCTCCTAACTGAGTTTCCAGAGGACTTATAGTTATTATATTAGAAGAACAGTTCAACAGGCGACTCTGAACCCTTAGCATTAAGAAGGCGGAAACAGGGAGCAAACAGGTGTGCAGGGAATGAGAAAAGAAAAGGGGAAGATAAGAGGAAACAGGAGAAAGAAGGAAAAGAAATAAGAAACTAGTAAGGAATAACAGTGGTTCCAAACTTTAATGTACTCCTGAAACTGCTTGTTGAAAATGGGTATTTCTAGGATTTACCCCCAAGAGATCCTGATTCATTATGAACAAAATAGATCCAGAGACTTAGAAGCATAGAAGAGACCAATGAATCTCAGAAGGTGGGTGGGGAGAGATTAACCAAAGAACTTATATGCATAATTCATGGACACAGACAATAGTGTGGTGAAGGCTTGGGTGGGGGCAGAGGGTAGAGATAAGTGAGTGTGTGGGGGGGGGTGGGGAAAGATTAACTGGGGAACTTATATGCATACATGCATAGCCATGGGCACAGACAATAGTGTGGTGGGCAGAGGGTAGAGATGGGTGTGGAATGGAGGGGGTCAATGGGGAAAAAGTGGGACATCTGTAATACTTTCAACAGTAAAGATACTTTTTTAAAAAGATAAAATAAGTCTATAGGAGAGGGGAGGCTAAGAATCTGCATTTCCAATAGGCATCCAAGAGATCAGGTACAGATGGTCAGAGAGCCACACTTGGAAAAATACTAGAGAGTAAAGCAGAGGTCCCTAAGAATTAACTTTCCCCTTCATTTTTCAGAACTGTTAGAAATGCCACTTTATTTTAACTAAGACTTGGGCAGGCAATGGCAGGATGAGTGAGGTAACCAGAGGTGACAAAAGTGGACTAAAGATGCCTCTTCAGCTCTTTCATCTGAAGGAGAAGTCCAAGATGATAATGAAAATGACTGCTCAGAGCTCATGGGAGAGGGCAGAGGCCTTCCATGGCATCTGGGAAGGGAAGGCTGTGGCAACCCCTGTAGACCCAGCTCTGCATTTGATCTTATTTTCTTTTAAAATATAAAAAGGTTTAAGCATGGTGATTATTATTATGAACTAGTGGCCCAGTGCATGAAATTCATGCACTGGGCGGGGGGAGAAGGGGGTGGGCCTCAGCCCGGCCAGCACCCTCTCCAATCCGGGATCCCTTTCGCAATCCAGGATTTGGACAGCCCTCTTGCAATCCGGGACCACTGGCTCCTAACCGCTCCCCTGCCTACCAGCCTGATCGCCTTCACTGCTCTCCCCTGCCAGCCTGATCCCCCTAACTGCTCTCCTCTGCTGGCCTGATCACCCCTAACTGCCTCTGCCTTGGCCCCGCCATCATGGCTTTGTCCGGAAGGATGTCCAGTCTAATTAGCATATTAGCCTTTTATTAGTATAGATAATAACGGTGAAATAACACCCATTTAAAATACCTTGACTATTGGCAATCCTAATATCAGCTGAGATGATCATCTGGGCTGTGTGTTTAAAATAACATGTTTTGCCCAGCCCGTGTGGCTCAGTGGTTGAGTGTCGACCTATGAACCAGGCGGTCACAGTTCCATTCCCAGTCAGGACACATGTCTGGGTCGCAGGCTCCATCCCCAATGTGGGGTGTGCAGGAGGCAGCTGATGAATGATTCTCTCTTGTCATTGATGTTTATATCTTTCCCTCTCCCTTTCTCTCTGAAATCAATAAATATATATATATTTTAAATAACATGTTTTCAGGAATTTCCCTCCCTTTCCTTTTCCCATTTCTCTTTCCTACTTAAAAGTGGGTTAAAACCTGGCCCACACACAGCTCTTTCCGTTTGAAATATGGAAGCTTTTGCTGTCTCCTGGAAATCTGAAAAAGGGACCTTGCTGAAAGACAAACCCTAAAAAACAGAGTGATAAAGTGGGTAAGCTTTCGTCTCAAATCTCTGGGTGTCAGTACGGGTGTGATGATTTATAGTCTACCTTGGAGCTTAAATGAGAGTGGGCAAGTCAGATAGCAAAATGCATAAATAGCCCTAACCAGTTTGGCTCAGTGTATAGAGTGCTGGCCCACAGACTTGAGGGTTCAGTGTTTGATTATGGTTAAGGACATGTACCTTTGTTGCGGGCTCGATCCCCAGTAGGATCGATGTTTCTCTCTCATCAATGTTTCTAACTCTCTATCCTATTCCCTTCCTCTCTGTAAAATCAATAAAAATAAAAAAATAAAAACTGTTCTGCCTTAATTTAAACAAACAAACAAACAAAAAGAATGCACAAATATGAGGAAGGTGGTAACAGTGGTGAGCCTACTTGTGTCAGCTACTTTATATACATTAACCCTAATCCTTGAGACCTTGACAAAAAAAACTAGTATTAATTCCTTAATTCCATTTTACAGATGAGGTACCCGAAGTTCAGGGTGGCTAAAAACACTTGTCCTTACAGTCAAGTCATTGTGACATTGCACTGTAATTTCCAGACTTTCTAATTCTAGAAACAAACCCCAGACGGCCACAGAGACCTTTACAAATCCTTACTGTTACCCAAAGAGCTTTTATAATAACTAGGAGCCCTGGTGTGTTTGGTTCTGCTTCAGTCAAAGACTAGCCAAGTGACCATGGCCAAACAGGTTCCTCATTTGTAGGCTGAGCAGTTGGACTACACCTTAACCCTTTGAGGTCCAATTTTATTTTTGGAATTCAAACAGTCTCGTCCAAATTAATTGACGTGATTGAATGTTGAACTGGTTTGTGGTGTCGACCTCAGCCTCGACGTTGGACCTGCTCCTAGCGCCTGGTCTGTCGAGTCAGCCTCGAAGTTGGACCGAAAAGGGTTAAAGGTCTATTTCATCTATTGTGTGTTCTCGAATTCCCAGAATAGGAAATTCAGGTGACTCTTAAATAGGTTGAACAATGCTCAACCTTAGTCATGATAACTGAATGCAAATTATTATTTCACCAAGATGCTCTATCAGACTGAAAGATACCAAAATGTGTGCCACAGTGTGCTGGTCAAAGTGGGGGGAGAGATACACTCTCTGACATTATTGGGGGCCCAGAGGTGGGTACCATCTCTACTGAGGGCAGTTTAGCAACATCTATTAAAAGTCCTAATACACGCAACCTCTGAGCTAACAATTCCACTGCTGCCTGCCCATTTTTGTCTCTAGCACCAAAAAACCAACAAAACGAAACACATTAAGGAGGAAATCATTAAATTTCTTTGTGTCCTTTGTCTTTGCAGAAAGATTACTGCTGCTTGCCTTCTTTTTCTAATGAGAACTTTCAGGAAAGCTTTCCAATGAAATGTAGTCCACAAAACATTACCTATGAACTTTACTGCTTTCCAACAGAATCTGGGAAAAGCCAAACAAAAGAAAACAAAAAACAATTTGGAGAGATAAACATGTATGAGAAAGAATCTACCTAGAAATTCTAATGTATTAGCTATCGGTGGTCTACTACCTGGAAGCACATTCAATGCAGTATCCTGCCCAAATATTTTCCATGCTCTTTCCCCTTCTATTATATTTCAACTCCCCTTATAATGAGATGGCACTGTCAAGGGAGGCAGCGAGCCCAAGCCAGATGAGGTCTTGTTCTACCGTTCTATATGCTACCTGCCCATCCCACCTCTCTTTCTCCCTATCTTCCCACTGCTCTGTCAAGCCCAGCTAACGTTTGAAAAGAACCCCGGGAGAGTCTTATTCTACATTTTAAAATATTCTGAAAGATCTGAGACCCAAACTTACAACAAGAAAATTTAGGTTTGTTTGTTTATTTCAAGGGTTTAATATTTAAATGGACAAAAACTAAAAGATTCTAAGTTTCTGACTTTTAGTATTATGTTTATAAAAACTTATAGCACATTTTTATTTGCTTTTAGATTTTTAATTTTTTACTTATTTACATTTTTATTTTTTAATCAATCTAAATTGTATTTTGGTATATGGCATAAGACTCTAACTGTACCTTTCCCCACATAGTCTTGTTCCCAAATCATTTATCAACTATTCCATCCTTTTCTGCCAATGATTCATACATAAATTCTCATGAATATGATTATTCTTTTTCCACTGCCTCTGCTGTGTCATCCACCTAAGCTATTGCCATGGTCTAACATATTATTTACATGATTGTGGCTTTACAATATGTTTTGATATCCGGTAGCTCAAGTTCTCTCATTAACTTGTTCAGTACTCTTATCTATTTTTGCTTGCTCGTACCTCCAGATTAATTTTGGAACATCTTTGTCATGTTATCCCAAAATTAATCCACTGGGACTGTGCCTATGATAGCATAATATTTATAAATTAAATTAGGATTCATTAATAATTATTCCCATCTAGAAATATATGGTATGCCTCTCTAGGAGCAGCCTGTTCTTAAAAAAGGAAAAAGGAGAAGGAGAAGAAGATGAAGGGGAAGGGGAAGGGAAAGGGGAAGAAGAAGAAGGAGGAGGAGGAGGAGAAGGAGGAGGAGAATCATCTTGAGTAATTTCCTGAATTACTACATCATGACAAATGGCAGGTCAGTCTGCAGTAGTTTACCCGAAAGTTAAAAAAAAACACACACCACTGGATGTCAGAAGGATAGTGGCATATGAGGTCCTCATGGGCTCGCTCCTTGAGGTTTCAACGAATTGAACAGCTATAATTCAGCAAAGAATTCCCTGCTCAACACACAACATGTCACATTGAAACATCTGAGGGGATTAAGTAAAAAAAAAATCACACACACAGACAACAGTTTGGTGATTACCAGAAGTAAAGGAAAGGGGTAATAACCAGGTAGAAGATGGTAAAGAGGTGATGATAAATGGGGACAGAAGGAGACCTGCCTTTGGGTGGTGAACACAAAGTACAGTTGACATATTATAGAACTGAACACTTGAAACTCATATCATTTTATTAACTAATGTCACCCCAATAAATTCAATAAAAAATTTAAAAAATAAATATCTGCAGGTGGGCAAGTGGAAGCAAACTAGGGAGATGGGAAGGGAGAAGAGCTGAGATGATGCTAGGGAGGCAGCCTGGAGCTCCCAGCACGGAGCTCACTGCAGGACACAGCTCAAAGAGGAGAGGAATCAGGTTGCCACTGGCTCTCCCTTCAGCTGGGAGTTGACACAGTGAGTATTTCAGTGGGAGTGGCCAGTACTTTATAAAGCTGAACCCAGTAACCTAGGCAGGGACAAAGCACAGAGATGCGGCCACGGTTATCTGTCAATTCCAGACAGAAAACAAAGCAACAGAACTTGACCACCTCCCCTCACACTCCCAGAGCCCACCTCCACTCATCTCCCCAGAGATAGAAGCAGACCCTAACAGTGGTTCTCAACCTTCTGGCCCTTTAAATATAGTTCCTCATGTTGTGACCTAACCATAAAATTATTTTCGTTGCTACTTCATAACTGTAATGTTGCTACTGTTATGAATCGTAATATAAATACCTGATATGCAAGATGGTCTTAGGTGACCCCTGTGAAAGGGTCGTTCGACCGCCAAAGGGGTCGCGATCCACAGGTTGAGAACCGCTGCAGAAGCTGTATGAGTGTGTCAGGTCGCAAAGCACATTATCTACAAATCTGAAAACTGGTACAAGAGAAACATTTTTCCCTGAGTGACAGGCTAATCCCAGTATTCAGATGGAAATACAGGGGGGAGGCCACTGATGAATGCGTCACCATTACTGGGAAAACAAAACAACAAAGGCACTGTACAGCCATCAGTTCACCCAACCCCCACCCATCCAGCTGCACTGCTAACAGCATCTGGCTGCAAGGGATAGCACTGGGATTTCATGGATTTGGAACATTATCACCCACCACTTACCCATGCAGGGTTGGTCCCCTGAGACCAAGGCTACCTGAATACAGAGGAAATGCCCACCTTTCCAAGCTGCAAGACAGAGACACAATGTTACCTACAAGGGAACTCCTGGTAGAATGTCAACTGATTTCTCAACAGCAACACCTCAGGCCAGAAGGGAGTGGCATGGAGTATACAAAGTAATGAAAACCAGGGGATTGAACCCAAAACTACTCTATCCACCAAGGCTATCATTAAAAAAATCTACAGTGAAACAAAGAGCTTCGCAGGCAACAAAAGGCTAAAAGAATTTACCACCACCAAACCAGCCCTGCAAGAAATGCTACAGTGACTGGTGTAAGAAGAAGAAATAGAGAGGAAGAGAAGAACACAGGTATAAACATATAAAGAGTAAGAATGGCAACAAATAAGTATCTATCAATAATAACCTTAAATGTAAATGGCTTAAATGTTCCAATCAAAAGGCATAGAAGAGTTGAATGGATAAGGAAACATGACCCATAAATATGCAGTCCACAAGAAACTCACCTCAGAACTAAAGACTCATACAGAATGAAAATGAAGGGATGGAAAAAATTTTCCAGGCAAACAGAAATGAAAAAACAAATAAACCACTGGGGTATCAATACTCATATCTGACAAAATTCAATAAAATTTAAAAAAATTTTAAAGTGAATGCTACAAGAGACAACGAAGGCCACTCCAAAATACTAAAGGGACCAGTACAACAAGAGGATATAGTAACTCTGGTAAACATATATCAAAATATATTTTAAAACTTCTGGAGGATTTTAAAGGAGAGATGGACAGTAATAAAGTCATAGTAGGAGACTTCAACACCCCACTGACATCATTGGATAGATCTAAATCAACAGAGAAATAGTAATCCTAAATGACATACTAGATCAGATGGAATTAATTGACATTTACAGAACATATCACCCTAAAGCAATAGATTACACATTCTTCTCAAGTGTACAGGGGACATTTTCAAAGAGCCCAGCCAGTATGGCTCAGTGATTAAGCATGACCAATGAACCAGGAGATCATCATTCTATTCCCAGTCAGGGCATATGCCCAAGTTGCAGGCTCGATCTCCAGTGTGGGGTGTGCAGGAGGCAGTAGATCAATGATTCTCTCTCATCATTGATATTTCTGTCTCTCTCCCTCTCCCTTCCCCTCTGAAATCAATAAAAATGTATTTTTTAAAAAAGACCACATGTTAGACACAAACTAAGTCTCTACAAGTTCAAGAAGATTGAAATCATATTAAGCATCTTCTCAGATCACAGTGGCATAAAACTAGAAATCAACTACAATAAACACACCCCAAAACATTCAAACACATAGAGGCTAAATAGCATGTTATTAAATAATGAGTGGGTTACCAAAGAGGTCAAGAAAGAAATGAAAAACTTCTTGGAAACAAATGAAAATGAACACAAAATAACCCTAAATTTTTGGGAGACAATGAAAGCAGTCCTGAGAGAGTAGTTCATAGCATTACAGGCCTACCTCAAAAAATAAGAAAAACTTCTAATAAATTATCTAACCCTGCAACTTAAAGAATTAGAAATAAAACAAGAAAAGCCCAGAGTAAGGAAAAGGACGGAAATAAAGATCAGAGTGGAAATAAATGACATAGAGACTAAAAAACAAACAAACAAAAAAACCCACCATACAAAAGGTCAATAAAACCAAGAGCTAATTCTTTGAAAAGATAAACAAGATGGATGAACATATAGCCAGACTCATCAAGACACAAAGAAAGAGGACCCAAATACACAAAATCAGAAAAGAAAGAGGGGAAGGAATAGCTGACCCCACAGAAATACAAAGGATCGTACAAAACAACAACAAAAAAACTATGAACAACTATATTCCAACAAGCTGGACAACCTGGGCAACATGAATAAATTCCTAAAAAAATACAACCTTCCAAAACTCAGTCAGGAAGAATCAGAAAACCTGAATAGGCCAATAACTACAGATGAAATTGAAGCGTTAAAAAAACACTCTGAGGAAATAAAAGCCCTAATCCAGACGGCTTCACAAGGGAGTTTCACCAAACATTCAAAGAACTAACACCTATTCTCCTCAAACTATTCCAAAAAATCCAAGAGGAAGGAACACTTCCAAGCTCTTTTGTCAAGGCTAACATTAGCCTAATTCCCAAACCAGATAAAGACATTACAAAGAAAGAGAATTACATGGCAATATCCCTGATGAACACAGATGCTAAAATCATCAACAAAATATTAGCAAATCGGACCCAGCAATACATTAAAAAGATCATACACCATGACCAAGTGGGATTTATTCCAGGGATGCAAGGCTAGTACAATCTTAGAAAATCAATGAATGTGATATATCACATTAACAAGTTGGAAGACTAAAATCACATGATCATATCAATTGATGGTGAAAAAGCATTTGACAAAATCCAACAGTCTTTTTTGAAAAAACTCTAAGTGGGAACAGAGAGATCATACATCAACATAATAAAAGCTCTATATGACAAACCTACAGCCATCATGATACTCAATGAGAAAAAACTAAAACCATTTTCCCTAAGAACAAGAACAAGACAAGGATGTCTGTTTTCACCATTCTTATTCAAGATAGTACTGGAAAACCTAGCCATGGTGATCAGACAAGAAGAAAAAATAAAATGCATACAAATTGAAAAGGAGGGCATAAAACTGTCATTATTCTCACAGATGATAACAGACCACCAATTAACTACTAGATTTAATAAATGAATTGGCAATATAGCAGGATACAAAATCAATACCCAGAAATCAATGGCATTTTTATATGCCAATAATAAACTCTCAGCAAAATAAACTAAAAAAATCCCATTTATTATTGCAACAAAAATTTAAGATACTTAGGAATAAATTTAATCAAGGAGGTAAAAGACCTGTACTCAGAAAACTACAGCACATTGAAAAAAAGAGATAGAAGAAGATATAAACAAGTGGAAGAATATACCATGTTCATGGATTGGTAGAATTAATATCATTAAAATATCCATTCTACCCAAAGCAATCTATAGATTCAACGCAATCCCTATTAAAATACCAATGGCATATTTCACAGATCTAGAACAAACTCTACAAAAATTTATACGGAACCAAAAAAAACACAAACAACAACAAACAAACAAACAAACAAAAAGGATGTCTGTTTTCACCATTCTTATTCAAGATAGTACTGGAAAACCTAGCCATGGTGATCAGACAAGAAGAAAAAATAAAATGCATACAAATTGAAAAGGAGGGCATAAAACTGTCATTATTCACAGATGACATAACAGACCACCAATTAACTACTAGATTTAATAAATGAATTGGCAATATAGCAGGATACAAAATCAATACCCAGAAATCAATGGCATTTTTATATGCCAATAATAAACTCTCAGCAAAATAAACTAAAAAAATCCCATTTATTATTGCAACAAAAATTTAAGATACTTAGGAATAAATTTAATCAAGGAGGTAAAAGACCTGTACTCAGAAAACTACAGCACATTGAAAAAAAGAGATAGAAGAAGATATAAACAAGTGGAAGAATATACCATGTTCATGGATTGGTAGAATTAATATCATTAAAATATCCATTCTACCCAAAGCAATCTAGAGATTCAACACAATCCCTATTAAAATACCAATGGCATATTTCACAGATCTAGAACAAACTCTACAGAAATTTATACGGAACCAAAAAAAACACAAATAACAACAAACAAACAAACAAACAAAAACAACTGCAAATAGCTGCAGCAATCCTGAGAAAGAAGAACAAAGTTGGAGAGATCACTTTACCAGATATTAAGCTATATTACAAAGCCACTGTTGCATACAAATTGAAAAGGAGGGCATAAAACTGTCATTATTCACAGATGACATAACAGACCACCAATTAACTACTAGATTTAATAAATGAATTGGCAATATAGCAGGATACAAAATCAATACCCAGAAATCAATGGCATTTTTATATGCCAATAATATACTCTCAGCAAAATAAACTAAAACAATCCCATTTATTATTGCAACAAAAATTTAAGATACTTAGGAATAAATTTAATCAAGGAGGTAAAAGACCTGTACTCAGAAAACTACAGCACATTGAAAAAAAGAGATAGAAGAAGATATAAACAAGTGGAAGAATATACCATGTTCATGGATTGGTAGAATTAATATCATTAAAATATCCATTCTACCCAAAGCAATCTATAGATTCAACGCAATCCCTATTAAAATACCAATGGCATATTTCACAGATCTAGAACAAACTCTACAAAAATTTATACGGAACCAAAAAAAACACAAACAACAACAAACAAACAAACAAACAAAAACAACTGCAAATAGCTGCAGCAATCCTGAGAAAGAAGAACAAAGTTGGAGAGATCACTTTACCAGATATTAAGCTATATTACAAAGCCACTGTCCTCAAAACAGCCTGGTACTGGCACAAGAACAGGAATACAGATCAACTGAACAGAACAGAGAACCCAAAAATTGGGTTATTATTCTCAATTAATATTTGACAGTGGAGAGAAGAGCATACAATGGAGTCAAGACAGTCTCTTAAATAAATGTGCTGAGAAAATTGGACAGGTACATGCAAAAAAAAAGAAAAAAGAAAAGAAAGAGAAAGAAAAGAAAGAATCTAGACCACCTACTTACACCATACACAAGAATAAATTAAAAAATGGATAAAAGACCTAAATGTAAGTCGTGAAACCATAAAAATCCTAGAAAAAAACATAGGCAGCAAAATCTCAGCCATCTCTTCTCATAACAATGTATTTGCAGATACTCCCATGGCAAAGGAAACTAAGGAGAAAATAGACAAATGGGCTACATCAAAATGAAAAGCTTCTGCACATCAAAAGTAACCATCAACAAAGTGAAAAGAGAGCCCACTGCATGGGAGAACATCTTTGCCAATGATACATCTGATAAGGTGTTAACTTCCAAAATATATAAGGAACTCATATAACTTAACAAAAGGAAGACAAACAATCCCATAAAAAATGGGCAAGGGACCTAAATAGACACTTCTCCCCAAGTATACATATATACAAAATGCCAGAATACTAACAGGGATGGGCAAACTTTTTGTGAGTGCGTGCCAAAACCAGCAAAATCTCTGACTCAAAATTCTTCTGCGTGCCAACCCTAATTTTTTGAGAACATGTTATGTCTACTTGATATCTCTTAAGGTGTGTACGTATGTGAAGAACCTTGAAGAAATAAAATTCATTCGAGCGATAAAAACAGTATATGATGATGAAAAATACATTTATTTTTTAATGTATACATGTACACTGATAGTCCGACAGAAAACTTTATGACTCCGTTTGATATTATCAGTGGAACTTTTGCTGCTGTATCACTGATGACAGAGATTTTACATCAGGCTTATATTTCGAGACCTTCAGAGATATGCACGAGCTACTACTTTCATCCATCAGGCTACTCCTATTATGAGACTTAACAAAATTCATCACTAAAAAAAAAAATCATTACTGAAAACAAAGGTTCACAATTGTAAATGGAAGATTATAAGAGAGGGTTTCGCGTGCCAGCAAAAGTTACTGGCGTGCCATGGGTTGCCCACCCCTGACCTAGGCTATACAAGAACACAGCAACTGAGTTATGTCTACATAAGAACAAACGATAAACATTTTGTAAATGAAATACAGATCTAATTTTTCAAATAGTTTGTCTTTTGTTTACTTTAGAAAGTGCTTCCCTGGGGGAGCAAGTCTTTTTTCTGTTTCTGATGTGGAAAGACACATTTTTTTCTTAATATTTTTATTGATTTCAGAGAGAAAGGGAGAGGGGGAGAGAGAGAAACATCAAGGATGAGAGGGAATCATTGATGGGCTGCCTCCTGCACGCCCCCCACTGGGGATGGAGCCCACAATCCCCGCATGTGTCCTTGACTGGAACCGAACCCGGGACCCTTCAGTCCACAGGCCCACGCTCTCTCCACTGAGCCAACCCCGCTAGGAGCAGGGAGCACGCCTGGATCCCAGGCTGCCAGGCCCATGCGAGGGCTGGGGTGCGGTGCTAAGATTGCACCAGAGGCTCCAGGCCGAGGCTCGCCCCGTCCTGACAGCGCGGGTCTCCCGCTGGCATTGTCTCCAGGTGCTGCCCGGGGTCTGTAAAGCCACAGAGACCCCCACGCCCCTGCAAGTGCCTTACCTGCCCCTGGGCGCAAAGCTCCCGCTTTTCCAGCAGCTCCCAGGCTCGGTCCGCCGCTGCCCCCGCGAACTGGCCGGAGCCGACAGGGATTGGCCGCCTGCGTGGAGGAGGTGGGGCCCGGCCCGCGGAAGGGAAAGCAGGGAACGGGGAGAGGAGGGGACCCGCCCACGCCCAGCTCTGTGCAGGGACTTGCAGGGCTGAGGGCTGCGAGCTGCTCTGTGAGCGCTGCTCCTAGCTGTGTCACTGCCCTGTTCCCTGCGCCCTGCTTGGCAGCAGCGAGTGGCAGTGGCTGTTAAACAGCAACGTTTTAACTCCCAAGGCTGAAAGGTTTTGTTTTGTTTTGTTTTTTTAAAGAAAGAGTTATGCCATTGCTAGCAAAAAAAAGAAAAAAGAAAAAGGACCGGTCCTGCCCTGGCCGGTTTGTCACTGTGGTTAGTCTGTGGGCCTGAGGGCTAAAGGGTCACGGGATTCAATTCCTGGTCAAGGGCATGTGTGCAGGAGGCAAGCAGCTGTTTTGAGATCCTTCCCTGTGTGCGGGAGAAGCAGCTGTTTTTGCTTTCTCTCTCTCTCTCTCTCTCTCTCTCTCCTTTGTTTAGTTCATACCTAGATATTTTATTCTTTTGGTTGCAATTGCAAATTATTTTTCTTTCATTTTTTTTGAAATGTTATTGTAAGTATATAGGAACATAATAGATTTTTACACATTGCTTTGGTGTCCTGAAAATTTACTGTATTTCTAGTAATTTTTTGGTGAAGTTTTTAGGGTTCTCTATATGAAACATCATGTCATCTGCAAAAGTGACCATTTTACTTCTTCATTCTCAATCTGGATGCTTTTCATTTCTTTCTCTTCCCTACTCTGACCATGATTTCCAATACTATGTTGAATAACAGTGGTGAGAGTGGGCATCCTTTCTTGTTCCTAACCTTAGAGGAAAAGCTTTCAGCTACTCAATATTCAGTACACAAGTTGCAGGTTTGCCATAGATAGCCCCTATTATGTTGAGGTAAGTTTATTTTTTCCTGGAGGTACTTGTTTATGGTTATAAATGGTTATAAATGGTTTAATTATAAATGGATGTTGCATCTTTTTCAAATGCTTTTGTTGCACCTATTGATAAGATCATATGAATTCTATACCCATTCTATTAAGTGTTTTAATTATAAATGGATGTTGCATCTTTTTCAACTGCTTTTGTTGCACCTATTGATAAGATCATATGATTTTTATTTTTACTCTGTTAAGGTGGTGTATTACAATGACAGATTTGCATATGTGGTTTTTTTTCCTGTGCAGGTGAATTCTTTTTAAAAATTAT
>NW_006287677.1:15444-26523 GCF_000327345.1 Myotis davidii
TTTTTCCAAGTTATCATTTTTTGCTGTTGTTGTGATGGTAAATAGGTTTGTTTTCTTAGTTTCACCTTCTGAGAGTTCATTATTGTTGTATAAAAAAATCATCAATTTCTACATGTTAATTTTGTATCCTGCTACATTGTAGAATTCATTTATTAAATTTAGTAGTTTTTTGGTGGACTCTTAAGGGTTTTCTATGTACACTATATCATCTACAAATAATGACAGTTTTACATCCTCTTTTCCAATTTGGATGCCTTTTATTTTTTCTTCTTGACTGACCACTGTGGCTAAGACTTCCAGTACTATCCGATATTATAAAAGCCTAATATGCTAAGTGTCCGGTCGTCTGGTTGTCCAGTTGTCTGGTTGTCTGGTCGACTGTCTGGTCCATTCAACCAATCAAAACATAATATGCTAATGATATGCTAAGGCCGCTCAACCATTCGCTATGATGTGCATGGACCACCAGAGTCAGACAGTCAACTGGTAGGTTAGCTTGCTGCTGGGGTCAGGCTGATCAGGACTGAGCAAGAAGGGTCAAACATGCCCTGGAGCTCTCCCACAGCCCCTCCCCAGCTGGCCAACCTCCCGCATCCCTCCCTGTCGGCCCTGATCGCCCCAATTGGGTCTGGGTGAGATGGAGCCGGACACGCCCTGGAGCCTTCTCATGGTTCCTTCCCAGCCCGATTGTGCACCAATGGGGTCCCTCGGCCTTGCCTGCACACTCTCGCAATCCAGGACCCCTCAAGGGATGTTGGAGAGCCAGTTTCAACCCAATCCCCACAGGCCAGGCCGAGGGGCCCCACTGGTGCACGAATTTGTGCACCAGGCCTCTAGTGTTGAATAAGAGTGGTGAAAGTAGACATCCCTATGTTGTTCCTAGTCTTATGAGGAATGCTTTTAATTTTTGCCCAGTGAGTATGATGTTGGCTGTGGGTTTGTCATGTATGGGCTTTATTATGTTGAGGTATGATCCCTCTATTTACCCTTTACTAAGAGTTGATCAACACACACCCAGGGTGGCATTTGTGTTTGCCATGGATCAGATGTGTGCCAGGCAGGAGATACAGTCCTTTTAGATCCAGCCCAATAACTCTGTATGGGAGAGCAGAGGAGTCCCCTCAGCAAGAAGCTAAAGGTGGCAGTTAGGTTTGTAGGGATTGAGGGAGAAATCACAGTGAATGTGCCTAAGGCAGGAGAATTGCTGGAGAGAGGTCCTCTGTGATGGTCATCTCCTAAGAGTGTGAAAATTTTAGAGCAAAATTAATAGAAACTGTTCGATTAGACCTCTATTCCTTGCCAGTCAGTACGCTTTCAGGATCTCCCTCCTTCACAGAATCAATAAGTTACTTATAAATTCATTTTGCTTTACTGTAGAAAGTTTTTAATTGACAGACATTTTTTCCCCTGCATTTTGTTCCATCCAAATGCCAAGACCTATTTGATTTTTAAGACTCGGAGATGATGACTCCTATCTCTGGGTCCTTACCAAATGCAGAATCACATGACCCAGTGGTTAAAGATGGAAAACTTCTATTTAAATTACTCAGTTTTATATTTCTCTATGTCATCCTCAATTTAAAAAAGGTTCCTGTAGCCTTAGCCCCACAACGATAACTTCATTTTAGAGCAGATCAAGCTCCAGCTCCATTCCACAAGGACATCTGAGTGCAGTTTTAAGGCTTTATCACTGTGCGTTAGAATTAGTCCTGTGGCTCCATCGAACTTCAGGACAGGTTGAAAAATATAGGCGACCACATAGAATGGTTAGCAGGTATTATTCTCTCTGCCACCTAAGAGCAAAATAAAGTTCGCCATTCTACAAATATTTATTGAACACATACTATGAGCACTGGTACGGGGCATTAGGGAAATGTGTTAAATAAACATTTCTAGATGTCAGTGCTTTGACAGTGTTGTAGTTTAGGAATCATCTCTAATGGAATAAGGAGACTGCAGTAACCAGCATGCATTGCCCTGTCTAGGAACCCCTCTGTGGCATTACCTGAAGAAGGGGCACTGCACAATATCCTGAAGGTAGGAGTGATCAGCTCAAAAAAAAGGGGGGGGGGTGAGTAAGTGTGACATTGTCTATAGACAAGGAGAAGTTTGAGGACATCAGAAACATATCTGTAGATTCTAAAATTTTGAATACGGGGAGTACACAGCTGAAAACGGATTACCACATTTTCATTATACAGGAAAGCATCCTTGCGTTCTGAGAGAGCTGCACCTGGGTCCCCTTTAAAATTTGAAGAGTCTCCTACAAGGTAATACTGCTTAGGAAAACCAACCTTCTTTTAATAAAAAACAAAATAAAAAAAACCCCACAGTGATCTAATAGGCTATTTAAGTTAGTTGCCTACCCAGAAAAATGATTCAGCTATCTGCTCATCATTTACTTTTCCACCCCTGCGAGAGGGAGAGAGGTTCTTGGGATACCACTGGAATAAGCATTTCCAGAGGCGCCCACAGGATGATGAGACATGGTATGAAGCTTTATTTTCATGAAATTACATTCCTGGGTCTCCAAAGTCCCATATCCCTTTGTCCAGTCATAGAAGTGCAGCTGGGGTTTCAGTAGAGCCAGAAACAAAGCCAGTGTCCAGAGTTTCCTTTGCATGTTGGAGCCAGGTCCAGTTAGTCCACTGTGTGTGGGGTCCACATGGCCATGGGCCATGTGAGCAAACACAGGAGAGAGCACCCCAATCAATAAGAGTCCCAAGAGCATAAGAGGAACCAAGAGAGTGAACTCCTTTGTTTGCAGGGATGGGGAATGTCTGGCTTGCAGGCCATATAAGGCCCTTGAAATCATTTGGTCTGGCCCTGCCATGGCGTTAGGGGTGAGTTAATTAAATGTTTGACCAAACATAGCAGGCTAATTTTTAAGTTGATAATTTTGCATAACCCTCGAATGATATTATAAATATCCAAATGGCCCTTGGCAGAAAAAAGTTTCCCCACCCATGGGGTTTAGAGTATTAGATATCCCCAAATCCATGCCCTTGCGGTGGCCACACCCATTCTGGCCAATAACCTGTTCCCAGGTATGGCTGACAGACAAGTGCCTTCCTGACGCCACCCCAACTTCAGTGGCCATGCCTCTGTTCTCCTCCCTGTCCAGTCCCTTGCCCCAGGGATCTGTGGGGAACAGAGCAGTGGCTCCTGGGGGAGTGTAAAGCTTTAGCTTCCTGATGAAGCTGCCCAAATAACATGCCTATAATATCTGACCTTTTCTTTGCTCCTTTCCTGTTATTAATAACTAGATTAATTACAATGGTATTAATTAGAGTAGGCTCTAATAAAGTATCGCTGGAGTTCTTATAATTGAACAGATGGGAAAAATAATTGAACAGATGGGAAGACAGACATATAAAGACAGAGAATTAAAGTGCTGCGGCTACAAGCCAAGGAACACCAAAGATTTCTGGCAAACTATCTGAAGCTAGTCGGAGACAAGGAAAAATACTTCCTCTACAAGTTTTATGGGGAATGTGGCCCTGATGATACCTTGATTTCAGACTTCTAGCCATAACTATGAATCAGTAAATTTATGTTTTTCCAAGCCGCTCAGTTTGTGGTACTTTGTTATGGCAGCTACACAAAACTAATGTTAGGGGCAGAAAGAGAAAAGTGGGGACTAGCTATAATTATAAGAAGTATTCATCATACTCTGTTAACCATGATTGTTCTGTTCTGATTAGAGAAGCACATTCTAACCTGGCTGAGAGTTGTGTGCCTCGGGACATGGGCTAACATTGGAATGCAGTCCATCTTCCTTTTCCAAGAACTGCCTGTCATCATGGAAAGATTAACAACCATGTGGTCAAAATAATCTGGTTCCGGAGGTGCCTACCCTTTGCCTGCCTTTTGCTACCCCCACTCGCATTGCCTATAACCTGTAACCACCTTGCCTACTTCCCCATGCCTACAATTCCCACTTTCCCATGTAATCTACGTCCTTCTACCCAAAGTAAGCAGCTGGTTTATGGGGAGGGGTAGAGCAGATTTTTGTGGGTGACCTACTGCTTTCCCATACTGTTGGCATTATTGGAATAAACACTCATATATGATTCAACCCTGTCTTTGCTTTATTGGCTCAAGTAATGACAGGCAGCCCGGACCCATTGGTTGTCTGGTTTCACTAATACATCTGGTTATGCCAATGCCAAGTATATTAGTTTTTGTAATTAACTAATTTAAGTAAATATATAAAACAAATAATTAATGCAAAAAACAACACCATTTGCTATTGATTTAAATATGGTCAAGGAACTGTAAACTACTGGAAGAAAAAATATTGGGTTCTGCATTCAAATTGCTTTGAAAGTATCTTAAAGTTCTCCTTTGAAGAAAAAAAATACCTAAAAGTTTTTCATGAAGCCTGGCATGGTTCATGCAAGAAAGATGACATGAAACTCTAATCATTAGTCACACACTCAAATGAATCCCTTGAACCTACAGAAAAGATTGGCAAACAAATAAATATTTGTTTTTTAAGTGAAAATGTGAGATATGTGCATATTATTTTAAATTAATTATCCACTTGATTTTTTTGGTTAATTGATTATTTATATGCAGATTACATAAGTAAAAGGGCTTTTACTACATTGTGGGGGGTGTTTGTAACTAGATACGACCTTAAAACTTTGTTCAGTGAGCTGTGCATCTGTGCAAGGTACCAAATTTTTCTAAGTTTTATTTACCTCATTTAAAATGAGAATAATAATACCTATGACACACAAGTGCTTTGGAATTAAATGATACAATGTTGTTAAAGTGGTTAGCAGTATTAAATATTTTTCTGTTGAATGTGGGAGAAAATTCAATCTATCAGGGTTTAAATGAAAAAACGTCTATTGGTTTGTGACATTAACAAAATTCTAGGGGTAGTGTTGGCTTCAGGCACAGCTGGACTCAATTCTGCAAGTAAAGTCCCAGAACCTGGTTCTCTATGTCTATCAGCCACTCCTCCTTGGCTCAATCCTTGAGCTGAATATCTTTGATGGCCACAACAGGCATTTTTTCATATCCTCCCAAGTTCAAAAACAGTGACCAAGAGTACTTGCTTTACTCTCAGAGCTGTGTGAAGTCCTCGAATCTGTGTAAATTATGTACAAATATCTGGGTTAATCACTACCCCAAAGGAATGCAGTAATTTGATTTGGGAGGACTAGGTATAAAGCATGTGGACTGGGTAGGAGGAGGGAGTTCTCTTGAGAGAAAATGGAACAGTATCAAAAGCAGGAGTGAATTTGGGGTACGTAGAAACCTTAAATGTTCATATGCTAGCTGTAAAGATAATGCTTTCTTAAACAATCAGCGTTAGCTACCCCATTTCAGTGTTCTGACCCCCTAGCCCCTAACTCAGACTTCCTTTTTGGCTCTAGTTAAAGTACTAACTTCATTAGGACAAATGCTCCTGGCATGACTCAGCTCTGCTCTTCCTTCTGCTTTCAGATTTGTGGCTGTGACCCCAAATAATCTACCAGATCAACGTGTGGCAAATCTCCTCTGGCCCAGTTCTTCTGCTCTCCAACAGCCTGGCAATGTGCTTAGTCATTCAGACTATTATCAGCCAATCACTGTCACTCACCACTGCAGTACAGGCCTCTTTCAAGTTTTAAGGTTGCCCTTCTAAGACATTAGGATGTGGCAGAATACTGTTCTCTTCATCATTTTCATGACTTTGGATATTTAACTCTTATCCTTACCATTTTTCTTGCCAAACTCAAATCTTAATTTTTAAAGTAACATATGGAAATGTATTCATCTGCTATTGCTTTCATTGGAAAACAGGAAATTGTCTACAACTTTCCTTTGAAGTGTTTGCAGTAGATGTTCAGCCAATAATCACAATTAGCTATAAACAGAATGCTGAGGTAGAAAGTACTAATCAACTCCAATATCCATTCTCCTGCTTTTGGTGCCCAAATTTTAGCTGAGTACTTGCTGCCTAGACAGAGTGCATTACCTAGCCATCTTTCCAGCAAGGTGTGGTCATGAGAGTACATGAACTGAAGTGACATGTACAATTTCCAAGTCATGTCCTTAGAGCACAAAGGCATTCCCTCAACTGCAACATCCTTGGATAGCAGACAGCATACTTTTTCTGTAAAGGGCCAGATATTAAATATTTAGAGCTTTATGGGCCATATGAGCTCTGTCATAACTGTTCAACTCTATGTTGTTTGGTGAAGACAACCATTGGCAATATGTAAATGAATGGGTGTGGTCGTGTTCCAATAACACTTTATTTATAAAAACAGATGGTGAAAGATAGGAACATGGTGGCAGGCAGGTCTGGAGTGAGGGTGAGTGTGGAAGTGGGTGAGTGTGGGAGAGGGAGAGTGTGGGGGTGTGAGAGTGGGAGGGCATCTGTTTGTGAGAGCAGGAGCTTAGGGAGGTGACTGGGGTGCTCCAGGCAGAAGAAGTGGTGTGCTGCTGGCTGCGCACCTCTCTCCACTTCAGGGGAAGCCTGCCATTTTGAGGGAGCCACAGGGTCCCCCATGGAAGGAGGCTGCAGAGAGTGAACCTTGGCCACTGCTGAGCCCTGAAGCTCCAGGCATACAGACCAGTCATACGAGCTCAGTTAGCCTGAACTGTGAAGGACTGGCTGGCTGACTTTATTGGCAGTGTGCAGGGCCTGCCCCTGGTGAACGGAGCACCCAACCTGCCCAGCCTCCTCCATGGCAGAGCGACAGGCAGGCCCTGCCATTTTTCCTAATGGGGCACCTGACCCAACTCCTCCTTGGCAGCAGAGTGCCCAGCTTGCCCCAACACCTCAGTGAGCAGAGTCAGCAACTGGGCGGCCACTTCCTCCACAGGGGAAAGACTGTCCCACCTCCTCAGCATCAGGGTGCTCAGCCTGACTCTGACCTCTGTGAGCAGAGGGGCCAGTCCACCCTACCATAGAGGTGAGGGGGGCTTCTGGCCTGACCCCTGCACCAGCAGAGGAGAACCCAGCCTACCCCACCACCCTGACACATGCCCAGGCTGGATACAGGGACCTGCTACCCTGAGCCAGCATGCCTGACCCAGTGCCCCTGGATGACTGGTCCCACCATCTTAACATGGTGCACTCAGCTCTGCCAGGGTGAGCCAAATGTCCCCAGATACAGGGACCTGTCACTGTGACCCACTGTGTCATATGTGGTGCCCCTGGGCAAATGGCCCTTCTGCCTGACACTGCCCAGTAGATGTCACCTGAGGCATACCAGATGCAGGCACCTGCTTCAGAGACTGGACACACCTAACCTGGTGCCATCAGAAGATCAGACACATTGCTGGAATCTGGTGGGACCAGTCACCTCTGAACACATGGAACAACACGATAAACCCACCCACCTAACCCAGCTCTCCAGACTTACTGGACTGCTAAAATGGTAAAACAAAGAAATAACCCCCAAATGAAAGAAAAGGAGGAATTGCCACAAAAGGAACTAAATGAAATGGAGGCAAGTAATTTGTCAGATAAAGAATTTAAAGTAATGGTTATAAAGATGCACAAACATCTGAGTGAGAATTACAAGCAACTTAATGAGAATTAAAGAGAGCTGAGTGAGAAGTACACCAACATGAATAAGAATCCAGAGGAAATGAAGAATACCCTGGAAGGATTCAAGAGTAGACAAGAAGAAGCTGAGGACATAATCAGCAAGTTAGGAGACAAGGTAGGAAAAAACATCCATTCAGAGCAGCAATTGGGAAAAAATTAAAAAGCAGGAGAGTTTAAGGGAGCTATGGGACAATATGAAGTGAAACAACATCAGCATAATAGGGGTGCAAGAAGGAAAAGAAACTGAGCAAGTAATAGAAAAACTGTTTGAAGAAATAATGACAGAAAACTTCCCTGACTTGGGGAAGAAAAAAGTCATACAAGTCCAGGAAGCAGAGTCCCAATCACGATGAACCCAAAAAAGACCCACACCAAGGCACATCATAATTAAAATGGCAAACATTAAAGACAAAGAAAGAATCTTAAAGGCTATAAGAGATAGACAGAAAGTTACCTACAAGGGAACTCCCAATAGACTACCAGCTGATTTCTTAATAGAAACACATCAGGCCAGAAGGGAGTGGCATGAAGTATATCTATATATATAAAAAGCTAATATGCAAAGTGTTCCCTTGGGAGTTTGACCAGGAGACTGGAAGTTTGATTGCTTGCTATGACATGCACTGACCACCAGGGGACGGCACAGAATGAAAGAAGGCCCTGGCCAGCAGCTGGCAGCCAGGGAAGGAAGGCCCCGGCCGGAAGCCAGAAGTCCCTGATCGGCCCTGATTGCTGGCCAGGCCTAGGGACCCTACCCATGCATGAATTTCATGCACTAGGCCTCTAGTAACGTAATGAAAAGCAAGGGACTGAATCCAAGACTTCACTATCCACCAACGCTATCATTCAAAATTGATGGTGAAATCAGGAGCTTCATAGACAAAAAAGGGCTAAGGGAAGAAAAAATAGAAAGAGAGGGAGTAATACAGGCATAAAAACTAAAAATTGCAATAAATAAGTACCTATCAATAATAACCTTAAACATAAATGGATTAAATGATCCAATCAAAAGACATAGGTTAGCTGAATGGATAAGAAAACATGACCCATATATATGCAGTCCACAAGAGACCCACCTCAGAACAAAAGACTCAGACAAAATGAAAGTGAAGGGGTGGAAAATTTTTTCCATGCTAATGGAAACGAAAAAAAAAATACTTATACCTGGTATTTGACAAAATAGACTTCAATAATGATTTATGTGATGATAGCCATTGTGGCAGGTGTGAGGTGGTTCCTCATTGTCATTTTGATTTGCATCTCTCGGGTGATTAGTTGCCGGAAGGCAATTCCAGCATGTCATAATTGCAAGAGTTTCATCGAAAGATTGATGGAACTTGTGGACTCAACAGAAGATCAGACACATCTTAGTCACCTTTGGGAATGGCTGATGGCATTTACCCAAACCTGAATAGGATACATTAAATTGATTGTTGGTTGCCAGACAGCTCAGGGCATCTTAATCTACATGTTATTGCCTCCTACTGGCCAAACACCTGAGCAGCCGTAGGCCAATTCTTTCATTCTGACAATGCCTCTGTATAGGAAACCCTGACCCTTTGAAGTATATATCTCTGCCTCGCCTCAGGACAAATTGTGTTAATAAAAAGCATGGGGTCCTGAGACAAGGAGATCTTAGATCTTAGTTTCCTTTAAACGAGGCTCCTCTGACCCCTAAATGTCTTTCAAAATTATATTTCGTCTCTGGACTCCTATTTAATCTACGCACAGCCTTCTCCAGATTGCTGAACCCTTCTTGATGCTGGGACAAGAACCCCAGCATTAGTGACTGAGAATGCCTCTTGGCCTTCTGTATATCCACTTTGAAGAACTATCTTTTTAGGTCTTTTGACCATTTTTAAACTGTATTGTTTTCTTCCTTTTGTTAAATTGTTTTCTTAACTTTGTGCTTTATCTCAGAGTATTTCCTCAGGTGGAAATGTTCTTCCCTTTCTTTGTCTAAATACTGTCATTTTAGGAGATCTTTCTAGCCACTTTAACTTATTTACTTTTTCATTGTTTTTTTTTTTTTGAGAAATTTATATATCTTAAATCTAATGTGACTCTTCCCCTTTTTTTCTTCTCATAAGTGAATGGTGGTGATGGGGTCCCCTGGAATGAAAAACTCATTACTCCCCCCCCACACACACACACACACTCCCCACTCCTCCACCAGGAGCTCCCCTCAGCAATTGCCCCAATTGAACTTCTGTCTCACCCATGGTCACGTTCCCATACTAGAGTGGCCACATCCAATAACCTCTTGCCTCATTTCAGGGTATCTTGAAATGGTCATACCATCTTCAGAATTTCAAATGTATGTAGGATCTGTAGTGATAACACCTCTTTCATCGCTCATATTGTTAATTTGTGTTTTCTTTCTTTCTTTATTAATCTAGCTAGCAATGTATGGATACTGTTGATATTTCAAAGATCTAATCTTTCGTTTTGTAAACATTCCCTATTATTTGTTTTCTATTTGATTTATTTCTGCTTCTTTCTTTATTATTTCCTTCCTCCTACCTTTTTGGACTTTATTTGCTTTATTTTTTTTCTAGCTTCATAAGGTGGAATCTTAGATCATAATTTATACCTTTATTCTTTTTATAATACACATATTTAAAGATCTAAATTACCTCCTAAATATCTCCAAATACTCAGGGTTTCCCCCTATATTTTTCTGTTATTTCTAATTTAATTCTATTATTGTTAGAGACATATTATGCATAATTTCAATCTATTAAAATTTATTGAGATTTATTTCATAGCATGGTGATGTTCTATCTCGATGAATAAATCATGTAATCACCATAATGTCTGTGTCTATGAGGATTTTCTCTTTTTTTATGGGAGAACTAGTGATTTTGATTTGTGTGGAATTAAATCCCTGTATTTTTAAAGTCCCATTTCCCTTAGTCCAGCCATAGAAGAATGTAGGTGGGGTTTCAGTAGAGCTAGAGGCAAAGCCAGTGTCCAGTCTTCACCATGCTATTGTCCATGTCCATGGGTTTTGCATATAAGCATATAAGTTCTTTGGTTTCTCTCTCCTATGAGGGTTTTTTTTTCTTTGCTTAATCCCTTTGGTCCAGTATATAGCATCAGGCTAGTTGCAGTGCGTTAGTCCATTGCATGTGGGTGAATGGCTGGAAGCCAAGTCTGAGCCATGAGCCAAGCATACAAAAAGAACCAAGAGCATAAGAGCACAAGAGAATAAGCTTCTTTGTTCGGGGAATTATGTATCCCAGATCTTCCCGGGGATTGCAGTGGCCATGGCCATTCTGGCCAACTATCCTCAGGTGTGATTGATAGTCAAGTACCTTCCCTAGTCATTCCAACTTTACTGGACATGTGCCTATTTTCCCTTTGTCCAGTCCCCTTCTCCCAATGTTTTGCAGGGAACATGCCTGTAATGTCTGGCCTTTCCTTTGCTTTTTTTCCCCCCCTATATTACTAATAATTAGCTAATTACAATGGTATCATTATAATAGATTAAGAACTTGGAAAGATTATTGTCTTCCCCA
>NW_006287677.1:26567-26834 GCF_000327345.1 Myotis davidii
GAAACTTAGTTTCTTCTCAAGTTGATTTTTATTTTCCTGCCTTCCTTTTGTTATCTACTCCTCTGTCTTTGAGAAAAATTTAAATTTGAGATTTAGAAATATACTAGACTATGATCTCAATTAATTTATTTTTAATTATAAAGTTGAGTCCTTTAACATGCTTTATGATTTCTTATTTCTTACTTTGCTTCTATTGCTTCTACCACTTATAGTTTCTTATTCTTTTTAAAATTTTAATTTTGTTTATTGTCGACAGTATTACAGATG
>NW_006287677.1:26894-28972 GCF_000327345.1 Myotis davidii
CCCCCTCCCCTTACCTCCTCCCCCAGGTCTTCACCATGCTATTGTCCATGTCCATGGGTTTTGCATATAAGCATATAAGTTCTTTGGTTTCTCTCTCCTATGAGGGTTTTTTTTTCTTTGCTTAATCCCTTCACCTTTTTCACCCAGTCCCCCAACCGTCCTCCCATCTGACAGCTGTCAGTCTGCTCTCGGTATCTATGAGTCTGTTTCTATTTTGTTAGCTTATTTTGTTCATTAGATTCCACACATACAGCACTTGTCTTTCTCTGACTGGAATATCTTCATCACTTCATTTAGTTGTCCTCAGAAGCAGCTTTATTTCCTTGTGGTTGGCACGATGGCTTCCAGTGGCAGTGCGGGCTAGACATTTCAATTTCAAGAGGATCTGTTAGAAACTGTCTCCTCAGCATGAAATGGAAGTTCTTACCTTCAGTCTGATTAAGCCAATTGTATCACTTGCCTATACCTTGACCAATAACCAGTTATCCCTAGAGGAATCTTGTATGGTGACTGGTTTAGAGATCAGTATCATTTTCTGATATTGGGAGTAGGGTGGCTATCTGAACAAAAATGGGTTTTGTTACAAAGAGGTCAGAGGGGAATAAATATTGAGTAGACACATAGTAACATTATTTACTATGGAGTGTTTTTTAAACCATATTAAAAATGTCAATAAAACTTTGGCAGGTTAAAGTCCAGTGATAGAAATGTAAACTAAGAGTTTCCAAGCAAATGGTCAGAAAAACCTATTTTATGCTTTCTTATTTACAAAGTAAGTATGTTTCTATTTCTGATATGGTACCAGAGCTAATTGATCTGTGGTTCATTTTCATAAATACTATAAAGTACATCTATACAAAACCTCCTAAGCTTTTTGTTAGTTTATTTATTCTGTAAAATATCAAGTTAGTTGTAAGGCATTGCAATCTTTGAAAATTTAAGAAGTCAATCATCAATGTTGGATCAATGAAGATTATTCAATGTATACCTATTTATTTCTTCATTTCATATGATGTAAGACACCATTCAGATAGTCCTTATGTTCAAGCAGCTCAAATATGATTAGTTTATATTATTTCTCTGTAAAAAAGCTATTCTGGGAATTCATAGTTTAATGATAGGCCCCCATGATAATGTGCTCAGTTAGCCAATAGATTCCAAAGTGATTGAATATATGAATGACAAACCTATGTGTTGCATGGGAAGAAAATAATAGAACTATTCATATTTTTATCTCATCCTTTTAAAGTCCTATATCTTAGGACAGTTTTATAGTATGCATAATATATCAACACCACACAGAGTACGTGTATACAATCTAATTTTTTCCTAGAATAGGTGTGTGGTTTGAAGAGTGAACTGGATTAGTCTGGTTTTGGAACACAATTTAGGTGACCTATCAGTCCCGAGGCTTGTTGCTTCACAGAGGAAAGGTATTTGGACTTCAAGCTTGACATGAAAAAAGTATATGATAATAACAACGATTATGATGATCATGGAACTGTAATCGGAACCAAGGTTTAGCTGCCTGCACCATGAAAACCAAACTGGTGAGACAGATGCTGGTGAAAAAGGTTTATTCAAGTACTGGTCACCTGAGAAGATGGGGGACTCTTTTTTCTAAAAATTTTTCTTTATTGTTGAAAGTATTACATATGTCAAGATGGGGGACTCTTGTTACAAAGCCCATCTCAGCATCTCAGTGCAGGCAGGGGTTTTACAGGGAGGGAGAGGGAAAGCAGAACAAAGAGATGAGTGGCAGTGTCCTTGCTGGTCCCAATATGGATCTGTAATGTCAGCATATGGATCTGGTCAGTGCTAGCCAATTCCTGCAGTTGGGGGAGCTGGGTCAACCGAAGTCACAGTCATGGCTCTTTCTTGTACAAGCAGGAACTGGAACTGCTGATGCCTGCAATATGCTTATAAGGAAACTGCAGTGTGTGAGTTCCTATTATCAGCTTGTTAGTATATTTTATTCTAATTCCGTTTCATGGTTAGTTGGAGTAGAATACAGTTTTTATTCTCTGTTACAGAATGATCAAGATGAAAATAATAATAGCTAATGTTTAATGAGCACT
>NW_006287677.1:30909-35515 GCF_000327345.1 Myotis davidii
GAGAGGGACAGCAGAACAAAGAGAACAGTGGCAATGTCCTTGCTGGTCCCAATATGGATCTGTAATGTCAGCATATGGAACTGGTCAGTGCTAGCCAATTCCTGCAGTTGGGGGAGCTGGGTCAACCGAAGTCACAGTCATGGCTCTTTCTTGTACAAGCAGGAACTGGAACTGCTGATGCCAATATGCTTATAAGGAAACTGCAGTGTGTGAGTTCCTATTATCAGTTTGTTAAACATTTTATTCTAATTCCGTTTCATGGTTAGTTGGAGTAGAATACAGTTTTTATTCTCTGTTACAGAATGATCAAGATGAAAATAATAATAGCTAATGTTTAATGAGCACTTACAAGACACCAGGCACTATTCTAAGTACTTTGCATCCTTTACAAATCTCTGAGGTAAATACTATTACCTATTTTACTAGTAAATTCCATGAGAACAGAGACCACTCCAGTATTTTCTCTTTTTTTCTAATTTTTCAAAATTTATTTATTCACTTTTGATAGAGATAGATAGATAGACAGATGGAGAGATGCATTCATTGGTTGATTTTTGTATGTGCCCTGACCAGAAATCGAGCCCACAACCTTGGCACATGGGTCAGCGCTCTAAACAACTGAGCTACCCGGCCAGGGCCATTTCAGCTTTTTCTTACCCGTGCATTCCCTGGATTTAGCAAATAATTGGTGAATAAGATAAATTTTATTGTTGCCAGCTTTCTCAGCGAAAGGAGCAACATGGATTTCAGGGCCAGAGTGCGGGGGTCAGGTGGCCTGTGGCTTCGCGTCCTTGGGGATCAGCCAAGCGCGCCAGCCCTGAAAGGAGCCAAGAGAGGCTGCAGCTTAAGTCTCCGTGCTCCGAGCCCTGGCCGGTTTTGCTCAATGGATAGAGCGTTGGCCTGCGGACTGAGAGCTCCTGGGTTCAACTCCGCTCTGGCCAAGGGCACATGCCCGGGTTGTGGGCTCCATCCCCAGTGGGAGGCATGCACGAGGCAGCCGATCCTTGCCCGGACCCAGAAAACATAAAGCCGAGATTTTTGAGGAGGCGAACGCCTGCCTGGCAGGAACCTCAACACTGGGAAGCTGAAACCCGTCCGCCAGGCGGGGTCGCTCTAGTCCACGTGGGGCAAGCACGTCCCGCACCTGACGCTCTAGCCGCCAGAGGCGGCGCCGCCGGAAGTCTCGACTGCTCCCGGGGGGCGTGCGGCCCGAAAGCTCGTCCCGCCCCCTCCTCACCTGCGGCTCCAGCCCTGCCGCTCTCCGCTTCCGCCACCTGCTCCTTCTTCCCGGGACAAGTTAGATTCACCCCAGGGAGAAGTAGTCTGGTCCCTCCTGCGCCCCGAAAGGTTAGTTCCGGCAGCCGGGAGTCCGCGTCCGCGTGCGGGGCGGGCCGCTTGAAGGGCGCCCGGCCCCTCGAGGGTCATCCGCCGCTGGTCGCTCGCTCCCTCCGCTGCGCGGGGCGCCGGAGGCAGGCGGTGGGTTCCGCCCTGGGGATGCGGCTAGGGGACCTCCCCCCCCTCCCCGCGAGTTGTGGAGCGTCTGTAGCTGATCTAGCTGTGCGGTCCCAGGAGCACACTGTGAAGAGTTGGGGGAGTTGGGGCCCCCGAGAGGTGTAACCGGGCACTTGGTGGTGGTCCTGAGTTGCACTGGGAGAAGGACCCTGACAAGATAGCTGTAGAGTTTTCTGGCCAATGGTCCCAATACCTTTTGCCCGACCACACGTGAGCGCCATCCAGGGGCTGACTGTCGGTATGATTTCAGTGTAGGGCGCGGTGCACGTGCATGTATGTGTCTGTGTGTCAGTCTTCGTGCATGTGCGCGCGCGCGCCCGGTCTGCTGAGTGTAATTTTTACAATCTATTAAAAATCTGCCCTGGCTGTTTGCTCAGTGGGTAGAGCGTCAGCCTGCAGACCGAAGGGTCCCAGGTTTGATTCTGGTCAAGGGCACATGCCTGGGTTTCGGCTAGATCCCCAGTAGGGGGCATGCAAGAGGCAGCCAATCAATGATTCTCTCTCATCATTGATGTTTCTATCTCGCCCTCTCCCTTCCTCTCTAAAATCAATAAAATATGTTTTTTAAAAAATCATATATTTTGATATTTGCTTGTCTGTCTTCCCCATCTCCTCCCGATTCTCACCTGAGGGGCATTGCTCTACTTCAAGGTGTTCTCTCTGGGTAGAAGTAGCAACTCTCTATTTAAACCGCGCATCTGACAAGCAGCCCGTGTTCCTCTGCGCAGAACCTGGCTGGCACTCCCATTGACTCAGGTGAATGAAAAGCCCTTAGCCTGGCTGAACACCCTTCAAGGTCTTGGTTCTGCTGAACTTCTCAGTCTCATCCTTCAAGGAAAACACCCCTAAACGGACACACTACTCCCCCCAGGCCAACCTGCAGTAATCTCGTCACATTGGATATGACAGAGTTGTATCATGGTTTACTCATGTTTGAGATTTACCCTTTCATTTAGTCAGAATTTGTTGAATGCCTAACATTGCCAAACACTGTTTTAGGAGCCGAGGCTATAATGGGGGGGAAAATACAGTCTACAGTTCTTTAAAAAACAACAACAAAAAACAGCAACAAACAGCTTGATTGTGATATAGTTCGCATACCGTAGAATTAACCCATTTAAAATGTACATTGATTTTTTAAGATACATTCACAAAGTGGTAAAGCCATCAACACCGTTAACCTAAAAATAAAGACCTTTCGAAGTGAGAGGCAAGCAGCATTTATTTGTGACCAAAGCATTCAGGTAGAAGCCCAGGGTTATTTATGAGAAGGGGAAGGGGAACAATTACATCAATAGAAGGAAGGCATTTCTGTTGGTACAGATTAGTTAACATAGCGATGCTAATTCTAAACAATATTTTAAATTTTCAATTCAGAGGTCATCAGTCCAGTAGTCATACTATCTGCTTTCTTGTTATCTTTGCAGACAGTTCCTTTGGGGCACAATGTTGCTTTCCGCCCCATCTAAAGATTCTTTTGCTCTGTTTTAATATTCCAAGATTTGAGGCTTAAGACATACAAGGCAGTTCCTCTGGGATAGCAACTGCATTTACACCGTGATCAAGTTTAAAACATTTTCTTAACCCCGAAAGAAAGCCTGAATCCATGGGCAGTCTCTTCTGACTTTCTCCCCAACCCCCTGCACTCCTAGCCCTAAGTACTACTAATCTACTGTCTGTGTATTTGCCTACTCTGGGTAATTTATATAAATGAAATCATACAGCGTGTAGTCTCTTTTTAAAATATATATTTGAAGGTTTTTTTAAAAATTATTTTATGTACAAAGAGATAGCATTCTGTGATAAGGTAGATGTCTTGAACAACCCATTCATGGAAGTTCACTTAGTCCAACTTAATGAAACCTATGTCCTTCGTGTACTGACGGAAACACTGGCGACACTTGTTGGGGCTGTACGTCCGGATTAGACCATGGCGGTTTGAACAGATGTGGCAAGAACGAGCATCCTGGTCGAATTTCCTTGGATGGCTCCAGTAGAGTTGCTGGTGACCCATCTTGCTCACTCTGTAGCAACGAGGCAAAAGGAAAGAGCTAGTGCACGCATGGCTTCTTGATATTTTTATGTTTAGTCTTTTTTGATTGTCTTCTTTCACTTCACATTCATGTTATCCCTGTTGTAGCAGGTATCAGTACTTAATTCCTTTATATTGCTCGATTATATTTCGTTTTATGGCTATACCACCGTTTATTCATCGGTCAGTTCATGGACATTAGGATTGTTTTGGCTAATATGAATAACGCTGCTGTGAACGTTTATGTATAAGTTTTAATGTAAGCATCATGTCCCCACTTCTCTTGGGTGTATACCTAGGAATTGCTGGGTCTTAACATCTGAAGGCATTGCCAGACTGTTTTCTAGAGCCGCTGCACCACTTATATTCCCATCAGCAGTATATGCTGGTTCTGATTTCTCCACATCCCTGTCAACACTTGTCAGCAGTTGTCTTTTTTGTTCTAGCCATCCTCCTGGGGGTGAGCTGTGTCTGGTGGTTTTGATGTGCATTTCTCTGGTAGCCAGTGACATTGAACATCTTTTCACATGCTTGTTGTCCATTTGTGTATCTTTGGACAAATGTCTGTTTATATCCTTTGCTCAGTTTTAATCAGCTTATTATTCTTTTCATCATTGAGTTGTAAGAATTCTTTGTTTTTTAATTATATTTTTATTGATTTCAGAGAAGAAGGGAGAGGGAGAGAGAGATAGAAACATCAGTGTTGAAAAAGAATCATTGATTGGCTGCCTCCTGCATGCCACCCACAGGGGATCCAGCCCTCAACGCTGGCATGTGCCCTGACTGGAATCGAACCTGTGACCTCCTGGTTCATAAGTCAAAGCGCAACCACTTAGCCACATTGGCTGGGCATATATATTCTAGATGTAAGTCCCTTATCAAATATATGAAAGCCTTGTAGATTATGCTATAGTTCCTTTAAATGAAACGCACGTGAGGTTAGTATTTACTCTCTCTGAAGACCATATTTAAGGTCTGTGGGGGCAATTCAGTGAGTAAGTTGAACAATAACTTCTGTGTGTGGAAGACCAGGCCCAGGAAAAAGAGCTGTAAAGAATATGT
>NW_006287677.1:36513-37557 GCF_000327345.1 Myotis davidii
CCTCCCTGCCACCCAGCCCCTGGCAATCATGATTCTGCTTTTTGTCTCTGTAAGTTTGACTATTCTAAGTATCTCATATAAGTGGAATCCTATATATGCTCTTGGCACCTTATAGCATTTGGCAACTACAAATGCACTGGAAAGGTCCGCAGATGGATTTGAATGCTGCAGACCCTTGGAACTTTAACATAACTTAGATTTATATGTGACTTGCTTAGTATCCTGCCAATACCAAGATTACACAGATGTTAAGCACCCAGCTCAGCTTGTTTATACCCCAGCTTTTTGAGAGAGGCAATACACAATCAAATAAAAATTCTATATAATAAAAGAGAAACATGCAAATTAACCATCCCTCTGCTACGCTCAAGCCACGCCCACAGGCCAATTCGAGTGACTATGCAAATTAACTCAACAAAGATGGCGGTTAATTTGCATATGCAGGTGTCAAGCGCCCCAGGAGGCGATGGCGGCCACGGGCTCCTGGGACTTTCTCCGGTCCAGGAGGCGAGGTGCCCGTGCCTAGCCATGCCTGCGGGCTCCCACGACCTTCGCTGGCCCCAGGAAGCGAGGCTGTAGCCACGCCTGTGGGCTCCTGGGACTTTCGCTGGTTGGGGAGGCGAGGCTACTCGTGCCTAGCCACGCCCATGGGCTCCCGGAACCTTACTGGCAGAGAGCGGGAGGTTTGGAGGACTTGGCAGAACAGGAGACCACTGGGCATAGAGCAGAGAGAGGGAGGCTGGCTTGGAGGGTGCAGCTCCCTCTGTCACCCAGCTTCCTCATCACAGCTGTGGAAACTGACAGCAGGGAGGAAGAAGTCCCACCCCCACAGAATCAGCTAGAATCACCCTTTGGTCAGACAGCTCACAGCGGTCTGACAGCCAGGACTCTCATTCACCTGCATCTCAGACCATGACAGTAGAGAGGTGAAACTATGTCTAAAGGACAACTGTTGATACAATGTAGCTCTGCAGCCAAAAGATGCTGGCATTATCAACAGAAAATGTCTGAAGAGCAATGTGCATTTGATCTTGAAAGAAGGAG
>NW_006287677.1:37774-52931 GCF_000327345.1 Myotis davidii
TGGGTCAAAATGCAGCCCATAGCCCAGCCCGCAAACAGTGGCTGTGGGTGCCAGGTAATCATGTCATGTTTTTGTTGACATTCTGAAGCCGAAATTGTCAACAAAATATGTCTGAAGACCAACTACTGCCACAATGTACCTCTGAAGTCAAAAGAAAGCAACATCGTTGATAGAATATGTCTGAAAAACAGTCATCAACAAGTACTACCAATACTGGTTGGAACTGCCTTCATAGTGAAAATGAGGTAAATGAGGATGCAATTTTGCTGTGGTGGAATGACAGTTACATGTCAATTTTGCCTATCCTTAAATTTCTCCAAAGAAAAACCATCTGATGGAAAATTTACTCGTTGTAGCAAAGGCAAAGTTCATCCAAACGATAAAAATTTTCCAGAATACCCAGTATATTTTTTAAAAAATAATGATAAATGAAGATTCTGACAGTAAAAATTTCATGGAAAATATTCCTTCTATAAATAGTTCTTTTGCTTTTGCTTCTATGGGTGCAGATATTGCATTGCCACCAGGATATGGGCTATACGGTTTTAGAATACACGACAAGTTTATCACCGTACTGGAACGTTACATCCTTCGGATGATGTTTCTCGAAAGTTTGCTCAACTCTATATTTTGGATACAGCCGAAGCTACAAGTAAAAGATTAACAATGCCAGAAAACCAGGGCTGCTCAGAAAGACTCATGATTAACATCAACAACCTCATGCATGACATAAATGAATTAACAAAATCGTACAAGATGCTACATGAGGTAGAAAAGGAAGCGCAATCTGAAGCAGCAGCAAAAGGTATTGCTCCCACAGAAGTCACAATGGCAATTAAATACGATCGTAAAGTAACCCACAGTTTCTTGGGGTGTGAAGCTGTAGCTTCCGGGTGAAGCAAACAGGCCTCTGCTTCCCAGCTGAGTGTGGGTAACAATGTTTGACCCTCCCTTTGCTCTGTTTCTTTTAGTAATTAGCTAACAATGGTAACTCTTCACTTCAACTGCCTGTGTGCCTGCTTCTAGCATATTAAGATGAACCATGGTTTTGGCAATTTGGCGGGGTCGTGTAGAGCAAGTAATTCACTTTGATAGACTCAGCTGGTAAGACAGAGCCCAATGCCAGGAGTAATGCAATACAAAATAATACACAGTGGAGTCCAGCAGGGTAGACAGCCATTCATGGCAGTGACGCCTCCATTTGCAGGCCCACTTCCTGTGGCTCCTCACCAGCTCTCCACAGTGCTGCAGCTCTTATTTCTGCCGCGCGGCCTTTGCTTGCTGTTTTTACGGATCTGAAGCCCTTCTCCCACTCCTTCATCTTCCTCTTACTCGGAGTCAGTTTCCTTTGCTGATCTCCAGACAGGGCTGACCACGTCCTTGGTGTTGCTTCCTCTCCTGGTACACCCTCTGGTCACACTAACCAGGCTTCTGCTTGCCTCTAGGCACCTTTGTGCAAATTAGAAAAAGGCACTCACCCACCCCTTCTTCAAGGTACTTCAGAGAACTTCCAATTGTTAAAAAATCATCTTAATAAATACAGGGTGGGGCAAAAGTAGGCTTACAGTTGTTCATATGGAAAATAAGACATTAATAAATAATAATACAAGCGTAAACTCTGTTTTCCCTACTCATGACTGTAAACCTACTTTTTGCCCCATTTGTATATGAGTCTAACTTGTTTACCCTGTGGGTGGCACCCTGGTAGGGTTGTGACATGCCCAGTTGCACAGTTGTATCTCGTGGTCCTATTTGTGTTGTAATTATAGTGAATTATCTGGATTCCCCTCATCACTGTTTGAAAGCCTGGAACAACTAAAAGCAAAAGAAAGAATAAAGGTACATATACATGCCACATTCTTGTACGGAAAAATAGCAGGGAGGGCATACCTGACAGGCTTTTGCGCGAATATATTGTAATTCAGAGACACATGATTTTTTTTGACATTTCAGTATTTCTGAAATCAGTGGGTATCTTAAAGTCAGTATATCATGGTTGAAAGCACAGTCCCTGGAGATAGACCACCTGGGTCTGAATCCCAGTTCTACCACTTACACGCTATTTGTGTGACGTGAGGTATGTTACTTAACCTCTCTGGAGTTGATAACAGTGGTTCCTAATTCGTGGGATTGTTATGAGAATTAAATGAAGTATTATATGTACAGGGCTTACAATAATACCAGGCACCTAAGTAAGAGATACAAATATTCACTATTATTATCAATATTATTAAAGGCTATGTATATATTTATTTCTACTTAATCCTGAAAAGCTGTTTTTAATCCATGGTGTACAGCTTTTATTGATAGCATCTTGTTTCGGTGGGCTGCTCACAGGCCCATGATTGTGTGCACTGAGGTCACACGCCCACTGCCGCTGCAGTGCGCCCTCCCCTGCCCACATCAGTCTCCTGGTTGCTGGCTTTGGATTTTCTTCCTTAAGGGTAGAAGAGAAAGGGGACGAGGAACTCTGCAGAGCTCTTGCTCATTGTCGTCCTCTGTTGAGGGCGCTTTCAAATTAGGCAAGGTCTGCCTAATGCATTCTTTGGAGATGTTCTGGACATTTTCATTATTAGACTAAATGTTTATTTCCAGATTACATTACTTTAATTGACTTTACATTAAACTTTGATAAATATTCTTGCATGCTATATTGCACCAGCTGAAACTCTTACAGCAGTTTTTGTACATTTATTTGAGTTTTAGCTGCCTTTTTTTAGTTAAACAAAACTATATAATACATGGATAGGCAAAAACTTTACCTTGCCTAATTTTATAAGTTGATCAGAATTCTTTATATACATAAACCTGGATTCAAGGTTATTTCTGTATGAAACTAGTCAATTTTAAGACTACTTAAGGATCTGTTTAATTGTTGGTTTCCAGAAAGAATATTCACATGAGGATATTCTTTTCCAACAGGCCTTCTTATGCATTCATTTACTGTCACATTTCTGGAAATAATAGGTAGACAGTTGTTATTACTCTCCATATTCTAGAAGTCAGAGAAGCAGACAGTAAAAATGTGTTTACCTTAACTCACAGATTCAGCATTATACCCACTTGTACACTGTAATGCCTCCTACTCCATTAGGCCACATAAAGGCTTTGTTTTCTAAAGAAGCTCATAAAATCTAAGGTTAAGTGTTCAGGACATAAATACTTATGGTCATTTTTTCCTTTCCCTAAACTTGGAATTTCCATGTCAGCTCAAGTCAATCTCTCTCTCTCTCTCTCTCTCTCTCTCTCTCTCTCTTTTAAGAAATGTCAGCCAAGACAGACAAAGATGAATTTTTCTCACCTAGAGTAAGGGTGTCCACATGCTGCTTGGGCAGTCACAGCAAACTAGAAGCCCACAGAAAGAATCTGAATCACAGATGTATTTTGTTAATTTTTTTTTAATTGGTTATAAAATTTTAGAATTTAGGCAATTTCACAGGAAAAACCATTTGAAGAAATTGGAAGAGTCATTCAGACGTGGCCCATGTGTCTGCTCTCAGTTGTGTGACTTTTTCTAGCCCTTCGGGCTTTTGAATGATAAGCCCTGATGTAAACCCATATACTGCTCTGTTTTATGGCTGAGTCTTTTACAGCTTTGAGTCTGGTTGAATGGTCTCCGAGAAGGAGGAGGTTTGGCCACATCGGGCCTACATGTTGCTCTTAGCCGACCCAGACCTTCAGGGGACAGGAGTTATGCAAGGGTTGGCTGTGGTACTCGGAATGGGCTGAGTTGGCTCTTCTCTGTCTCTTCATTCAGCTTGAAAGTCATGACCACAGTTTCCTCATCCCCAGGGTAGGACATTTTTCCAGATGTGAAAGAAAAGCAGTCAGTGGCTACCCATTCAACGGCTTACACGATCAGCTATTGCCACAAAAGGAGCCAGCATGACTCAAAGTAGCTGTGATTTTTGGCCAGGCAGCATTTGTCACACAAGTTGGGGTTCTGTCTGTCAAGACAGCAGGGCTAATGCTTGCTCTGAGCTCAGCCACTACCTCCATAGCATGGGTCCTGGATTGGGGCCACCCTCAGAAAGACACTTGCTTTGGCTCCAGAACCAGCCCTGGCATTCTGACAGGAAGCAAAGGAGGAAAGATGGCCTTTCCTCCTTGTAGGCTTCCTCCTTGCTTTTCTTTCCTTTTGGGCCTAATCTAGACCAACAAAGCCCTTCACGCAAACCTGAGTGTAACAATAAATTTTAATCTTTTTTTTTTTTTAGGCTCTAGGAAGCAGGATGCCGCAAGTGCCTCTGGGAAAAGTGATCCTTTATACCAGTGTGATGACTAGTGGGGGCTGTGCCCTTGTGTATTACCTTACACAAAGTAAGTATCCAGCAAACTGCCTGAGGCATGGCCTCTTCCTAGTTCTCTTCCCCTGTTCCTCAATCATAGGAAATACTTCACAAGCTCTCTGCAGATTAGAACTGTTTTTAGAAACCAGTACACCATTCCATTCCTGTGGCCTACTTCTTATCTTATAATCCCAGTTTTTTAGGAGCCACAAGTGCAAATAAAAGTGTTGCTGGTGGAAATGGGTCCTTGCACGAGAATAGCATTTCCATGAACCCATGTAGGAGGATGAGGCCTGGTGGTAAGATTTATTTGGGTAGCCGAAACCGGTTTGGCTCAGTGGATAGAGCGTCGGCCTGCAGACTGAGAGGTCCCAGGTTCGATTCTGGTCAAGGGCATGTACTTTGGTTGCGGGCACATCCCCAGTGGGGAGTGTGCAGGAGGCAGCTGGTCGATGTTTCTCTCTCATCGATGTTTCTAGCTCTCTATCTCTCTCCTTTCCTCTCTGTAAAAACTCAATAAAATATATTAAAAAAAAAAAAGATTTATTTGGGTAGAAATACAAGGCAACCCTCAGGTTCCCAGTGTGAGGCCTGGTGGTAAGATTTATTTGGGTAGCCGAAACCGGTTTGGCTCAGTGGATAGAGCGTCGGCCTGCAGACTGAGAGGTCCCAGGTTCGATTCTGGTCAAGGGCATGTACTTTGGTTGCGGGCACATCCCCAGTGGGGAGTGTGCAGGAGGCAGCTGGTCGATGTTTCTCTCTCATCGATGTTTCTAGCTCTCTATCTCTCTCCTTTCCTCTCTGTAAAAACTCAATAAAATATATTAAAAAAAAAAAAGATTTATTTGGGTAGAAATACAAGGCAACCCTCAGGTTCCCAGTGTCTCATCTCTGTCCATCTCCATGAAAATGTTTAGTCTTGTCTTCATTAACCCCAGTACAAAGTCCCGTATCCAAAAGTTCTGTCCCATGTCGAAGCTTAGTCCAGTTTCGGCCATATCTGTCCTCATCCAGCTAGCGTAGGTTGTTCTCAGATGCTCTCTGGCTGATGATGCCAGTGGTTGGAGTCTGCACAACTGCTGGCTGCATGGCTGCTGTGGAGGGAGAACGCCAAATAAATGGGGTGTGTGTTGCCAAGTAAGAGAGAGAGCGTAAGAGATTTGTTAAATAAGCTTGGGTTATATTATCTCAGGCTTGGGAAGGACAAGAAACCTTTTTAAAATAACCAATGAGCCCTAACTGGTTTGGCTCAGTGGATAGAGTGTTGGCCTGTGGACTCAAGGGTCCCAGGTTCAATTCCGGTCAAGGGCATGTACCTTGGTTGCAGGCACATCCCCAGTGGGGAGTGTTCAGGAGGCAGCTGATCGATGTTTCTCTCTCATCGATGTTCCTAACTCTCTATCCCTCTCCCTTCCTCTCTGTAAAAAATCAATAAAATATATATATAAAAAAATAACCAATGAACTTTCCCAATCTTTTGCTTCTGCTGGTTTCATCCCCCTAACCAATCCATTTTCTAGATTTTTTTTGTAGGGGCTGTGTCCCTTATCCAATCTGATCCTCTTTCCAGGCTAGAAAGACAGGTCTTTATGGTTTCCATCTTAGTCCTTCCGTGCATGCCTCATAGTAGAATCACCTCCCCCTGTACAGTCTTGGCTTCTACTAGGCATGTGTCCAGCAGAGGAATTTCTTCTTTATTGTTCTGTCCCACCTCTAGTAATCCAGAGGGAATGGATCGATTATTCCCTGGGGAATGTGTGAAGCTATAGCTTTCTAGTGAAGCAGAAATCCAACATTGGATTCAACTTACCAGTTTATTAGGCTTCATAATGTCTAATTCCCTTTGTTCTCTTCCTTTATTAATATCTTGCTACCTACACTAACATATCCCCCCCGAAGAACCTTGGGCCTTGTAACTTTATAAGGGTAGTAAATGGATGGAGATCTCATCTTTATAACGTCTTCTTGTTGTCAGAGAACATAGTGCTGCCAGTCCACAGACCCAGAGATTCTTCCTATCTGCCAGAGAAAGGAGCAAATGGGGAGACCTCACACAGTGAAAAGGGGTTATTATAAAGTTCAGGGTAGGCTGTTGCTGTCCTTGGGAGGCGGCACATGTTATATCTAAAGGATGGTGTTGTTGGACAGGCTGGCATTCTATTCTAGAGGTGACAAATTTGACAAAAAGGTTAAAAAGGCTTAGTTCAAAAATGAGGAGAAATATAGCAACTAAAGGGGTGGTGGGTGGTAAGAACCAGATGATAGAAGGAGTGTTCCAGATTAAATTGGAGAAGGAGCTTCCCTGGAGAAAGGTGTGACTCATGTTTGAATCTCTCTTGTTTATTGCCGGGAGCCAGTCCATCCTTGCTGTTTCAAGGGACCTGGCATATATGGCATACTGTTCTTAATATGTTTGCTCACCTTCTTGGCACTATGTGATTTAACCAAGGTCACCTCTCCGAGAAAGGTTGTTTCCCCAGGTAGGGATTTTCCCCTGAAGTTAGGGAGGGAATAAAACCTCTTAACCCCTTCCCCAGCAGAACGAACCTGGCTGGAGAACCTAGTGAGAGAACATGGCTACAGAACCTGGCTGGAGAACCTGGAGAACCTGGCTGGAGAACCTAGCAAGAGAACATGGACACAGAACTTGGCTGGAGATTGTGGCTAGAGATCCTGGCAAGGCTGCTGATCAACTGAACGCTGTCTCCATGTCATTCCTTCTTCGCCGACTCCGTCCACACCTTTGGGGACCCTTGGACCTGCTGGGGGTGTACCCCAGCAGTTTATCATACTTAAATTGAAATTAGGCTAAAGGGAACATTCTAAGATTTCCCTTTTGAAGCAGCCTTTCCTGTCTGTACAACTTGGGCAGAAAAGGGAAAGCAGTTTCAAGTGAATCTGATAGACCGCTTTATTCTTCACTGACACAACAATTTAGTCCTGACAATAAGTCAACCCAGCCAAACCTGAGTCTCATTTTCAGATGTGGTGATGAGATGGGCTTTCAAAGTGAGACCCATACTGTGTAAACAAACCATTTGGTAAGTAATGTCATAGACACATAAGCTATGAAAACAGAAGGAAAAAAATATAGTGGTTAATGAACACTGCTAATCATAAGTCAATTTCTGAGTCTGTAAGACTGCCAGCAGAAAAGATTTCTAGTCCTGGCCAGATAGCTCAGTTGGTTGGAATGTTATCTCATATGCAAAGAGTTACAGGTTTGATTCCTGGTAAAGGCATAGGTTTCAAGTTTGATTTCCAGTTGGAGCACATATGGGAGGCATGCAATCAATGTTTCTCTCTCTCCCTTCCTCTCTCCACAATCAACAAACGTGTCCTTGGGTGAGAATTTAAAAAAAAAAGAGATTCCAAAATGGCGATGGAGTAAGTGGAAGCTACACTGATACTCTGCCAGGAACAAACTGGAAATACAACTAAAGTATAGAAAAACCACTCTGAAAAGTCAATGAAGACTAACTGGAGAGAACCCTGACAACTAAGGATGGAAAGTGGAGACTGCATAGAGACTGGTAGGAAGTGTGGAGGCAGGAAAGGGCTGGCCAGGCTCCCACAGACAGCAGCTGAAGTTCCTGATGGATATCTCAGCTGTAGAGGGTTCCCACTGAGAATTCTGGGGTCTAAACCAGTTGGGCTCCCGAACCAGCGCATCAGAACTGAGAAAGGTGTGCACATAACATCTGGTTATGAAAAGAAGCAGGGCTTATTTCTGCCAGGGAGAGAAGACTGGAAATGCAGGTACCTCTTAAAGTGCCAACCCACAAAATTTCATGTGTAGCCACTCAACTTGAGCTCTGGCAGAGGGAGGGCAGAGTGGACTGAAGCTGTGTGAGCAGAAGCCAGGTTTGGGGCCTCTGGGGTTGGAGCTTGGAGTGTAGCCACCCTGGTCTTCTTTGGTCAGACATTCCCTCACACTGGAGAGGAATCTTTCTCCAGTTAACCTTTGCTATTCAGGAAGTTTTTGCCTTGGAGGAAGGCAGCAGTTATCCCACCCTATTGGAAGACCTATTGCCCTACCCTGTAGTATATAGCCTGAGGCTAATCAAAACTGAGTGTCATTGGGACTGCAGGCAGTGGTGGGTCTCTGCAGGCTTTGGGTCTTTGCCTGTTCTAATCCAGGGCTAGGAAAAGCAGACCCTGGTGCACATCTTCGTCCTTTCCAAAGGCATCCAGCCCAATAGAGGTAGCCACCAGCTGTTGATTGCTGATAGCTCCAAACAGAATACTCAGGTACAGTAACAGCATCTGACATTGTCCTGCACTAGCGATTGGGACTCATACCAGATCACTAATACAGAGACACAAACCCAAACAGGCAGTCAAAATGGGGAGACAAAAATACAAGGCCCAAATGAAATAACAAGAGAATCTCCAGAAGAAGAGGTAAATGAAATGGAGATAAGAAATTTATCAGACATAGAGTTCAGAATAATGATGGCAAAGATGCTCAACAGTATGATAAAAAATATATAGTAATTATGAAGAATGACATAGCACTAAGAAAGCACATAGTGGAAGGAATAAGCAGTGGGTTAGGGGAAGCCTATGATTGGATCAGTGAATGAGAACATGGGAGAAAAAAATCAATCAGAGAACCAAAAAGAAAAACCAAGGAAAAAACAGGTGGACAGCTTAAGGGAGCTGGGATATCATGAAACATAACAAATTCACATAGTAGGAGTATCAGAAGAAGAAAGTGAGCAAGAGGTAGAGAACTCATTTGAAGAAATAATGGCAGAAAACTTCCCTAACATGGTGAAGAAAAAAGTCACACAAATCCAGGAGGCAGAGTCCCAAGCAAGAAGGACCCAAAGAGGCCCATGCCCAGACACATCATAATGAAAATTCCAAAAATTAAAGACAAAGAGAAAATTCTAAAGGCAGAAAGAGAAAAGCAATTTGTTACTTACAAAGGAGCTCCACTAAGACAGATACCTGATTTCTCATCAGAAACTATAGGCCAGTAGGGAATGGCATGAACTATTCAAAGTAATAAAAACCAAGGATCTGAAACCAAGATTTTTATATCCAGCAAGGCCATCATTCAAAATAGATGGTAATATAAAAAGCTTCCCAGAAAAAAAAAAGCTAAAGGAGTTTATCACCACCAAAACCAGCACTGCAAGAAATGCTAAAGGGACTGCTGTAATGAGAAAAAATATATAGGGAGAGAAACATAGGCATAAAGAATTAAAATGGCAATAAATAATTACCTATCAATAATAACTTTAAGTGTAAATGTCCAATCAAAAGATATACTAGTAGGTTAGCTGAATGGATATACAAACATGACCCAATTATATGCTGTCTACAAGAGACCCACCTCAGAACAAATGACACACAGGATGAGAGTGAAGGGATGCAACATTTTTTCAGGCAAATGGAAAAAAAAAAAGCTGGGGTAGCATTACTCATATTTGACAAAATCTATACTAATAAAAGGGTAATATGCTAATTAGACCAGACATCTTCCGGAAGTCCTTCCGGATAAAGCTAGGGTGGCAGGCCCGAGGCAGAGGTGGATAGGGGTGAACAGACTGGCAGGGAAGAGCAGTTAGGGGTGACCAGGCCGGCAGGGGAGGGCAGTTAGGGGCAATCAGGCAGGCAGGTAGGCAGGTTAGCAGTTAGGAGCCAGCAATTCCAGATTGCGAGAGGGATGTCCGACTGCTGGTTTAGGCCCAATCCCGCAGGCATATCTATACTAATAAAAGGGTAACATGCTAATTAGACTGGCCATCTTCTAGACATCATTCCAGATGTTCTTCCGGACAAAGCCAGGGTGGTGGGGCCCTGGCGAATAGGGGCTATAGCTTTCCAGTTAAGCAGGCTCAATATAGGATTCAGCTTCCCAGTTTGCTAGGCTTCTTAATGTCTGGTTCCCTTTGCTCCCTTCCTTTATTGATATCTAACTACCTATACTAATGAAAGCACCCCGATTTCTCTGCATAAGAAGCCTTGCAAAAAGCAAGATGGGTGTTCACTCCAGAGCGTACACAGGAGGTCCAAGATGGTTGAGATTATGTAAAGAACAGAGAGATACCGGATGGTTCACAGGTGGGTAAAACGGGCTCTATTTCCCCAGTGTGCTCAGCCTGTTGGTCCTGCCATTCTTTGATGTTGGTTCAGTGGAGGAGGGACCTTGAGCAGGGACTCAGGTGAGAGCAGGAAGTAAAAGTAGAGTCCAGGATGGCAAAATCTTGACAGGTGTGGCTTCCAGCTCCACTGCATTCAAGTGTGATTTGTAAAGACAAGCCATAGTTACCGTGACCAAGACATTTAAGGTCATTTAATTGCTACTGGTTGTGAAGCAGCAGCTTTTTTTCTTTTGAGAATGATTTTCTTTGAAGCTCCTCCATGCCCTCTCAGCTTGGCTCTTCACCCTCACTCTACAGCATTTTTGCTTTTTGCCTGGATGTTAGAATCACCAACAGATAGCCGAACAAAGCACAGTGTCCTCCCCACCATTCTTTCAGTTGACCAAGAGGCTCTCTCCCTAGTACCATGCAATTGTAGGGAGGTGCTTCCTGGAGTTCCTCAAAAACTTAGGGCCAAGAAGGGTACCTGAGACAGAGCAGGTTATAACTTACCTACATGAAATGTCAGCATAAATCTGTAAACTTGAAAAAATAGCATTTTAATGTTCTATAATCTTGGCCTGAGGGTTTTGTTGTTAATGATGTTATGATCTAGTTTATGCTGGTTTATCTTGACCTTCATCTTAGTGGAAGTTCAGTCATAGATTCTGGCCCCAGCTCTAACTTGAACCAGCTGTGTCTCTTTGAGAAATTAATGGTTCTAGGACCAAAAGGAGCTTGAGAGAAGATCTGATCAAACCCTTTCAGTGCTTCTCAACCTTCCTAATGCCGCGACCCTTTAATACAGTTCCTCATGTTGTGACCCCCAACCATAAAATTATTTTTGTTGCTACTTCATAACTGTAATTTTGTTATTGTTATGAATCGTAATGTAAATATCTGATATGCAGGATGTATTTTCATTGTTCGCGACCCACAGGTTGAGAACCGCTGCTAGATGAAGAAATGAGGTAGTAAATGAGGTCAGGAAATGAGAGATGAAGAAAGTGAGGCACAGAAAGGTTAAGTACTTGGCCCAGCATCGTCTGCCACATCCCCACAGATCCTGATTTTGATTTTGGAGTCTCTAAAATGGACAATTTAGAATAGATTTTCCCTAATTCTTCCATCTATAAATTTCATAATTGTATCTGTTTCCATGTTGTACATAAATTGTATCATTTAACTTTCTACAGAGTCTGCCAAGTTCAATAAAGTTCAATAAAGACGACAAAAATGTAACAACTCTTTTCCATTTAGAAGCTTTTTCCAGGGCTTCCTATTACCAGTTGGCACTGGAGCAGCTGCATGGCCACCCTGAGGCCCTGGAAGCTCTGGGCCCTCCTCTCAACACTCACCATCTCCAGCTCACGGACAAGTACAACTTTGTGGACATCGCTGATGCCAAGGTAACGTGCTCCCCAGCAAATGAGGCTAGATGCCTACTGAAGGATAGGAGGGGCCGCCCTAATCCGAGAGGCAGCAGGAGTAAGGATTTGGGAGAGGTACTACTTGGGACCTTTTAAAAACAATTGGGGATTAATTTATTCTCGTGCATTTTTCTTCTTTTGAGGACAATTGATGTGGCAGGGAATGCAGTGTTTGTGCTCAAGTGCCATTTTGAACCGATAGAGAAATGACCAGTGGTAGTTGGCCACCACGTATTTCAGCTTCAAACTTGAAATATATCTACAGACAGTTAACGCTTATTCAAATGTAAACAACTTCTTTAAATTTTAGTTTTGAAGCTTATTTATTTACATTGATTGTCTGGAATGCCAGTCTATTTTTTCCAGCTATATTTTGTCTTCTTTCATAGTTTAGCTATTAAACCTCAGCCAAATATAAAATGCATTTGTTCTTCTGTTTAACAAATATGTGTTGAGTACATTCTGAGCTAGAAAAGTGATTCTAAGTTGTGTGGGGAATACAGAAATGCAGAAGGCTTTCTGGGAGTTTATAGTTTAAAATTCCAGAATAAGACAGGGTGAAGCAAATACTAGAGTGAAGGCTGTGAGTGGGGTGGTTAGTGGACTGGGGGCAACTAAAAGGCTGCAGCCTCACCATGTGAGGTGCGCACACTTGATTCTGTGGCCAGCAGGAGCTCTGAAGTATTTTGAAAATAAGGGTGTGATGCTTTGACCTAGTTTATTTTTTTGTTATTTTTATTATTTTTTTTCATGGAAATAGTTTCATTGTTTTTTTTTCTTAACTATAGTAGCAATTTGTGCTCAAGTATTCTGGTAAATATTTGGTCTGGATTTAAAGCAAGGTGAATTCATTCAGATTGGGAATACCCAGGGACTGGAAGCCTTTAGGAGAGCATTGTGACCACCTGGGTGTACAGTGGTGAGAGCATGATCCAGAGCTGTGGGCTAGAGGAATGAGAGCTGGATATGAAGGGGGTGGTGGTTGCCAGGTGATAGGACTAGGTAACAGTTTTATAGCAGGAGAGAGGTGTGTCAGAGATGATGCTCTAATGTCTAGCATGGATGAGTGGAAAGCAGGTTCTCTGTGTATTGTGGGTGAAGCGTTGGAACTGATGTAGCTGCCCAAGATGTCCTCTGCAGATGCCAAACGTGTATTGAGTGCCTGCTCTGTGCCTGCTAGCCTTATTTTCATTGTCTTCAACTTCCTCACACTATGTGGTGTGGCTCCTCTGTGTTTCACCATCTCTGTTCACTTGGCTGGATCCCTGCAAGCACAAGGACTCTGAACGGCCAGGGATTGGGTCTGGCTATTCAGGGTGTCTCCCAGCTCAGAGCACAGGGCCTGGCTGAGATGCTCTAGGAGCCTGCAAGCACCTTTGCTGAAGGCAGGTTGATGCAGCATCAGCTCTCTGCTCTGGTGATCCAGTGACTGGGATGCCAAGGGAGTTTTAGTGGGAACCTTCTCTGAAAGCTGGCCAGGCCCAGCTCTTCCTTTGGCCCAGCCTTCTAGCACATCCGGCTGCTGCTGAGAGGCTCTTCCCGCCCGCAGCCCAGGCCCTCGGTGGCTGTGTGACGGTGCTGGCTGTGGTGCCGGGCACTGGCCTCTGCTGCTGCTGAACGCTGTGAGAGCACAGTGACAGGAGTTCAAGGCCTGCTCCCCAGAGCCTCCTCTCGACCCAGCCTTTGCTCTTCCAGTTCGTGAAGTATGTGTGACATCCTGTCAGGGTTCTTCACTTCCTTTACAATCGGCTATTTATTAGGTTGCCTCTATATAACACAGGGCATCTTATCCCCAAATCCCTACTTGGAGTTTCTTTATTTCGTTCAGAGGTGAGAAGTTTCAGTTTTTCATAAGGAGCTGTCATATTGAAGGGTTTCCCCACAGTTGGGCTTGCAGTTGTGCCTCTGTGGGTGATGAGGTGCTTTACAGACTGGGTTCTTCACTGCCCAGACTTTGCCAAGAGTAAAGTAGGAGGTCTGATAAGCCAACGTGTTGGTAGTTAGAGATGATTTCACACATATACTTGGGGGGAACCCCTCTGCTGTTCTTCAAAATCTTACTTCTGCCCTTTTATCACACATGCATCCCTTTTTTTTGTTTTTCTTTTGGCATTCAGAGATGCTCAATGTATGCTCTATTGCTTAATTGTATAACCCCTTGAGAAGAGTTGTGGCTTGATTCCAAAAGTAGAACTCTGAAGAATCACTCTAGAGTGACTTGGGGTGTGGAGCCACCATTCCAAAGTCTGTGTCTTTAAAGTGTATTTAAATAAATGAAACAGGATTTTGGAAAACACTAATATGTGTACCCAAGCCCTCTTTCTCTCGGTGACAGTTTGCCGTGGATAAGATACACCATCTCTCAGCCCATGAAAGTACCTTTGCCTATCACCTGGGGCACAGGAAGGCACCCTGGGAGGCGCCTTGTGATGGGTTTCCTTGTTATAACATTGTGTCCCCTTCACTTGGCTGAAATTGTGTTTAGTTTTCATGGAGAAACAAAAGATTGCATTCAATATTTTTTAAATAGTAGCATATTAGTAAACACCTACCAGCTCACTCTGAGGTTCCCAAGCTGACTCCCTAGGCTCGGGGCATGGCAGCATCCAGGCAGCACCTGGCCATGTGGGGTGAGCCCAGCCTGCGGTGGGTGACTGGTGAAGATGAACTAATCAAGATTTCCTTGTCTTTCCCAAATGAGCCTTTACATTTTCCTTAAGACCTGTTCTTTATGGTCCAGGTTAAAATGTGTACCAATTTGCTGGTAATAGTTTCCCCTTTTAAACAGTGGACTTTTTTTCCCCCTTCTACTTTATTGTGAAAAGTTTTAAATATACAGAAAAAAATAAAAGAATGTATGCTGCGGAACCCACATAGTAGCTACCTGGATTCTACAAATAGTGGGTTTTTTTTGTTTTGTTTTTTTATTTTTATTTTTTATTACAAAGGGTATTTATTACATATGTGTCCATTTTTTCCCCCCGCCCAAGACAGTCCCCTAGCCTCCCCTATCCCCCAGTGTCTTATGTCCATTGGTTATGCTTATATGCATGCATACAAGTCCTTTGGTTGATCTCTTACCCCCCTACCTCCCACCCCCCAACCCTCCCCGGCCTTCCCGCTGCAGTTTGACACTCTGTTTGAGGCCGCTCTGCCTCTGTATCTATTATTGTTTAAAAGTTTATAATGGTCTCAATTATCCATGAGTAAGTGAGATCATGTGGTATTTTTCCTTCATTGACTGGCTTATTTCACTTAGCATAATGCTCTCCAGTTCCATCCACACTGTTGCGAATGGTAGAAGTTCCTTCCTTTTCACAGCAGCATAGGATTCCATTGTGTA
>NW_006287677.1:56573-57664 GCF_000327345.1 Myotis davidii
CTTTAGGTGCAGTCCTCCGTGATCACAGAACCCAGCTCTCAAATCCCCCGGCGGCGCCAGGAATCCCGCGGATCTCCTTTCCCGAGTCAGGGGCTGTGCCTGTCCCAAGTGACGCGGCTGTCTGCCACGCGGTCTCCCTCCGACCGTCTGGGCTCAGAGGTCTGGCAAACTTTCTTGGCCAAATCCCTGGGTTTTTTTACCTTTCCAGGGGAGTTCTGCCCTTCCCGGCTACAAACCGTCTCACCAGCTGAGCACTTTCGCCAATTCGGGGTGGGTGTTATTAGTTTCAGCTGCTCACTCCATTTGCTCCGGGACACGACCTGGGACGCATCTGCCTATATCACCGCCATCTTCTTTCTCCTACAAATAGTGTTTTGCTCTACTTGCTTTATCCCATACCTATTCATCTAGCCATAATAAGGTTTGTCCATGAACACCTTAGTATTTTCAAACATCCACATACTTGATCTTTAAACACATAAGAATGTATATCATTAACTAGAGTTTAATATTTGTGTATGGCTCTTTCTTTTTTTAGGTAAAATTTACAGTCTGTGAAAAGTACAATTTAATTGTCTTATTTGATGAATTTTAACAAGTACCCTTCAAGCCCCTATCTAGATGTGGACTGTTCCCAACACCTGATAGTTCACTCATGCTGTTTCCAGTTGGTCCCCTCTCACATCCGCCAGCTCGAGCGGAGGCAATCACTTCTCTGATATCCCCCCCCCTCCCCCGCAGTGTACTTCAGCCTGTTCTAGAGTACGCAGTTCCTGTTGGGTGAGGCCCTTTTCACTCAACATGTTGTTGATACTCATCCATATTGTTGCACGTACAGTAGTTCTTTTCTAACTGGATTTTTAAGTAATCATTGCAAGTACTCAGAGTATTGAGTTTGGCATATAAGGTCTCCTTGCTAAATAAGAGGGGGCTGCCTTTGACCTCACCAAACCATCCAAAGAGGGGCAGGACATTGGGAGGGGCCAGATAGAAAACCAGGTGGATTCTCCAGGAAGGCTGAAGTTAGAAAATAGCCAGATTCTGTAGATAAGCACTGGTTTTTATAGGATTAGCTCTATCATTTTTTCACC
>NW_006287677.1:60114-60523 GCF_000327345.1 Myotis davidii
TTGATTTCTTGGTTCTCATCTCTTTTCTTTTCCTCTCCCTAAGCGCTCCTCCTACTTTTCAGCTCCGTCAATGAGAAGAAGATTTACTAAAGAGGTTTTTAATTGTCCATGTTGGAATGCTCAGGAAGTACAGCTTTTTGTATCAGTCACTCTACCCTGAATTCATATTATTAAGTAGCTTGTGGACATTCTCATTTTGTAACTTATTGCTTCATTGTTGTTTTATTTTCTGATTTGTTTTTTAGTTATCAACTGTCTGCCCAAATAAAGGTTTGAAAAATAGCTGCTTTACTTAAAACATTTGGAAACCTAAACAATTTGTATCAGTACATAAGCACATGTAAAACAGGAAAGTTAGAACTAGTAGGTCCTTATCCTCAGCTTTCCAAACAACTTAGCCAGATATTAG
>NW_006287678.1:0-3166 GCF_000327345.1 Myotis davidii
CTATCTATCTATCTATCTATCTATTTAAAAAGCCAGTGACTAGAATGCCCTAACAACCAGAACAATCGGTCCTATGAGGCCCACTATGGCAGGGAACCAGCCAGCTCTGGGGGAGGCCAAGGCCAGCCAACTCTCCCCTCCCCTACTACCTTCCCCACCCTAATCTCACTCCACCCCAATAGGGAGAAGCCACCCTAGGCCACCCCTTCTGCAGCCTCTCGGTCCACCCAGACTCACCCCAGATTGGTCACCTGACCCTGATCAGGGGCAGGGCAGGCCAGCCAACTGACTGTGCCCCCCCCTGGCTGGCACCAGCCCCTAATAGATGCCCACCATATGAATCGGCCCACCACCCTTCCCTCCAGAGAGCCCTGCCCCATTGGTCCCCCATTGAGGTCAGGAGCAAGACTGCCGAAACCAGTTTGGTTCGCTGGATCGAGCATTGGCGTGTGGACTGAAAGGTCCCAGGTTCGATTCTGGTCAAGGGCATGTACTTTGGTTGCAGGCATATCCCCAGTAGGAGATGTGCAGGAGGCAGCTGATCGATGTTTCTCTCTCATTGATGTTTTTAATGAGTATACACACAAATTAACATAAATACAAGATCAAAAGTGTAGCAAAAGCACAATCTTGGTTATTGATATAGAAATCTGCATATGTTAACTTGTCCCAGGGAAGAGTGATTCTTAATAAATTCAAAAGAACATAGCTTAAAATAATGGTATGGTATATTGGAAATACAGTGGGGCCTTGACTTAGGAGTTTAATGCATTCCATGACAGAGCTCATAACTCAAATTACCCATATGTCAAATCAACAGTGAATGAGTGAGACACGTGATTCTGGGTTGATGTTGTGGCATTCACTGTGACATTCTCTGCACCAACTAGCAGTGGGGTATCTGAACCTGGCTTGTAACCCAGATGTTAGCTTGCAACTCAAAGCAGTCAGCTGAGAGACAGCTGATATCTCAAAAAACTCCTTAGTTGGGACACTCATAAGTCAAGGCCCCACTGTATCTGAAAATATAATAGAACCGCAGAAAACATGTTCCCAAAAAGGCCCTAATGGAGTGACTTTGAGGATAATATTAAGGAATACTTGTGCAACAACCACAGGCAACTTTGTAGGATATAGGACACACTTACATTGGTTAGACTTTAAGATTAAAGAGAAATAAGACTATTTTCATCACTAGCACAATAAAGACCCAATAAAAGTAACTACTTTATATTAAATCAGGATATATACATTTTACAAAAATCAATCTTGTTGCACGATTTAAAAATAATGAATCAGAGAAAAGATAGGGGCGAGAAGGTCAATTAGTTATGGCACACCCCATCTACTAACTTACATCATTTCCTCCCTTCAAGAATAAAATACCTAGCCCACCTTCTATGACTCTGTGATGGTTGACCATCAATTGTTATCCTGGAGGTCACCATTCCATTCATGGTCAGGGGACAAGCCCAAGTCACTGGCTCAATCCCCAGTGGGAATAAGGAGATAACAGCCAGTCAATGATTCTCTCTCATAATTCATATTTCTATTTCTCTCTCCCTCTACCTTGCTCTCTGAAAGCACTACGAATGCTTTAAAAAATGTATACCAACTTGAGGGTAAAAGAACTACACATACCAACTTTTCAAGACCTTTTTGTGTAAAGTACAGGAAAGTCACCTTTTCCAACTTGTCTTTGTGGACTTTTTTATGCTATGGAAATATGTGCCTCATTTGCATTAGCTTTTTACCAACAGTGACCTGATTTCTGCTGTCATTATCTTTCTGGGGGTGGGGGTCAGGCTGTTCTAAATTAGAAAGGTCTCTGAAGGCTTAAAGCCTGATTCCACATTTATTCATATACTGAAGTAACTAAGTTATATGTAGTATGTTGCTATGCAAAAAGGACATTTCAACACCCTTCCAACGCCACAGTCCAGCACTTTTGTGACAAAAAGAAAAGTGATGGCTAAGTAATCATGGCTGATATGGTATTATGGAACTTTGAAAATAAGAAGGAAGCCTGGAAATACTGTTACTTGAACCACAGTGCTAGAATGTTATTAAAAGTCTTGCTTTTCCATTCATTTCTTTGGTGGCATCTGTAGCAGCTTCAGGATTCTCAAAGGTAATAAAAGCAAAGCCTCTGGACTTGTTTTTTGCCCCCTCCTTTATCAAACCTTTTATGGACTTGTTTACTTTTTGAGGCTTAATAGATTTATTTTTAATTACAGTGTTCTAGATATTCGAAGGGAACATCCTTCTGTTTGAATTCCTTCTGAATTCAAACCAAGTCATTCAGACCAGTAAAACTTCTGTGCAAGAATTGAATTAGAATTTAGAATTTAAATGACAGAAAATTTATCCTCTTAGAAATTTTTCAATATCTCTAAGGTTTTGAGAAATTCTCACAGAGCCCCTTAATCCTATATAATAAAAGGGTAATATGCAAATTGATAGAACAGTGGAATGACCAGTCGCTATGACACACACTGACCACAAGAGGACAGACACTCAATGCAGGATCTGCCCCCTGGTAATCCCTTAGCTCCCAAAAGGGAACAACACTCATTGAAAAGCCCAGCTCACAACGGGCAAGCACAGCAGTGATGGCAGGAGCCTCTCTGGCTTCCGTAGCAGTGCTAATGATATCTAACTGATGCCTTTGGCCCACTTCCATAGCCAGACATTCCCCAAGGGCGCCCGAAATGTTAGAGAGCACAGGCCAGGCTGAGGGACACTCACCCCCTGCCCTCAAGTGCATGAGTTTCATACACTAGGCCTCTAGTTTAAACAAATTGAGAGATATTCATACCAATTGATGCAGAAAACGCATTTGACAAAATACAACACCCAATCCTATATAATAAAAGAGAAACATTCAAATCAGCATGTGATATTCAAATTAACATGTAACACATTTGCAAGTAGGTAGATTAATTCTTGGGCAAGTGGAATTGAGAAACAGAGAAGAAAATCAAGCGTGGCCAGTTTGTAAGCTTGTAGAAAGTCCGTAATCCTCCCTAGCCAAGGACACTTGAGCACAGTGGTTAATACCTCTCTTCCCACATGAGAGACTATATAGCAAAATCACCCTGGATCTTCTAAGGAGGGAGTGAGAGAGGAGGATGGACAGAAGGGGCAGTTTTGTCTTTCCCACAAA
>NW_006287678.1:3498-5407 GCF_000327345.1 Myotis davidii
CAGTAAGAAGCACATGGCTCTGTCCCAAAATGGAGAACCCAAGGCAAGATGGAGGGCGCAGTCCTCGCCGGGCTCCCGCTGCTGCCGCTCGAACACACCGCAAGGCAGGATGGCCCTCCTGTATAGCACCTGCATCCGGCCTGCGGGTGGACCGGGACTCGTGCAGCGGCGTGTCTGGGTGGCACAGGCCCAGCACACGGGGTGGGGCAGGCGGAGCGGACCAGCTCCAGAAGAGCAGCATCCGCTCGGAGCAGGCCCAGCCTATGAGGCTGGTGCACTGCAGCACAGTGGCCTCCCTGGGGTAGGGCACGAGCCCCACTCTGACGCTGCCGCTGCTGTGTGGATCGGGTCCGGGGTGCAGTGGGTGGGTGGCAGCCTGCACTGGGCTCCCGCTGTGGGCCAGGGAGTCGATGCCTGAGGGGGCCAGCAGCTATTAAAAGAAACTCCACAAATATGGCCAAGAAAAAACTCTGAGAGAAAAAAGAGAAGGATATTCCCTTCGAATATCTAGAAAAAAGTAATTAAAAATAAATTTATTAAGCCTCAAAAATAAACAATTTGCATTTTTCTTTCCTAAATATTTTGTCAATATACACCAAGACTGATAGAAGAAATTAGTGTCATTTACTGTCCCCACCCAATAACAAAGGAAGTTATGAAATAAGCCTTATTTTAGAGTGATTTAAATTAGCAAATGAAAACTAAAGAATATTCAGGGGAACTTAGTTGTAATAGGCAGGAACCTATTCCTGGAGAAGTCAATGTTTTTATTGATAGGTCATCTCATGATAAAGCTGCTTACAATGAAATGAATTCAAACTAAGTCATTCAGACCAGTGATACTTCTGTGCAAAGAATTGAATTAGAAATGAAAAGGACTGACTTGCAGGATTTCCAAAAGCCTCTTCATATTATCTCTTATCTGCCTATGCTGCCAGCCTGGAAAACAGAACTGCAACTACTCAATTTAAATGGCTCAGTGACTGAACCCTATCTATTCTATTTGAACAACACCTGGTCCTTTAACAAAAGGAAATGCATATGCCGATCAATCACTTATTTTATTAAAACAAGCCGCAGAATCTCATCAGCAATTAGTTACATCAGCCTGCCAAAATAATGTACAGCAGGCAAAACAGATTATCAAGAAATGTCCCCCTTGCATGTTACATCTGCTACAATGGCCTCTAAATCTCAACTTGAAAAACAAAAGTGGGTTAGAGCGAAGAAATCTAGTGTAAGTAGATACACCAAGCCTTAATTACTTTATTTGTTTTCCCCTTGCAATGCTGATGGCAAGATACCCATGGAAAGACACTGGTGAAAGAATAAGCCAAAGCACAATGGTCTGGTTAAATGGTAAGATACAAAGGCTGGTTTATGGAAGGGTCCCTTTATTAAACTTTCATCAAAGATATGCTTGTGTTTTCCAGAAAACTCCTCCAAGCCTGTGTGAATTCCTACAACATGAACCTGATATGGGAACTGGCCAGACTACTCCAACCACAGATAGCAGTGGCCTAAGCACCACACTGACAGAGGAGAAACATCCAGAGATGGGGGATGGTAAAGACACCTTGCCATGGTAGCACTCATCACCTGTGCATCAGTACAGGTTGCCCTGGGCCAAGCCAACAATGTCATTGTCATTTCTCACTGTTGTCCCCCATCCAGAACTTGAACATCACTGCTGCATGTCACAAGGAGACAGTGACTGGGAAAGGGACCCAAAAGAACTGATGGCCCAGAAAAAAGTCTACAGAGATCTAATTCCTTAAATACCTGACAATGATACTAAAAAGACATGAAAGAACTCAATCCTTCTCATTGAATTTCCTACATTTCCTTTTCAGAATAACCACTATTGCCTCTCTTTCTTGTTCTTCTATGTTTACTTCTAGTCTGACGA
>NW_006287678.1:8913-10040 GCF_000327345.1 Myotis davidii
GCTTATTCACCATCCCCCATCTCTAGATGTTTCTACTCTGTCTCTTCAGCATGTTGCTTGGGGCACTGCTATCTGTGGTTGGAGTAGTCTGGTCAGTTCCTCTCTCAGATTCATGTTGAGGGAATCCACACAGGCTTGGAGGAGTTTTCTGGAAATACGCAAGCATATCCTCGACCAAAGATTAATAAAGGGACCCTTTCATAAACCAGCCTTGGTATCTTTCCTTTTAACCAGACCATTTTGCTTTGGCTTATTCTGACACCAATGTAATTCTATGGGTGTCCTGCCATCAACATTACAAGGGAAAAAATTAAAGTGATTAAGGCTTGGTGTGGTCTACTTACAAGAGATTTCTTCACTAATCCCCCACTTTTGTTTTTCAAGTTGGGATTTTAGAGCCCTTGTAGTAGATGTAACCTGCAAGGAGGGCATTTCTTCATAATCTGTTTTCCCTGCTGTACAATATTTTGGCAGGCAGATGAGAAAGCTTGTGAAATTCTGTGACCTGCTTAATAAAATAACTGATAGGCATATAATTTCCTTTTTTTAAAGGACCAGGAATTGTTTAAATAGTATAGAAAGGCTTCGGTCACCAAGCCATTTAAATTGAGTAGTTGCAGTTCTGTTTACCAGGCCAGCAGCATAGGCAGATCAGAGATAATATTAACAGGCTTTTAGAAATACTGCAAGTCAGCCTTGACAGTTTCTAATTTGATTCTTTGCACAGAAGTATGACTGGTCTGAATGACTTGGTTTGAATTCATTGCAGTATAAACAGCTTTACGATGAGATGACCTATCAGTAAAAACATTGACTTCTCCAGGAATAGGTTTCTGCCTATTACAACTAAGTTCCCCTGAATATTCTTTTATTTTCATTTGCTAATTTAAATCAGTCTAAAATAAGGCTTATTTCCTAACTTCCTTTGTCATTGGGTGGGGACAGTAAATGGCACTAATTGGATTTCTGCTATCAGTCTTTCAGTATATTGACATAATATTTGCTTAGGAAAGAAAATGCAAATTGTTTTTTTTTAGGTTTCTGCTTTTGTGTTTTTTTTTTTTTTATTAAATTTTCATTGTTCAGAAAATTATGTTACTCTTTTTTCCCACCATAACTCTCCTCCT
>NW_006287679.1:0-2152 GCF_000327345.1 Myotis davidii
TCTCCGCCATTTTTAAGGCCAAAACAGTCTCAGCTTTTTATTCTGTACAAAGCAAAAGGTCAAGTTCAGCTCAAAACTATGTGCACTCGTTTTTAAACTGGCCTTTTCCCTTTACATGTGCACAGAAATCCCGGATGCATTTATGAATTTGTAAAAGCTTTTCAATTCTTTATCTACAAGCCTTTTAAGAAATACGAGCTCTATTGTCGGCCCTTATAAAGCCAACTGCTCAAAACATTGGTTTATTATATCTAATTTATTAAGCATTAAAAATATCTTCTTAAAAATAGTATTAAATAAATCCGAGAGGCAAGCACACTGTCTGCCCCATCCGCATTTCCGCAGTAAAACTTTGCCTTAAAACTCCACCCCTGAAATTCCATCCTGCCTCAGTAAGCAGACATTCCTTTTGTGATTGGCTAAGTCAGAGGGCGGGGCCTTTGCTGTTCCAAGATGGCGGCACCCAGGGGCACGGCATGCCAGGGGGCCAACATGGGGGCTGCCAAATCAAGCAGCTCAACATTGTGGCTGTCTAAACTGTTCTCTGACAGAAAAGATGATTTCCTTATTCTCACAATAAACAAGGGAAGAGCAAACCAAAATCCCTAAAAGATAGATGGCCAACATTATATTGCAGAACTTTAAACCATGTTTTTTTTGCCTAGGGACTACTGGTGGAAAGCTGATTTCAAAAGAGCCACCCTTTTGGCCGCTTGACCTTTTCCAGGAAGGTCAGCTAGCAAAAGGTGTAGCCATTTAAATGCAAACTAACATTCCTAAGATGGCTGCTGGTGGGAATTGGATTACCTGAATACTAGGGGAAGGGCGTGTCTACCCCTCCCTCCACTAAAAAAAAATGTAGCTTTAAACTTTTTAATGGCAAGAAAAAGACCTTAAACTTTCAGAGCTTTAAACCTTAGCTAGCAAATTAAATACTTAGCATTTTTCAAATCAATACTTTTACATTTAAGGATACATTTCAAATAAAATATAAGGCATTTTTAATTAATAGATTAACTTCTATCATCTAGACTTCATACTAGGCATACTCAGATAGCCACACAAAGGAGGGGAGAAGGCAGGGCTTCTCTGGAGCTCATTCAGAGTTTAAACAATCCATTCAATTTCTAACAACTTCCCAACTCCTGAGGGAGCTCTAAAGCCTCCCCCAATCTCCTTGAAATGATCAATCACAATACCCAAAGGAGCAGTCTGAGTCCATCATAACGTCCGGCCAGCAAGTCCACAAAATAAAACGGAAACACAAACAACTAAAGGGCCCAAAAAAGTACAGCCTTCCAACTCTATGGAAGCAAAAACCAAAAGCTAGACGATGGCTGCGCACCAACCAGCAGGAGCGACCCGCCTTTTCTCAGATTGAGGGGTTCCTACAGACCTTCCAACTCTGTGGAAGCAAAATTGCACCCCTTCAGATGGAGGATCGAGGCGTCCCCCAACTCCTCCGCCTGTTGATCACCCTGTGCATCCACTTAGATCATTATTACGGGCATTTACAGATTTCAGAAGTGAGCTCACACAGGACAGATACAAAACACACGACACACAAACAGCTACCGTGGTCAGTCAGGCCCTCCGGACTGGGGGTCCCTCAATGGTATTGGGGATCCCGGACGAGCCCCCAAAATGTTATGCCCAGATTTCAAGATCCCCAAGAAAACCACACCAGGGAGCGAGTCCGATGCAAAAGCAGAAGGTCCTTTATTTGAGCTAGCCAGCTCGACTCCCCCTCCTGGCTGATGCAGCGACCGGAAGCAGAGTGTCCCCACTGTGGGAAAAACAGGGTTTTAATAGGGGGTGGAGTGAGGGGAGGGGAGCTGACTGTGGGCCCTGCCGATTGGCCAGGGGCAAGTCGGGTCTTGTTACACAGGATGTGGTCATCTCTATGGCGCGCACGTCCCTTGATTGTCATTGGTTAGTTTAAAGAAATCCCGGGTGTGGCCAGCAGGGGCCTGCGCTTCTGGGAAGAAGGTACTCTCCTGAGCACATGGCGGCTGCCCCAACATGGAGGGTACAGGGCAAGATGGAGGGCATAGCCCTCGCCCTTTCACCAGCTCATACCCTCTCCCCACCCCACACCCTGTTTGCTCTGGGGGAGTTCAGTAATGGCCTGGCCACTACTGTTTCTTTTCTA
>NW_006287679.1:2178-5891 GCF_000327345.1 Myotis davidii
TTCTCGGGGGGGGGGGGGGGGGGAGATGGGGTGTAGGCGTTTATTAACTTCAGAATAGTTCTGAGACAATCTCTAACATTTCTTATTTTCATCTTTTTTAGAAGAATTTTTTTTCTATGCTTTTCCTTAGAAGCTTCTAATTTCCAAATCAAGATATGTTTCCCATATACTCATTCAGTTTAATTTCAGAGCTGGCAGGCATTTTTCTAATTTCTGCATGCAAGATACTAATTTAGGTACCCAAGGACAACTGCACTTTGGCCATTTCTAAGTTGGTATTTTCTAGTTAAATCTTCCCATTTCTGTAAAGCACTCACAAGTAAAGCCTTCCTATTAAATGAGGGCTTGGGGTTGGGAGCTTCTGGCCTTGGAGGGTATTCTGTGGTGTCTGTGGGTTGTGCACGCTTGTAAATTTTATTTATTTATTTATTTTTTCCTAGTTAAACTTTTTATTACAAGGAAAAACAATTTAAACAAAAAAAGATAAAATCTCCAAATCACCTATATTGAACAGGAACACTAAGGTGTTCCCTCCATATCCACCAGGTCCTCCACTACTTAGAACTTTGGCTGCTGTGTTCAAATGGAGAGTGAAGAGTGGTATGCTTCAAACTTCACTCAGGGCAGGAGAAGCTGCTGGACAGGATACTTGAACTTTTATCGTCTGTGGCAATAGTATCATCCGAGGAAACTTCAGCCTGGGCTTTCTCTCTCTCATCTCTCAGTGCATCCTCATACAAGTGTGGGAGAGCAGTGGGGTCATTCCCAGTGACCCTGGTGAAAAATTTCAGGACTTTCATCTTGGTGGTTTCAGCATGGGCTCTTGGACCCCACAGGAACTCATAGTATGGAGGATGGGAAGTGATCCTTGTGCTCTCTGATGACACTCTCTAGCATTTCTGCCTTTGTGATGGGCTCCTTTGTAGCATACTTGATAATCAGGTACCGCACCAAGTCATACATCTTATTTTTTAGCACTTCAGTGAACAAGGACTCAGGATTTGGTGGAGTCCTCAAGGTACTTGGATCCTCTTCTTGGTGGCTTGATAGAGTGACTGTGTTGGCAGTGGAGGAGGAGTAGATTATCTGTGAACTCTGAAAAAGACTAAGTATCCCAGTGGCAGGCAAATCCTCGAGTGCCAGGGGTCAAAGGAAAGAGGAGAAAGAGGTGTTGGTACTAGTGGCTTCTTCCTCCTCAGCGATGGGAACCTGTAAACCTACCAGGCCCTGTGCCTCTCTTGGGGCCTGAAGATCTTCCTTAAGGTTGCAGCTCTCACTATTCCTACTGTGAGGCAGGACTTGTGTTGGGGACAGCTGGCCAACTGGGACCCACTAGCTTTAACGCTTGGCAGCACCTGGGACTCTTTCCTCTGTTGATCTGACGTTACAGATCTGCCACTGAGCTCCCCTTTCTTCAGGCTCCTTGATGACTGGCAGAGTCTGGGACTCCTCACCTCGCTGACCTGATTCTGGTTATCTCAGTTGAAGCCTTATCTCCCTGGAATTCCAAAAGTCAAAGTCGGAAAACAGTATCTCCAAGGATCCCCAGACTGAAAGCAGGCTCAGAACAGGATAGGGCTCATTCTGTTCTGTTCTCGCTTGTAAATTTTTTTATTTTTGGATATCTGTAGTCTGAGCAAATTTTTTAGACATATTATGTAGTGGGTACCAAGCCTTATGGTGGCCCCCTAGATGAGCCAGTGAGTTAATTACAGTTGAGTTGGGACTTCCTTATGGGGCTCCTGCATTTCGGACACCTCCACAAAGATTCTTAGTCACCTAAGATCACCCCAGAATCGGACTGGAGGATGTGCCCCTTTATCATCGGGGCAGAATGAATTCAGCTCATTTATATGCATAGGTTTTTTCTTAGACTCTCAGAAAGCAATTCCATTTGAAAAGCCAAAATCAAAATCAGCCACCCATTTTTTTCCTCCAGTCCCACCTTAACCTGGGTTCTGTCAACCCTGGTTCCACCTCGAGGATTTTAAAACAGCTCAAATAAAGTCAGACCTTCTACCAAAGCAAGGGAAGGTCCTAGATCCAAGAGACAACTCTCCCAAGTTCACCAGTAGGCCCCTTGCTGGATCCTAGCACCGAGTACGGGTCCAAAGGATGGTCCTGGGTGAGCTGCTTTGGAATCCTGCTGTGAGTACACCAAGTAATGTTAACGAAAAAAAACAACAAAAAAAACTTTGAGACCTGTAAAGAATTTTTGTGAGTTTATTTGAGCCAAACTGTCAACAATTGCCGGGAAGTAATATCTCAACAGATTGGGATAGTGCTCCAGAGAATGGCGGGTTACATCTATTTTTATTCATTGCAATCAAAGGAGGGATGTAGGGGGGGTCACATGAAATCCATTGGTGATAGATTATCCTGGGATTGGATAAAAAGTAAAATGATAGACACATACATTGTGGGTGCAGGAACAATTAACATGATAATAATGAAGGATTTTGTGGTATCTGTCCTGGCACCCAGGCACATTCGGCTGTGCTCCTAGGGGTCCAAAAAAGGGGAAGTTACAAGTTACCCAGACATTTCAAGGGTATGTTATCTTAGATGCAAAAGGACAGATAGGCTCAGTTAAGGTAAAGGTTGACCTTGTCAGTGAAGATACCAGCTTAGGATGTAACTACCCACCATAACTGCTTTTATTGAAGTTTCATTTCAGACCATCCTTTGTGGTGACTTTAAGTCTGAGTTTGCTAGACAGCTATTCAGGCCTCTCCTGAGCTGGTCAGGTTCGAATGTAGCCCCTTTCATCCACAGCTAAGCACAGTGTGTCTCCCTTGGTACCCGGCCCATTGTCACGTGATTCTCAGTGTCCTCCACTGTGACTTTGGACATAGAGCAACTTGCCTGGACCACTGGGAGGCTGGTACCTGCGAGTAGGTGCGGTGAGCGTGGCCTCCGCCCACAGCCCCCTGGGTGGATGACAGACGTAAACGTCTGGGTGGTTTGCAAGGCACCAGAAGCTGTATGTAGGCAAAAGGAGAGAAAGGTATAAAAGGCACCATCAGTGTACCTGATCACCTGGTGGCTCTCATGGCTGAAGGAATGAAGGGCTGCGACATGGAAACAAACATGTCTGAGTTTGAATTACCCCAAGGTGATTGCAAGGAAACAGGACACGTGTCCGCCAGCCCTGAGCTGTGGCCTGAGGGCACGCTGGGACCCGCCTGCAGGGAGCGGGGGTGGGGCGGGGGGTCAGTGAGGGTAGGCCAGGCAGTCAGGACCCGGGCCTGCGCCACCGTCACTGAGCCCGGCCACCTTGTCCGTATGCAGCTGCAGCTCAAGGGCGGGCGAGAACGCTGCCCATGCGCACAGCTACTGTGTCAGGGCGGGGGTGCTGTGCGGGAGACCGAGGCTGCCGGGAGGGTGTCTCCCCTGCTGCAAAGACAGGTTGGGGCCACCCTCCCCGCTCTGTGACCTTCAGCATCTCATTAAACTTCCTTGGGCCTCAATTTCTTCATCTGTAGAATGGGGGCGATGCTTTCATCTCTCCAGATGCTTGGGGGAGAGAATAAGAGATACCTGTATAGGTCTCCTAGCACAGCACCCAGCCCACGGGGCCCAGTTCTTGCCGTTTTCTTTGTCTGAGTAGACCAGCCGCACTGAGGCCGGCAGGGGCCTGCCGGCCCCTGACGCTGTGCCTGTTGGTTCTGTGTCTGAGTCTCCCGACAGCGGCCCTGAGGGCTGGCCGGACC
>NW_006287679.1:6985-7216 GCF_000327345.1 Myotis davidii
CCTCCCTGTCCCCGTCCCTGTCCCCCGGCCTGGGAGAGCCAGCCCGGGCTGTGGGCACGTGACCCCTGCAGGCGGACGCCCAGAGGACGGGCTGGTGAGACGTCCGCTGAGGCCAGAGCGAGGCGCGGTCACGCGCGGCTTCCTGTTCGCTCCGAGGAAGGGGTCGTCGGGGAGTCACTCTCCGGGCGGCAGAGCTCAGGGCCGGAGCCCCGAGGCCGCAGGTGCGGGTCT
>NW_006287679.1:8522-9558 GCF_000327345.1 Myotis davidii
GGAGGCTCTGAGGGCTTCCAGGCGAGGAGCACCCCTAGGAAAGGCTGAGCTGCAGCTGTGAGGGGCCGGAGTGGGGAGGGAGGCTGTCACCAGCTCTGACCGTAGGGCCGGGCCTGCGTGGGGCAGCGTTCCTGTGGACAGGGCCATGCAGACGGAGCTGTTAAGAAAAATGGTCCAAAAATTTAAAAAAGGGCAAAATTGGGTCTTTTAATGTCAGAGCAGAGCGTTATTTGCCATCCCCTCCCCCCTTGAGAATGACTTAGTTTTCCTGAGATTGAGCCTTGGTTTTTGATGTTCACTGATGGGGTCTGATCTCTGGACCAAAGGGGCCACGGGCTCACCCGATAGCTCAGGGGCGGCCTGCGTGGTGTTCTTGCAAACTCAGACCTACAGTCACCACGAAGGATGGTCTGAAATGAAAACTTTTCAACTAAAAGCAGTTCCCGGTGGGTCGTCATGTCCTAGGCAGGCATCTTCCCTGACAAAGGTCAGTCTTTGCCGTAGCTGAGCCTGTCTGCTGTCTTTTTCCATCTACAATCACATCTCCTTGGAAGGTCAGAGTCATTTCCCCTTTCCCGACCCTCACAGCACAGGCTCCACGCGGAGGCCGCGGTCCCCTCGGCACCGAGTGACCCGCTGACTGGCCCTGCCTGCACCGTGAGGGGAAGGGGGCGCCTCCTCACCTCTGACCCCCGGAGGTTCCCCGGCGCTGTCTCAGCTCCGGGTCCACCCCCAGTGGGCTTCCGTCAGCCAGGGCGTCTCTTTGATTTAATGTGTAACACCCGGTGCCACCTGCCACCCAGCGCCGTGCCAGCCCGTTGAGTCCCTTTCCCAGTGTCCCAGTGAAGGAGTCTTTCCTCCAGGCGGAGGCTCAGGTGCCAGCACCGCCTCTGCGGGCAGCCAGCGCTCCAGTGCGCATCCCGCAGCCGCCTCCTCCAGGCCCCCCTCCTACAGGCCTCCCTCCTCCAGGCCCCACTCTCCTCCAGGGCCCCCTCCTCCAGGCCTCCCCCTCCAGGCGCCCCTCCTCCTCCAGGCA
>NW_006287679.1:18898-19363 GCF_000327345.1 Myotis davidii
CCCCCCTTCCTCCTCCAGGTCCCCCTCCTCCGGGCCCCTTTCCTCCTCCAGGCACCCCCTCTCCAGGCCCCCGCTCTCCAGGCGCCTCCTCAGACAGACCTGCTGACAGCTCCCCTCACCGATCAGGGGCGGCAGGAATGGGGGGCATGTGAAAGGGGGGTGTCCCCTGTGTGCCTGCCGCCGCCCGGCACCCTCCTGGCGGGCGCTCTCTCTTTCCCGCGACACCGCTGAAGAGCCTTTCTGACACCCAGCGCAGGCAATTGTACACATTTTGGCTCAAATAAATTTTTAAAAAGTTCTTCCCAGGTTGGAACGTTTCTTAGATTTCCTGCCCCCTGGGTGTCCGGGTGGCTTGTGTGCGACCCGTGCGCAGGGACCATGTGGTCGCTGTTGGAAATCGCTCTGAATTCCAGGTGGCGGCAGAGCATCAGCAGAGCAGCGCCCGGCAGGCCCCTGCACAGCCAT
>NW_006287679.1:20725-20939 GCF_000327345.1 Myotis davidii
GACGCAGCCCCAGGCCGAGCGGAGCAGCCGCCTCCCCGTGTGGAATAAGGCGGTCCAGGCAGGTCCGCAGAGCTAAGGCGCCGGAGTCCGGCGCCGCGCCCCTTTCGTCCTGCAGGCGGCGCGCCGGGCTGCACTGAGCGCCTACGCTACGGGTCATGACCGACTCACGTGATCCGGCCTCACTCTTGATGGGCGGAGCTTAGGCTCCCCATCC
>NW_006287679.1:21229-29159 GCF_000327345.1 Myotis davidii
CCCTCCGCCGTCCTTGGCTGCTGGCGCGATTCCCAGGAGGCTCACAGCCCGTGTTTGCGCCCCGAGTCACCAGCGCTGAGGAGGGAGGGCGCCCCTCTTGCTGGCTGTTCCCCTCGGCGCTGCGCTGCCGGGACGCACTCGCTGCCCGGCTTCCTCTGGCGGCCGGGCCCCTGGAGGGAGCGCGGAGAGGGTGCCTCGGGGTAGGATGGGAACGGAGGGCCAGGGAGGGAGGGGTCCAGGGAGACCGGAGTCACACGGGCCTCCCCGCGCCCGGGTTCGCGCACCAGAGGGCTCCTCGCGGGGAAAGGAATGCCCTGCTCTCTGCGGACCCGCGTAGACATCTGCTGGCAGGTTCCTCCTGGCGCGGTCAGTGCCGTCCGCCCTGCGAGTGGAGAGACGGGGAGTGGATGCTGCGCGCCTGGAAGCCGGCCGCCGGGGAGGGTCAGCCCCGGACCCACAGGCAGGTGTGTGGTTAAAAAGCAACTCTGAGTTGTGCCCCAAGTCCCTGTCCGCATCAGCACAGCACACAGAACAGAGTTTGCAACAAAAGTCTGGAAAAAGTCAACGTTGCTGGAGGAAGAAACTACTTGTCAACAGGAAATGGCTGCCACCTGGGATGGAGGACCAGCGGGTCAGAGCCGAGAGCAGAGCCCTCGGGGCACTTTCCTGGGATGGCAACGAAGTCCCTGTCCTCCCGCATTGTCAGCACTACTCAGAGCAAAGGTCAGGGCTGCATTCTGATGTCACCAGTTCAAAGTTCGTGTTGCCAAGTGCTTCAACAAGCCAATATTCAAAATGTCAAATTTTGGAGTAAGGAAACGTTTATTGAGAATGTGCCCACTTGAGAAGATGGGAACCTTAGAGGTTCCTCAAACCAATCTTCGGGGAGCCCAGAACTTAGGTATCCCTTATGTCAAGAGAAGGGAGAGTGGGAGAAAGAGGCGACTGACAAGGGCTTCCATGACAAAGGGGTCCAGGGAAGAGCCTGAATCTCGACCTCTCTAACTCAGACCCTGCTGATCTGAGTCTGGTCTTGAGGCTCCTACAAATCTGATAAACAGTCATTATTTCATACAAATTTCCCCACTTCTTAGGGAGAGGCACCCCTGGCAAATTGTTCTTCCAAAAACTCAAGCCTCAAGCAGAATCCCTCTAATGAGCATATCTATAGCAGAAGCTATAAGCCTGAAGGCCACTGGAGAAAGGGAGGCTAAACTTCAGATAGAGGGAGCCTGCGTTTCACTGGCTACTCTGAGAGCTGGAGCTCTGCAGGGGCGTGCTGAGCAAGCTCCCTCCTGCAGGGAGCTTTTCAACGTCCTGTGCTTCTCCCTGAGATGGGAAGGAACGGCATCTGGAATGGAGAAGAGGAGGCATCTAGGGAATTGGAGTGAAGACACAGACCTGGGGACAAATAGACATTATCACTGGACCCACAGCAAGATCTTACCAGGCCTCAGGCTCTGTCTACCAGCATTGTTTTCTGGCTACTGGCAGACCTTCGCTACCTTTGAAAGCCATTTGACCTTCACTACCAATGAAGCCCAGAGGAATGGGAGAGTAGACAAGTTCATGGCTAATGAATGAGTGATACCTAGGAGAGGCCATACAAGCTCAGAGAGCTAGAGCAGAAAAACAATCCTATCCTACAACGGGAGAGGAATGCTCACCAACACTGAGAAACCAAACAGCCCTCCAAAGACTCAGTAACAAGGACCAGGGTGCGAGTAAAGAGGAGGGGTTGGGGCAAGGATGTTACTAAAAGATCACATGCGCAATGATGAGCCTGGAGGATTACCACCTGCGTAACTGCCACATTCAACAGTTAGTGGTTTTCTCAAGTACCTATGAGGGCCATGTGGGTGCTCTAAGGTGGACAAACTCGGAGAAGGAAGGCAGAATCACTGGCCTCAAGGTTCTAGGTGGGAATGTGCAGGGAGGCCGGCCTAATCTGAATGAAAAATGAAGCCCAATAGGAAATCCACCAGTTCAAAAGCATACTAACCATTACTATGTGCTGCCCTGAAGATGGGACATAGGCATGGAGGGTGTGGAAGCAGATAAATATTTTAAAATAATAAATATTTAAAATTTGGTTGTCATATCCCAACTTTACCTGGTAGAAAGGCCATACCCGATGACTAGGTTGTGGGGACAGATGGACGCTGGACACAGCCTCGAAACAGAAGCACAGCTCAGCTGGGGCAAAGACTTCCACAGTAGCCTATGACCTGGGAGACATTTCCTTCCCGCTTTGGGCTAGCACCAAGGACATGCTCTGTGCTTGACAGCTGGGGATGGGCAGCTGCTGAGCCAGGAGAGCTAGAGGACAAGGCCCTGCAGTTTGGCTTTAGTCTGCTTTTTAATTTCTACAACCTATATATGTACCCACAAACCTCTTCCCTTCTTCACCTGGTCTTGGGAGGTAACCAAAGAGAGGAAGATCCCAAAATAGGAGGTTTATGCTCACTGAAACCAAGGAACCTAGACTCACTGCTTCTTAGCTTATCCTCTCTACTCAGAGGGTGGTAACACCTGTCAGAACGGTCGTCATCAATAAAATCAGGAAATGTGTTGGCGAAGATGTGGAGAAAAGGGAACCCTCGTGCACTGTTAGTGGGAATGCAGACAGTGGGGTGCAGCCACAATGGAAAACAGTATGGAGGTTCCTCAAAAAATTAAAAAGAGAACTGCCACATGACCCCACTCTTGGGTATTTATCCAAGTAAGTCTAAACCATTAATTTGAAAAGATATATGCATCCATATGTTCATTGCAGCATTATTTACAATAGCCAAGATGTGGAAGCAACCTAACTGTCCATCAACAGATAAAGACGAGGTGGTGCATATATGCAATGGAATATTACTTAGACATAAAAAAATTAAATCTTACCGTTTGTGACAGCATGAACCTAGAAGGTATTATGCTAAATAAAATAAGTCACACAGAAAGACAAATACCGTATGATTTCACTTATATGTGAAATCTAAAGAACAAAATAAATGAACAAACAAAACAGAAAGAGACTCATAGATACAGAGAACATATTGACAGTTGCCAGATGGAATAGGGATGGGAGGGCGAGGGGTGTGTGTGAAAAAGGTGAAGGGATTAAGAAGTACAAATTGATAGCTACAAAAATAGTCATGGGACATAAAGTACAGCATAGGGAATATAATCCTATGTAATAAAAGCCTAATATGCAAATTGTTCAACCGGGAGTTTGACCATTCACTATGACATGTGCTGACCACCAGGGAGCGGCGTGGAACATGGCGGGTGTCAGTGACGTGGCACTGGCAGCAGGTGGCAGTGGAGGTGCTGCTTGCCCCAATGGGCCCCGACAAGAGTGGGATCACAGCAGAGTGGTGGAACAGGTGAGTGGTGGCACCAGGCCAAGGTGGAGTAGGTGAGGGGGCTGCACTAGGCCATGGCAGGGTGCCAGGTGGGGCTGTGGGGCTGCGAGGCTAGGGGCTTGAGCTGGGGCCCAATCCCCGCAGGCCACCTGGAGGGACCCCACCCACGTATGAATTTGTGCACCAGGCCTCTAGTCAATAACATTGTAATAATTATATATGATGCCAGTAGGTACTAGACTTCTCAGGGTGATCATTTCATAAAGTATATAAATGTCTAACCAGTACACTCTACACCTGAAACTAATATAATATTGTATGTCAACTGTACTTGAAAGATAAATTTAAAAAATGAAATTAAGTCTGTTTTTAAAAAAGGGAGATGGTGACCCGCCTTGCAGGCTCACCTAAGCTTTTTCCAGTGGGTTTTCCATATAAACAGCCAGTCTTGGCCCTGGCTTCACACTTTCCTAAAATCTCTCAAACAAGCAGCATCTGGCCTTGGCATGCCCCATACCTCTCAGTAAGTGGCCCCAGACCTAGCACTAGTGGCACCTGGCCTTGGTTTGCAGCATGGCCTTATCTGGAGACCTCCAAGTCCAGCACAAGTAGCAGCCATCTGCAAATGGCTCTGTAGCTCATGCCAGTAGCCCTGGGCAGAGCACAGTCAGTGGCTGACCTAGGCCTGCACCTCCCAGGATGCCCTCCTGTGCACAGCTTCAGAGCCAGCACACCTGTGGACAGCCTCAGGCCACATCCAACACCACCCAATCACCTCCACAAGGGTCACAATCAAGAAGAAGACTCAGCAGACACCAGAGCTCTGCTGAAGAAAGTCCTGCTTTGTGGGGTGGGCCCTCCACAGTGGTCACAGCCAGTCCTTGCAAGTGATTGGCCTTGGGGTAAATCCCTCCCATTGAGATGCCAAAAGCAATCAAGGCTCAACTACAACAGGAGGGTGTACAGGACATATACAGGGAGGCTGATGGTGAGGGGCACACCTGAAGTATATCACGTGGGTAAACAAGGAGGCTGTGCCACTGAACCCTACAGGACACCTACTACATAAGGCCTTTCTATCAAGCCCAGGAGATGTAACAGCTCTACCTAATACATAGAAACAAACAGGTTGGTGACAAAAATGAGGAGACAAAGAACCATGTCCCAAATGAAAGAACAGAACAAAACTCCAGAAAAAGAACTAAGCAAAATGGAGACAAGCAATCTATCAGATGCAGAGTTCAAAACACTGGTTATACGGATGCTCAGAAACAGACTCATAGAAACAGAACATTTTGATGATTGCCAGATAGGAGGAGCATTGGACAGAGAGGTGAAAAAAGTGAAGGGATTAAGCAGTACAAAAGGCCGGGTCACTCCACACACCTGCCTTCGGAGTCCCCCAGACCCCCAGCCCCTCAGGGCTGGCCTGAGGCGTAGGCAAGCCTTGGATGTCAGCTGCCCAGCCGTGGCAGCAGCAGAGGTGTAATGGGGTGTCACCTTTCCCTGATCACCGGGTTATCTTCCTCCCCTGAGGGCTCCTGGACTGTGAGAAGGGGCAGGCTGGGCTGAGGGACACCCCTCCAGTACATGAATTTTCATGCACCGGACCTCTAGTCCTATATAATAAAAGCCTAGGTGGTGTCACGCCCTCACACAATGCCTTTGTGTGATGCCTGTGCGTGATGTCATCACAAGATGGCTGCCACAGATGGCCACCCTCACGTTGTCACAAGATGGCTGCCAGGGGAGGGCAGTTGGGGGCGATTGGGCCTGCAGGGGAGGGCAGTTGGGGGCGATCAGGCTGGCAGGGGAGCAGTTAGGGGCAATCAGGCAGGCAGGCAGGTGAGTGGTTAGGAACTAGCAGTCCCAGGTTGTGAAAAGGATGTCCCACTAAACTGGCAGTCAGACATCTCCCAAGGGATCCCAAATTGGAGAGGGTGCAGGCCGGGCTGAGGGCCACCTCCTCTCTTTACCACCCCCCCCAACATGAATTTCGTGCACTGGGCCTCTAGTATTGTGATAAGTATATATGAGATTTATTGGGATGATCACTGAGTAAGTTATGTAATGTGTAATCACTGGGGTGTACACCTGAAACTAGTATAATATTATATATCAATTTTAATTGAAAAATAAAAAAGTTAAAAAAATAAAAAAAAATTAAAGTCAAACAAAATAAGTGAAAAGGAAGGTGGTGAGAAGACCAATAGCATGAGCATTGCCTGAAAGTGTGTTAGAAACACAGATTCTCAGGTCCTACCTCAGACTTGCTGAATCAGAATCTGCATTTTAGCAGCACCCATACATGACTTGGGTGCAGACTGAAGCCTGATGTGCTGGTGTAGAAGTCGGGCCTCCTCTTAGAAAAGATTAGTGCAGTATTACTGTGGACAGCCATGTAGTCTCTCTGAGCCTCAGTTTTCACATCTATAAAATAAGCATCAAAGAATAGCATCGACCCAACAGGTTGTTTTCAGAGTGAAATAACATGATCCACATGCAGCTGATCCCATTGTAATTAGCTAGCTATTAGTAATAGGAAAGGAGCAAAGGAAGGCCAGCCATTATAGGCATGTTCCCTGAAAAGCATTGGGGGAGGGGTGACATAGGGGAGATGCTTTGTGTCAATCACACCTGGGGACAGAGCTAGTTGGTCAGGACGGGTGTGGCCCCAGCAGGTGCACAGGGACTTGGGATGTATAACCCTGAACACAGACATTTACTGTCTTGGTTCCTCTTGGCTCATGGTTCACGCTTGGCTTCTTGGCAATCTCTTGTGTGGCCTCGCCACGTGGACCCCACACGATGCACTAATGGCCTGCAGCCAGCCTGATGCGTACTGGCTGGCTCCACCATGGACAGGAACGTCTGGACACTGGCACTGCTTCCAGCTTTACTGAACCCCCAGCTAAACTTCTGTGACTGGACTAAGGGAAATGGGACTTTTGAAACCCAGGGATTTAAGTCTATGGAAGTAAAAATCATTCCTTCTCCAAGGTGAGTCCCAGAAAATTCTTTTTCTCAGGCTATTGTAAGGAGCCCAGCCCCAGCAGCACCCAGTGGGAAAGAGAACCCCCCACTTCATCCACTATCACAGCGTATAGCACAGGGTCCCCAGATTGAGTGCTTCAAATAGCCTCTTATTAACCACATCATTACCTTTTGGCCACGTGATCTTGGGCCAGTCACATGATCTTTTTCTAGGGTGCAGCTAAGGGCACTATTCACGGAACCTTTGTATCACGTTCCTACTTCATCATAACCCACTTTTCTTGGCTTAAAGATGGTTGTGCAGGTTGCATGAGACGCTTCTTTCGATAAACCTTTGAGATAGAAAGAAAAGAGTCTGCCAGTTTCTAGTGAAACTCTGCTCTCACTTCCACCCGAGGAGACCCCTGTGCAGGAACTGCCTGTGAAGCCACAGCCGAGGCCGGCAGAGCCGGGAACACACGCTTCTGAATTCTCTGTCCAGGAACTCGCCACCATCATAAAGACAACAGCCTTGTGCTTTGACACCTACTTGGTGCCAGACACCAGACTCAAAGGCGATCAAAGGAAGTATCTCATTCAACCTGCACAGCCATCTCTCCACTTCAAAGGCAAGGAACACAGCTCTCGGTTACCTAACGTGCCCCAGGCAGCAGCCCTGAGAGGCCAGCAGGGGCTGGCGCAGTCCGACTTGTCTCCGTGTTCCCAGGAGCTCTTCCCTTCTGCTCCATAGCCCCCAAGAAAGCTCCCTGCTCCAGAGACAGGCACGAGTGGGTGCTTCTAGGTATCGAATGTCTGTTTCTGGGCCTGGTGGTAATACAGGGCATTCATTTTATTATTGTTCTTTAAACTGTACAAATACGTTTTCACACACACATCTGTATGCATCAAATATTGTGTACCCAGAACTTAAAAACAAATAGAAAGTAATAATAAAAGGGGAGTTTTGTAGGTGTTTGACTTGAACCCCGGAGTGGTCTCAGGGCAGGAAACAGGGAGCATGGACTTGACATAAGAGCAGAGAAGCCCCTGGGTTTAACCAGGGGGCCCACGGGCAGCACCTTGACTCTGGACCAGCAAGCTTGTACCCAGCAGGGCCTGAGGGGCCAGAGAGAGTGGGGCCTAACATTTAGAAATGTTTCTGAAATGAGGCCATAAAGAAAATAATTTGTCTTGTTTCACACGTCCCCGGCTAGGACAGGTGAGTGAGCTTATTCTCTTTTCCTGGTTTCCCCGGGCCTCAGAGGGCACTGGGTGATATTAGCGGCAGCGTCACTTATGACCGTGGGAATGCGGAAACCACCAGAAGTCCAACAATAGGGACGAAGTTAATGTCTCGCGCCTTCATCTGAGAGACGGCCACTGAGTCATTTAGAACCCAGGACATGGTGGGCCTAACAAGGGCGCTAACCACAGCTGTGCCCTCCGTGAGCGCATTCCCTGTGCTGGGCACAGGCACCCATTCTGGCGCCACGTTCTCACTGTGTCCTGCTCTACAGATTGGAGCCGGAAGCTAGAGAGGCGGCGTTGGGCCAGCATCCCGTAGCTGTTGATGACATCTGATATTGTAGAAGCAGCTTACA
>NW_006287679.1:29322-36253 GCF_000327345.1 Myotis davidii
GGCCAACAATGGGGCACTGGTGGTATAAATCACTTCATATGTGAGCCCAACTGATGGACAGCCAGCTCTTCAGCTGTTGCAAACCGTGCTGCACATTTCTAGCATGTTGACATGGAGAGAGCTCATGACATATTAATTTATTTTAAAAAGAAGACAAGACAGTATTTGCAATATGATTCCATTTTATAAATTGTGTGTTTGTATATGTGTGTAAAATCAGTGATTTTAAACTAAGAGTGATTCTGCCCCTCGGGGGACATTTGCAGCATCTGGAGACATGTTTGGTTGTCGCCAATGTGGAAGCCGGGTGCTGCCCAACACTGCAGGGCACAGGACAGCACCACAGCAAGAATCATTCCACCCAAAATGTCAGTAGTTACGTGTATATATACAGAGAGAGAGAGGAGAGAGAGAGAGAGAGAGAGAGAGAGAGAGAGAGAGAGAGAGAGAGGCCAAAAAAGTCTGGAAGGAATATTTCAGGATGCTAAGATTCATCTTAGGTACAGCCTCAATTTTCTGACTTTTTTTTTTTTTAACAAGGAGCATGATTAAGTATGGGAGGGAAGAACAGAAAATCGTGTAGTTACAATGATCTTAGAGAGGGTTGGCTCAGAGGAGTCGCGGCGGGAAGGTGGGGGAGTGTCCCCCTCCTTACACCAGGCCTCGTGAGGAATGGCTTCCCTGATTCTGAAGTTTTGTGAAAACCTGGCACATGAAAAGCACAGACAGCTGAGGGGAGATGGTCTGAGCCCAGAGTCTGTGGCCCTCCACTGCCGCCGTCCCCCGGAGTTCAGACCCCTGGGCTGTGCAGGTGGCCTCGCGGGCCGAGGCGTTGTGGTTATGGGCGGCTTTGCTGCAGTTATTAATGCTGGGCCTGGCACCCTTGCCTGCTCCTGGGCTGTGTGGCGGCTCCATTGCCCTTTTATGGACCAATAATGCCTCAGCGGCAGCTCCTTAAAGTCACAGTCCTTATAGGAAATGAAGAGGGAGACAGTGGTGACCCAGCTCAAGGCACAAAGATGCCAGCAGCTGCTCAGCAGCCCTTATGTGGGTCCTCCCAGGGCCTGAAGCAGACAGAAGCTGCCCCAGGGAAAGGGACCAGAGAGGCCCAGACAATGGCTGGGAACTCAGTGGGCTCCTGGCGAGTTCCTGAGAGCCTGGAGAAGAAGCAGACAGCTCTACAGAGGGCCACTCACAACCCTGCTCCCCATCCAGGGGGACATGTGCCTCTGCCCAGCTCCTCACTCAAGTGCTTGTGTTTGAGTCAGACCTGATTCCCAGGCTGAGTGTGGTCAAGGGCCCTCCCGCCCACCAAGGTGCCGTTCCCCTTCCATTCTGTCAATTGTGGGATAAAGACTAGCGATGCTCAGCTCCCCTCAGTGCATACTGGGAAATCTTTCTTGCCAGGACTTTCCAAACCAGTGTCTGACTGAATCAAGTAGATCCTGGACTCGTGGCCTTAGAGCAAGATGGCAAACAGCCTCCAGTCTCATGCCAGCTCTGAGGCAGGGTGGCTGTCTGGAGGGTGGGTGAGGCTCTGACCATAGAGAGGGCACTGCTGGGCAGGAGCTGCTGTCCAGGCATCTGTCTGCACAGGGAGCTGTGCCCAGGGCTCCTCCGTGTCTGCTTCAGCCCTTGGCCTCTGTCCCCACGCTGGTCCCCAGCTGTGCTGGAGCTTCTGACTGCCGATTCCAAAGGCAGCGATTTACAGACAACCAGGACCAGAATGCCGTTGGGACTTGTTCATGCAGATGCTGGCGCCCAGTAACCTCATTAGAATACCTTGTGGAACTTACACAAACATGTCTGGGCTCTGCTCCAGAGCTCCCAATATGAACCAGCATGAAGGTGGGCGCAGGAATCTTTAGTGTTTGTTGTCGTTAATCCTCATCTGAGGGTATTTTTTCCTTTGCTTTTCAGAGAGAGTGGAAGGGAGGGAGGGAGGCGGAGAGAAAGAGAGAACCATCTATGTCAGTGGTCGGCAAACTGCGGCTCGCGAGCCACATGCGGCTCTTTGGCCCTCTGAGTGTGGCTCTTCCACAAACCACCAACTTCTGCACATGGGCCACGAAGTTTCAATCGCACTGTACGTGGGCGCCCACACATGGTATTTTGTGGAAGAGCCACACTCAAGGGGCCAAAGAGCCGCATGTGGCTTGCGAGCTGCAGTTTGCCGATCACTGATCTATGTGAAACACATCGATTGGTTGCCTCCCACGTGAGCCCCAACGGAGCAGGAGTCGAACCTGCAAGCCAGGTACGTGCCCTTGACTGGGATTTGAACCCACAACACTGGTGCACAGGCCAATGCTCTAACCACTGACTCACACTGGCCAGGGCAGGAATCTTTAGTCTTAACTAGCGCCCCAGAGGACTCATAGGTGCACCAAAACCTGAGAACGTTAACTTAGAAATATTCCCACCTGGGCTGTCGCACTTCAGAACACTCCTCAAGTCACTGCTCCAGATGGGGCCAGGGCGGGGTAAACATGTCCCGTGTTCTTACCCCTGCTTCTGCCAAGGCCACGCCCATGCTCCTCCCTCGCGTGTGAGCTGGAAGTAGAGGCTCACTTAGAATGAACAGAGGTGGAGGGTGCGACAGTGTGTGACACTGAGATCAGGGCATAAAAGGAACTTGGGCCTCCTCCTCCCTCTCCCTTGAATCACCTGCTCTGAGGGCCCTGCCAGTGGTGAGGACACAGGCACCCACGGGAGGCCGCGCGGGCAGGGCCGGAGGCACGGCCTGCAGCCCAGGAGGGAGCAGTCAGGAGGCCCTGGTCAAGCGCAGGGGACGCAGCCCGGCTGATGTGCTGACTGCAGCGTCAGAAGGCCTGGGCCGGAGCCACTGGCTGAGCAGCAGCCACGCTCCTGACCCAGAGACGCGGACAGTGGTGCTGGCGGTGGCAGCCCTGAGGCTTCGGATTCCCAGCTGCATCAACAGGGGAGACGTGCACAGGGGAGAGCCCCACTGATTCCCACAGGCGGCCTGGAACCCACGAGCCTCCTGACAGCAGGCTTAGCTGCAGCCAGAGGCTGTTTCCCAGCGACCCTCCCAGGCCAGCGTGGGCCGGGCAGAGGCCCAGCTGCTGCCGAGGAGCCTGTGGGCAGCCCCAGCGCTGTGCATCTCCTTCGCCCCTCCTCCCCGCAGCCAAGCCCTTGCAAAGTCCACAAGGGGGAAGGCTCAGCCCCACCCTCAACTCCTAGCCTGTTGCCTCTCCATAGGAGAGCTTCCCCACCACCCGCCTGGCTCCCGTCCTGGTGGGCAGGCCTCCGCCCGCACTCTCCCGGCCCAAGCACCAGCCCCATCCTGGCATCAAACCTCTCCCGGCTCAGGAACCCTGCCATCAAGTCTTCGTTCCTTCCTCAAGTCCAGCTCACAGGACTGGAGCCTCAGGAACAGCTTTTTCCTTTGACCCCTGAGCCAAGGTCATGGCTACCCTGCTCATCAGCGCCTGCCATAGTCACGGTGGTAGGGACAGGAGCGCTGTCCAAAGTGCTGGGCGGGGTCCATACAAGCCCTGAGCTGCCACAGGCTGGGGCGGAGGTGGCCAGGCAATGGCAGCGCTCCCTCTGTGGGTGTCAGGCTGTGCACGAGCTTAGAATGCTGACAACCTCATGTTTCTCAAAAGTCCTAGTGTGATATGGTCCACACTGCATGCCTAGAGATTTCTCCCAACTCCATCTCTAGGCGTGACTGAGCCCCTTGGAGTCCGCCTGGCTCTCTGGCGAGTTGGAACCTGGCACTAAAATATGCCGATTCAGTGTTTAAAACCACAGGGAATCAGAAGAGGAAGGGGTGTTGGAAGTCATCGGATCCAACTCATTTCCATTCTTCGTAGAGGTGCTTCCTGTCTAGACTCCATATCCAGTGCTCCTTTCCTGTCCATGGGAGGTGCTGTTACCAAGCAAGGGCGCTGCCTGACACAATAGGAGCCTAAACTATGTCACTGACTTTTGAGAAAAGGAAAGGTTTTTACTGCTGAGTGGACACGCAGGAGACCAGAGGCGCCACTGAAACTGTCCCGGACCTGGGTCTGGACGAGCTGTGAGGGTCTGGGGCAGGGGTGGGCAAACTTTTTGACTCAGGGCCACCATGGGTTCTTAAACTGGACCGGAGGGCCGGAACAAAAGCATGGATGGAGTGTTTGTGTGAACTAATATAAATTCAAAGTAAACATCATTACATAAAAGGGTACGGTCTTTTTTTTTTTAGTTTTATTCATTTCAAACTGGCCGGATCCGGCCCGCGGGCCGTTGTTTGCCCAAGGCTGGTCTGGGAGGACAGGCAGCAGAGGCAGAGTGGGCAGAGCAGGTTTTGATTGGAGGGTTTTGAAACTTGGCCAATTATGGCGTAGAGTCAAGGCAAGAGAAAGCACAAAGGAATTCCAACCTGCAGAGCTTGCTTAGCGCTCTCCTTGTCCAGTCTCGGCATGGGTCTTCCTTGTTGAAGGAACTCTCGCTTTATAAAAGATTCTGTTACATGAGTTCCAGGGATTGAAGATTCTTGGACAGGGGTCCCTGTAAAATAACTGATAGGCTGTATTAGCTATCAGTCTGCTGTCGGGGCAGAATCCATGTGCCGTTTCAGCAGTCCTGGGCAAATTTTAGGAGACCAGGTTTGAGCCAATTCTGCCACTTAGCAACTGGGTAAATTACTCAACCTGTCTGAGCCTCAGTTTCCTCAGATGTCAAGTGGAAATGACAATAGTGCTTAATTTATAAACTATCGTGAGAATTAGGTCTGTATGAGTTTCCTGCTGCTGCTGTAACAAATTAACACACACTCAGTGGTTTAAGCGACACATTTCTCCTTGTAAGGTTCTAAAGATCAGGGTGTCTGCAGGTTGCAAGTGTCAGGGGAGGGCCATTCCCTGCCCGTCCACCTTCTGGAGGACCTGCATTCCTTGCTCGGCCCCTTCCTTTACCCTGAGGTGCTTCCTCCAAACTCTAGTTCCATGGTCACATCGCCTTTCTCTGACTTGGCTTGTTTTGTTTTTGTTAATCCTCACCAGAGGATATTTTTCTTTTTTTAAAAAAAGGATGGAAATAATTATTTCTTTTTAAATATTTTTTTATTGATTTCAGTGAGGAAGGGAGAGAGAGATAGAAACATCAATGATGAGAGAGAATCATTGATCAGCTGCCTCCTGGAGTCCCCCTACTGGGGATCGAGCCTGCAACCCTGGCATGTGCCCTTGATTGGAATCGAACCTGGGACCTTTCAGTCCGCAGGTTGATGCTCTATCCACTGAGCAAAAACAAGCCAGGGCAGAGGATATTTTTCTATTGCTTTTTAGAGAGAGTGGGAGGGAGGGAGGGATGGAGGGTGGGAGGGAGAGAGACATTGATGTGAGAGAGGCACATTGATTGGTTGCCTCCCACATGCACCTGGATCAGGACCCGGGATTGAACCTGCAACAAAGGAATGTGTCCTTGACTGGTAATGGAACCTGCAACCCTTTGGTGCACAGGCCAACGCTCTAACCACTGAGCATGCCAGCCAGGGCCTCCTTTCTCTGACTTTGATCCTCTGGCCTCACTATTTTAAGGCCCTTGAAATTACTTGGCACTCACCCAGATGGTCCAGGATAATCTCTCCATTTTAGATCCTGAACTCAATCATATCTTCAAAGCTCCTTGGCAGGTAAAGCAACATCCCACAGGCTCTGGGGATGAGGATGTAGACATTCTGTTGAAGGAGTATAAGGAGTGGAGTGGAGTTGGAAACATTATTGTGTTTATCACAAAATAATATAATCCACATGAAAGCATGTAGATCAGTGCCAGGTACAGACTAAGACCCACAAAGCAAGGATGACGGCCAGATAGAGACTCCCCAGGGCAGAAAGCCCCAGGTGCCCAGCAAGGGGCAAAACTGGGAAAACAAGAACCTCGCCCCAGGGTGACCTCTCCTCCCCAGGTATCGCTGTCCAGACGGTTTGCACCCCTGACCTCTCCTCCCGAGAGAGAACATCGAGCCCCAGCTGTGTTTCAGCTCCAGGCCCAGAAAAGCAGCCAAACCAGACAAGTGACGCCTTGGCTGCCTCCGGACCAGCTGCAGTGACTAATCACCCTCTCCCTGGCACCAGCCCATCTGGAGACCAGGACCCGACAGAGCTCGCGGGAAGCTGATGAAATTCTATGAGACCCTGGCCTGAGGTTCCCACCTGCAGGTGGACCCAGGAGACTTGCAGCCAGGGGAGCGATGGGCAGTGGCAGCTCCTCCCAGCTCACCCCTGAAGCTGTCTCCTAGGCCCCTTTTTTCTCTGTGTAGCCCTTCCCTTTGGATGTCCCCATCTCCCACCCCCCTTCTTTAAATGAATTCAGTTTCTTTCATCACGGTCTGAGATGGCTATTGGCCTGCCTGGGCACTTTAACTTTTCAATAAGAACTCAATGTATGCCATTGTTTTCATTTAGGCACCACCTACTGTGCGCCCAGCACTGTGCCAGACATGGAGCTGTCAGCGTAGGCAGAGTTATTAATATAAGGAAGAAAGCAAAAGGGAAATAATTTTTATACATTTTCAAAAGCTTTCAATTTTGTTAAGTCATCAATTTCAGCTCTGGCCTGGGCTCACCATGCCAGCCTGGGCTGCTGGTGTCTGGTGGCTCGGTGGGATGCCCGGGCCTCTCCCCAGGTGGTGTTTGTCATGCAGCAAGGCTAGCGCAGGCGTGCTGAGAGGGCAGCAACAGCTCAGACGTGCCAGTCCTGATAGGCCCTGGGCTCTGAGCGGATGCACCGGCACTCCCATGGGTCAAAGCAACCCAAGCCCTGGTTCAGAGTCCGGAAATGGACCTCACCTCTGGAGGGAGAAGGAGTGAAGTGTGTGGTCATTTCTCCACCTACCAGGAACCACCTGGGGGAAGGGAGAACGGATCTGAGGAAATCTGCCTGGCAAAGCCCAGAAAGGCGCAGAGGGCCCCCGCCT
>NW_006287679.1:36347-38174 GCF_000327345.1 Myotis davidii
CTCCTCTCCTTCCCGAAAGCTGGGAGGACAAGCAGAGCAGCTGCACTGCACACGCAGGCTGCACCGCGGCCACAGACGGACCGTTTGAGAAATTAAGACAGGTCATTGGAACACCCAGTACCTTCAGAGCAAAGGCCTCTGTCTGCCACTGGCCAGGGTGAGTGAGTAAAGCCGTATAGAAAACCGTTTCAGCCTTAGTCCAGCTTTTTAAGGAGAACAATATTTACTTGGAGGCCCAGAAAAACAATTGAAAAGATAAATATGTCACAATACTAACACAGTCAGTCATCTTTGCTGGGATTAGAGGTAGCTTTTATTGTGTCTACTTCTCTGAACTTTCTCAAATTTTCTATAATAAACATGAGTTACTCTACTAATAAGAGAAAAGTGTAATTAAAAAATACCCACAATGAATTCTAATTGCTTCAACATTTGAAAATGAAACTCTAAGTTATTTGATTGTGTTGCTAATGGTATTTGCTGGAATTGGGGCTTCTGTATTTTTTCCTTTAAATTATCCTGGGGCACTAATTTGTACACTAAGGACATGAACTCTTAATTTTAAGTTTATAGAATAAAAATATGCAAGTTCCTTCTATTGGTATCCAATCCCTCCCTTCTCTAGATGCCAGGAGCGCAAAGCTTTTTAGCGAGTGCGATCCCCAGAGGCTACTCTCTGACTTCTCCACACAAATGACTCTACACAGCTGTGATCTAATATCCCACTCCTTACATGCAAAAGAATGACACTAGGTCACCAGCTTACACCCCTCACAAGAATGAACTCAAAGTGGATGAAGGACTTAGATCTAAGTCTTGAACCCATAAAAATCCTAGAAGAAAACAGAGGTGGTAAAATCTCAGATATCTCTTGTAGCAGTATTTTTTTATCTTTAATTTCTTTATTGGTTAACGTATTACAAATGTGTCCTCATCCCCCCCCCCATTAACCCCCAACCTCCTCCCCACACTCATGCTCTCATCCCCCTGTTGTCCATATCCATTGGTTTGGCTTATATGCATGCATACAAGTCCTTTGGTTGATCTCTTCCCCTTACCCCCACCCTCCCCTACTTTCCCTCTGGGGATTGATAGTCTGATCACTGTTTCTCTGTCTTTGGATCTGTCCCTGATCATCAGTCCATGTTGTTCTCTATATTCCAAAAATGAGTGAGAACATGTGGTATTTATCTTTCTCTGACTGGCTTATTTCACTGTCTGTCCTGTTCATCAGTCTATGTTTTTCTCTATATTCCACAAATGAGTGAGATCATGTGGTATTTATCTTTCTCTGACTGGCTTATTTCACGTAGCATAATGCTCTCCAGTTCCATCCATGCTGTTGCAAATGGCAAGAATTCCTTTTTTTTCACTACAGCGTAGTATTTCATTGTGTAGATGTACCACTTTTTTAATCCAATTATCTACTGATGGGCACTTAGGCTGATTCCAACGATGAATTTTTTGGAAGGCAGCTATGCTAACCACTATACCACCAACGCCGCGATGAATTTTTTGACGTTCGTTTTAGAATATGCCATTGGTAATTTAATGAGGATTGCAGTGAATCTATAGATTGCTTTGGGTAGTATGGACATTTTGATGATGTTGATTCTACCAATCCATGAACACGGTATTTTCTTCCATCTGTTTATGTCTTCCTCTATCTCTTTTTTCAGTGTCCTGTCGTTTTTTGCATATAAGTCTTTTACCTCCTTAGTTAAGTTTATTCCTAGGTATCTTAATTTGTTTTTGTTGCAATGGGATTTTTTAAATTTCTCTTTTTGTGAGTTTATTATTGGTGTATAAAAAATCCATAGAGTTCTG
>NW_006287679.1:41319-43647 GCF_000327345.1 Myotis davidii
GTGTTCATTTTGATTGGGACTCTTTGTGCTTCTTGGACTTGTGTGACTTTTTTCTTCACAGAATCAGGGTAGTTTTTTGTCATTAATTCTTCAAACAGGTTTTCTATTCCTTGCTCAGCTTCATCTCCTTCTTGCACCCCTACTATGTGGATGTTGTTTTCTTTCATGTTTTCCCACAGCTCCCTTAGACTCCCCTCCCTTTTAATGTTTTTTTCCAGTTGCTGCTCTGTTTGGGTGTTGTTGTTTTTTACTGTGTCTTCTAACTCACTGATTCGGCTCTCAGCTTCTTCTAGTATACTGTTGAAACCTTCCATGGTGTTTTTGATTGTAGCTATATCACTTTTCATTTCTTCCTGATTCTTGCATAGGTTGTTGATTTTCTCATCTATCCAGTGAATGAATTGTACAACCATTACACTGAATTCTTTTTCTGTCATGTTGCATGTTTCAATTTCATTAATTTCCTTTCTTGGCAACTCCTCATTTTCTTTCCTCTGAGGATTGTGTCGTCTCCCCATTCTGACTCTCTCCAGATGGTTCAAACGTTGAGTTGCGTGGGCCTGGGCCGTGTGCAGTGAGAGCTTCGCACCACCCTAGTGTCACTGAAGAGCTCTGACACTAAGATGTGTGGTTGTGGTGGGTTTGTGGGAACCAAGCTCGCTCAGAGTCAGCGTTACCAGCACTCAATGTGGCCTCCTGTGCACACTTAGAATCAGGGACCCTGCCTGCACCATGCTGAAACAGAGACCCCCCTGGATTGTGTTGAAAATCAGAGCCCCCTAGCATGCTCCAGGAGTCAGAATTCCCCAAGAATGAAGTATCAGGGTCTCTGTTGCTTCATGCGGCCTTGCATTGTGAATCAGGGTCCCTGTGTGCACATGTACCATGAATTGGAGTCACTGGTTCTTAGTGCAAATGCACAGGGAGTCAGGGATCCCAGGCGCAGGTGATAAGAAACACAGTCAACTCACTGGTGCTTGATGCTGCCTCCCGTCAGGAGATTTGGGTCCCAGGCCCGTGCTGCAGGGAACCAGTTCCCAATGTTCACATGTTAGCCCCCAGGCTAAGGTTCCTGTAGCCCATGCTGTGGAAGACAAGTTCCTGGTGTTCGTGTGCTTCCAGGCTAAGGTTCCTGTAGCAGCACTGAGGCCCGGGTGAGGGGTGGGTCTATAACAGGGGTGGGCAAACTTTTTGACTCGAGGGCCACAATGGGTTCTTAAACTGGACCGGAGGGCCAGAACAAAAGCATCCATGGAGTGTTTGTGTGAACTAATATAAATTCAAAGTAAACATCATCACATAAAAGGGTACGGTCTTCTATTTTTTTTTAGTTTTATTCATTTCAAATGGGCCGGATCCAGCCCGCGGGCCATAGTTTGCCCACGGCTTGTCTATAAGTTACTATGGCGCTGACTGCGAGCCTGTGGGGAGGGGGAGGGGCTCTGTTACTCATGGATCTTCTGCGGGGATTTCTGGACTCTTGGCGTCCATGGTTCTGCAGCTGTGGTCGCAGGTCTCTGTCCCCAGTGGCTGCAGGGTCCTGGTTTGAGACTGAGACCAGGCTGGGTGGTGCTGAGGCCAGGATTCTAGTCTCAAGCAGCTCTGTTTCTCAAGATGGCATGGTCTCTGTGCCCACACTGCCCAGGAGTGTCCGCGCTGGGATTGGGGCTCCACCATTTAAGACTGCCCAGTTTAGCAGCCCCTTAGAAGACCTGCAGAGTCTAACTGTCCCTAGCTCATACACACACACCACACACGTCCACACACTCCTCTATCACTCCCTCGTGCTCTCACACTCTCTCCTTCCCTACCTTCCTGCCGGTTGCCATCCTTCTTCTCCATAGCAGTATTTTTGCCGATACATCTCCTAGCAGTGGTTGGCAAACTGCGACTCGGCAAAACGTGGCTTGCGAGCCACATGCGGCTCTTTGACCCCTTGAGTGTGGTTCTTCCACAAAATACCGGCTCTTCCACAAAATACTGACTTCTGGGGATGGGCCACGAAGTTTCAATCGCACTATATGTGTGCGCCCGCACATGGTATTTTGTGGAAGAGCCACACTCAAGGGGCCAAAGAGCCACATGTGGCTCGCGAGCCGCGGTTTGCCAACCACGGTCCTAGGGCTAGGGAAACAAAGTAAAAAATAAACAAATGGAACTGCATTGAAATAAAAAGCTTCTGCACAGCAAAAGAAACCACCAACAAAATGAAAGGGAGCCTATTGCATGGGAGAACATGTTTGCCAATGATATATCTGATAAGGGGTTAATATCCAAATATATATTTGGAGAGAGAGAGAGAGAGAGAGAGAGAGAGAGAGAGAGAGA
>NW_006287679.1:44924-46754 GCF_000327345.1 Myotis davidii
CACTGTATGGAAGACAATATTTGCCAATGATACATCAATGAGGGGTTAATATCCAAAATATATAAAGTACTCATACAATTCAACAAAAGGAAGACAAACATTCTAATTTAAAAATGGGCAAAGGACTCTAATAGACACTTCTCCAAAGAGGGCATACAGATGGCCAAGAGACATCTGAAAAAATGCTCAATGTCACTAATATCAGAGAGATGCAAATTAAAACAACAAAACAGATGTACCACCGCCCACCTGTCAGAATGGCTACCATCAATAAATCAACAAACAACAAGTGCTGGTGAGGACGTGGGGGAAAGGGAACCCTAGTTCACTGCTGGTGGGAGTGCAGACTGGTGCAGCCACTATGGAAAACAGTGTGGAGTTTCCTAAAAAAAAATAAATAAAAATGGAATTGCCATTTGACCCAGTGATCTCACTTCTAATATATCCTAAGAAATCTGAAACACCAATCAGAAAGAATGCATGCACCTCTGTGTCATAGCAGCACAATTTACAATAGCTAAGATCTGGGATCAGCCCAAGTGCCTATCAGTTGGCGAGTGGATAAAAAAACCTGTGGTACATTCACACCATGGAATACTAGGCAGCAGTAAAAAAGAAGGATCTGTTACCCTTTGAGTCAGCATGAACGGACCTGGAGATTACTAAGCTAAGCAAAATAAACCAGTCAGAGAAAGACAGACGTCATTTGTATGCTCTAACTTACATGTGGAATCTAATGAACAAAATAAACTGACAAACAAAACAGGACCACAGACATGGAAGTATGGAACAAATGGATGAGTCCCAGAGGGAAGGGGGGCTGGAGGGGCTGGGAAGAGGTTGACCAAAGAAGTTATGTGCATCGTCCATGGACACAGACAATAGTGAGGGAAGGACTGGGGTGGAGCAGGAGCCGGGTGGATGGGCGAAGGAGGGGCTTAATGGGCGACATCTGTAACAGTCTCTACAATAAAAATAATTTACTCTTGGGTCTTATCGGGGGTCAATAGACAGAACAGCCTGTAAAGAACATTCTCCACCCTTTATAAGACTATTGCCAAGGACCTTGTCTGAATTTGCTTCATGGTCCTTTCCATGAGGATCACCTGATAGGCCCCCTTGTAGACACTGCGAGGAACTGGGTTTCATGATGCCTGCCTGGCTTCCTGTTAGGAGATGGTGAGATGAGTTGTTTATCCTGGTTTCTCTTTGCCTTTGCTACTGAGAAGCTTAGAATCAAATTTTGTGCTCAATTAAGGGGAGTCCCTTTAGCTGAGCTTCTCTGTCTTATTGACTAGTATTACCATCTATCTATCTGGCAGAAGTCAGAAATCCCAGACAATATTCTAGAATTTTCTGTCTTTTTGTGGCAATTACCCATCTTGGAGATGTTCCCTTTGAAATCTTCCTCTCTCTGGTCTGTTCCTCTCTCATTTCATGCTTGGATTGCCCCAATAGCCTAACTGGGCTCCCTGAACTTCATCCTACCCTAATCCTTCACACATACCCCCAACTAAAAGCACCTGCATCTTCACACTAGCAGGGCAGGTGGCTTTCTTACAGGCCAGTCTGATCTTGTTACCTCTACAAGATCAAAGCACTTCCACAGAAAATCTCAGCTCTTTTGCTTCCTGCATGTGTCTCCATCTGCCTCTCTCAACTCCCACCTTCCTTCACTCCAGCCATCCTGAGTCACCACGCATGCCCTCCTGTCTCTGGAATTCTGCACATGCGACTCCCCCGCCTTGAGTGCCCTCTCTCTTCCCCACTCCTGCTCAGCATGTATAGTTTCTTGAATCTCGCTTTGGTTTATTCCCTGAAGGCATTCCT
>NW_006287679.1:46766-49072 GCF_000327345.1 Myotis davidii
TGGTTCCTCCCCCCCCCTGCCTGCCAGGTGCCCTCCTGGGAGCCCCACAGTTGTCCACAGTTCCCCTGACACAGCACTGACCATGATGAATGGAAGGTGCGTGTCCTTATTTGTCTCCTGCTCCAAGTATAGGCCTCAGGGGGCTGGTCTCAGTCTGTTTCCCATTCCACTTCCAGGCCAGCACAGTGCCTGCCAGCAGGAGATGCTCATTGAATACTTGTTAAAAGAATGAATAAACTGATTTTCTGGCATAAAAACCTCTTCCTTTCACTGACCTTCTTTCTAACATGTACCGTTAATATTAATAATAATGTAGGACTAGTAGCAGTAATCAAGTTACCAGACTCAATGGGGAGCTTGGTAAAATATAAATGTCCAGGTCATTATTTATTACTAGAAGCCCGATGCACGAAATTCATGCAAGAGTAGGCCTTCCTTCCCCTGGCTGCCGGCACTGGCTTCCCTCTGGCACCTGGGACCTGGGCTTCCCTCAGCCCTGGCTTCATCTGGAAGGTTGTCTGGAAGGCTGTCCAGTCTAATTAGCATATTACGCTTTTATTATTATAGATGTGGCCCAATTGCTTTATATTGTGCATTTCTGTTATTTTAAGTCAACCTGTAACTGTTTTTCAAAAATGGCCACCATGTCCCCTTCCTTGCAGCATAGCCTGTTCCCCACCCTGAGTCTGCTAGCCCCAAGCGATGACCTGCGTGGCTGCCCTTGCACTAGTCCAGGCCCTGGGAACAGTGCTGCTCTCAGGAGAACCAGCCCGAGCGAGCTGGCTAGATGAGGACAGACAACACTGACGCCCCAGCCCCCATCAACAGCCTGTAAGCCAGACCTGAGTGAGACCATCCTGACTAGTCGCCCCAGCAGCTCACCACGGCTGCAGGTGCCTGAGCCCAGTGGGGCTTAAGGAGCTTAGCTGGGGTAGTGCACAGGCCTGCCTTGACAAATAGGCGAGAGCGGCAACAAAGGCTTAGTGTTTAAACCCCTAGCAGCAAGTGCTAGGTGGCTTGTTGATCCTGGTATATTTCCAGTGGCCGACTGCAGGGGACAGCATCTCCATCCAACACACAGGTTAATCCTTCGAAGTCTCCAGAGGGTTAGGATCAGCCTGGTCTTTTTCTCCAGTGCCTTAGGGTACAGATCTTAGATCTGTTGTTTGTTTTTAATAAATATATTTTTATTGATTTCAGAGAGAAGGGAGAGAGATAGAAACATCAATGATAATAGAGAATCACTGATTGGCTATCTCCTGCATGCCCCCCACAGGGGATCAAACCTGGACCCTGGGGATGTGCCCTGACCGGGAATTGAACGGTAATTTCCTGGTTCATAGGTTGATGCTCAACCACTGAGCCATGCTGGCCAGGCCCCAGATCTGTTTTTAAGGACAGAATTAGAAAGTCTACCCAAATTTTTGCTTGGGATCCTTTACACTAACCCAGCAACTGACTCTGCTGTCTGTGTGGCCTGGTGCAAATGACTGCCTCTTCTATGACCTCCAGCAAGTTACTTAACATGGGTGTTATAATTCTACCTACCTCCAGGAGTTTTGAACATTTATTCATTCATTCATTTGCTCATTCATTCCATGAATATGTACTGAGGGATTCCTATACACCAGGCATACCCATGAGTACAAGGAGGAACAGTTCTGTCCTATGAAGTTTACATTCTCTCACGGGAGACAGTGAAGAATGAATAGAATAAAAAAGAAATTATGTAATGTGAGTGAAGGTAAGTACAATTGAACAAACTAAATGGGGCTAAGGAGGATAGGAGGATGGAGAGGGGGTTAGCAGTATGGGTCCTGGTTACAATTTTTTTTAATAATTAAATCTTTATTGTTCAGATTATTACATTTGTTCCTCTTTTCCCCCCCCATAACTCCCCTCCTTCCAGTTCCCACCCCATCCTCTGCCCTCACTCCCCACCCACTGTCCTCATCCATAGGTGCACGATTTTTGTCCAGTCTCTTCCCGCATCTCCCACACCCCTTTCCCCCCCAAGAATAGTCAGTCCATTCCCTTTCTATGTCCCTGATTCTTTCTTTCTTTCAGTTCATCAGATTATTTATTCACTTGATTCTTAGATTCACTTGTTGATGTGTATTTGTTGTTCATAATTTGTATCTTTACCTTTTTCTTCTTCTTCCTCTTCTTCTTAAAGGATACCTTTCAGCATTTCATATAGTACTGGTTTGGTGGTGATGAACTCCTTTAGCTTTTTCTTATCTGTGAAGCTCTTTATCTGACCTTCAATTCTGAATGATAGCTTTGCTGGGGAAAGTAATATTGGT
>NW_006287679.1:49967-55221 GCF_000327345.1 Myotis davidii
GCCTCAGTATGCTGTTCTCTTTCCTTCTAGTTGAAGAATTTCCCCTCAGCCAGCTTTCCTGTGGTTCTGGGTGATGTCCGTTCCGTCTTTTAGTTGTATTTTTGAAGTCGTTGTTCAAGGCAGCAAACTCCGGTGTTTACCTATGCCGCCATCTTGGTTCTCCCCTCCTGACATTTGACTTGCCTCCAGAATGTCTTCCCCAGAAACCACAATAGGCCCACACAAGGTAGCATTGTGTAATTCTTCACAAAATGCACAACTTTATTTTTTTATCTTTATTGTTGAGAGTATCACAGATGTCCTCTCTGCCCCCTTACCCCCACCCCATTGCCTCTCTCTACCCAGATCCTGCCCCACCCCAGGCTTCACCACCCTATTGTCTGTGTCCATGGGTAATGCATATGTGCATATAAGTTCTTTGGTTGATCTACCCCCACCCCCTTCCCTCTGAGACTCATCAATCTGTTCCATGTTTCCACGCCTCTTGTTCTATTTTATTCATCAGTTTATTTTGACCTTTAGATTCCTTGTTCACTTATTTTGACTTTTATTTATTTTTTTAAAATATATTTTATTGATTTTATACAGAGAGGAAGGGAGAGAGATAGAGAGTTAGAAACATCGATGAGAGAGAAGCATCGATCAGCTGCCTCCTGCACACCCCCTACTGGGGATATGCCTGCAACCAAGGTACATGCCCTTGACCGGAATCGAACCTGGGACCCTTCAGTCCCCAGGCCAACACTCTATCCAGTGAGCCAAACCAGCTAGGGCTTATTTTGACTTTTAGATTCAATTGTTGATAGTTATGCATTTATTGTTGTTTTATTATCATATTTTTATGTTTTTCTCTTCTTCTTAAATCAGATCTTTCAACATTTCATGATTGGTTGGTGATGAACTGTTGAGTGAGACTGTCACTGACTAGTCCGTTGCGACAACTCACCACTGGCTGCAGATGCCTGAGCCCAGCGGAGCTCAGGGAGCTCAGCTTAGATCAGTGGTTCTCAACCTTCCTAACGCCGCGACCCTTTAATACAGTTCCTCATGTTGTGGTGACCCCCAATCATAAAATTATTTTCGTTGCTACTTCATACTGTGATTTTGCTACTGTTATGAATCATAATGTAAATATCTGATATGGAGGATGTATTTTCATTGTTACAAATTGAACATAATTAAAGCATAGTGACAGTCTCAGGCAGAACAGGATATGACTGCAAACACTTTTTCCAGAATTTTGTAACTGGCATTGTAGAGAAATCAGTTCTCGCTGCATCGTTGTTAGTAAGTTCAAAGAACTCCTCTTGTGCTGTCTCAGGAACATCTTCAACTTTGACAGTGAATGGGATTCTGGCAAGTGCAAATGGGGTGTCAGGTAGATTTGGAAAGTACAATGAAATTTTGTCTGCAAGCATGTTTAAGTGTTCTTTCACAGAAATTATTATTGTAATCCTTTTGTCTCGTTCAATGTCATGTCCCTCAAAGAAAGTAGATAAGGTAGGCAACATGTAAATTTTATTTTCATCCAATTTTTTTTGCCAAAGCTGAAGTTTCATTTGGGGTGATCAGATCTTTTCAGACAAATTGAGGCATGTTGCATTTGGTCCTTGCAGTGATAAATTTAACTCATTCAAGATGGCAAAGATGTCAACCAAGTAAGCTATTTTCTGCAGTTCACTTTTATCACCGAAAAGTGCTTCGAACTGCGATCTTGCTTTCTAATTAAAAAACGTTTTGTGTTCATCACAAAGCTCAAAAACACGTTTTAAAATTTTTCCTCTCGACAACCATCTTGCTTCAGAGTGAAATAGCAGAGCATTTTTTGGCACATCCAACTCATTGCACAGTTGTGAAAACAGTCGCACAGTTGTGAAAACAGTTGACGGTTTGAAGTGCTCACCTTTACAAAATTGACGCAACTTATGACGCTTTTCATTACTTCTGGTAACTCTTGTGGCAGCGTCTTCATTGCTAATATTTGCTGATGAATCATACAGTGAGTTCTGATGACTTTTGACTGATTCAGTACCAAACGTTGAAATCCAGATTGACATCCTAGCATAGCTGGAGCACCATCTGTGCAAATACCACAAACCTTTTCCCAAGAGGTCTTATGCTTTTTCAGAAATGAACTAACTGTGTCAAATACATCACATGCAGTAGTTGTTGTTTCAAGAGGTTTGCAAAGAAGAAACTCATATTTAAAGTCGCCATCATTAATATACCTCACGTAAACCAGTAACTGTGAACAGTTTGCAAAGTCTGTAGATTCATCAAGCTGGATACTAAATATTGGAAGTGGAGCAGACTTATTTTCCTGCATTACCTGATCAAGAATATCAGCAGACATGTCATCTATTCTTCTGCAGACCCTGTCATTAGATAAAGAAATTGCACTCAATTTTGTAACAAATTCACCTCCAATCATAACTCGAACAATGTCTTTGGCCGCTGGCAACAGTAAATCCTCAGCAATGGTGAGAGGTTTCATAGCTCTGGCAATTCAGAGTGCCACCAAATATGAAGCTTCAACAGCTGCTACATTTTGTTTGTGGTACTTGACACCAGTGTCAAGTCTGGCTTTCTTGAGTCCATCAGCTTTGCTTCTAAAATGGTTGGTATCTTTGCCAGCAAAGCTCGATGCTTGCTATCAAAATGGTGTTCTAGTTTGTTCAGCTTCATAGATTCGGCTGATAGAACTTCACAACAAATAACACATTGCGGTTTCTCAATTCCTGCTATAATTATTGAGGTAAAACCATACTGTAAAAAATCCTCACTATATTTTCTTTTCTTAACGTTCTTTGAAACAAGATGGCGGCGGAATAGGCAGATGCGTCCAAGGTCTTGTCCCGGAGCAAATGGAGTGAGCAGCTGAAACTAATAACATCCACCCCGAATTGGTGAAGTGTACTCAGCTGGTGAGTCAGTTTGCAGCCGGGAAGGACAGAGTTCCCCTGGAAAGGTAAAAACCAGGGATCTGGGCAGGAAAGTTTGCCAGACCTCTGAGCTCAGAGGATCAGAGGGAGGCTGCGCAGCACACAGCTGCATCTTTTGGGAAAGACACAGCCCCTGACTGGGGAAAGGAGATTCGTGGGACTGTTGGCACTGGGGGATTTGAGATCTGGGTTCTGTAATTACGGAGGACTGAGCCTAAAAGGGGCAGCCTGAAGTGCTGACCAGACCATGTAGTGCCGGTAAGAGAGGAGCATACAGAGACTCAGCCTTCCCAGTTTCTGTGGCCAGCGTTTGTGTGTTTGTTTTCACTGAACCCTGTTCATAGGACATTTTGGATACAGACACTCACCTGTGCTGAAGAGCGGGAGAAGGTGCAGACTAGTGGAATCTGGAGAGAGGCTGGGGAGAGAAGGAGGGCCAGGAGAGGTGGCAGCAAATTGAGTGCTGAGTCACCCATGAGCCCAGGACTTGGGCAGCCATTTTCCCCTGAGGCTATAACTCCTCCCTCCAAGGCCCCAGGCAAGGAATACAGCCACACCCTGATTCCACCCTGAATGAGATGAAGGATTAAAATAATCTGATTAGTCCCTGTGAGTTAACAGGGTCTGGGCTATAGAGGGCCTTTCAGTTCCAGCAACAACAACAACAACAACAACAAAATCACAGACATTACAGAAAACTGGGATCTTAAGCCAGCCAAAGGAATGACATTTCTATTTTTCATTTTTATTTTTTATTATTATTTTGTTAGCTTTTTTTTCTTTTTTCTTTGTTTTCCCTTTTTTGTTTGTTGCTTCTGTTTTTTGCTTCTTTCTTTGTTCTCCTTTTTTTGTTTGTTCCTTTTATTTCCTACTTCTCTTCACATTATTTTTTTCAACCATGTGAGCAGCAGACACAAGAGTGGCACGCTCTTGTCTAGGGAGCATCAGCTCCGTGAGCAGCCTGCCTCGGGCCTAAGAGCAGCAGCTTCATGTGGCCTGTCCCTGTCCATGGAGCAGTAGCTGCGTGAGCAGCCCGCTTCCACGTCCAAAGAGCAGCAACCATGTGAGCAGTCCGACCTGTCTGAAGAGCAGCAGCCGCACGAACAGTCTTCCTACGTCTGAGGAGTGGCAGCCCTGTGCAGCCCGCCCCCATCCGAGGAGCAGCAGCTGTGCACAGCCCGCACCCTGCACAAGTCCGAGGAGCAGCAGCTGCACAAGCATCTTGCCCTCGCCCAAGCAGCAGCAGCCACACGAGCAGCCTGCCCAATCCGAGGAACTGCAGCTGTGTGAACAGCCTGCCCCCTTCTGAGGAGCAGCAGTTCTGCGAGCAGCCTGGCCCCATTTGAGGAACAGCGGCAGCCCACCCCGGTCCAAGGAGCAGCAGCCATATGAGCAGACTGCCCACTTCTGAGGAGTGGCAGCCCTACGCAGTACGCACCGGTCCGAGGAGCAGACCCACAACAGCCTGCACCTGTCTGACGAGCAGCAGCCGGTCAAAGAAGCAGTAGCCCCACAAGCAGCCTGCCATATCAGAGGAACAACAGCAGCATTCAGCCAGCCCCCATTCAAGGATCAGCAGCCACGTGAGCAGTCTGCCCCAGTTCAAGAAGTAGCAGCTGCGTGTGTAGCCCGACCACATCCAAGGAACAGCACCCTCGTGATCAGCACACCCTCTGTCTGAGGAACAGCAGCTGTGTGTGAAGCCTTCCCACACCAGCCAGAGGACCCACCACAGCTGTGAACAGCACCCACTAGAGTTGCTGCTGCCAACTGAGGAGCAGCTACTACCACAACCGCCCGAGGAGCAACCACAGACCGAGGAGCCACTGCCACACCAAGGAGCAGCCCCTGAACAACTCAACATCTAGATATGTCGGTGAGATCAAACATAGGTAGACAAAGAAACTCCCAAAGGAAAGAAAAGGAGGACTCACCAGAAAATCAGCTAAGTGAAACAGGGGCATGCAGCATGACACAAAAAGAATTCAGATTAAAGGTCCTAGAATGCATAAACCAGATGGAGGAAAAAATAAACAACTTATGCAAGAATCAAGAAGAAACGAATGAAAAAATCAATAAACTATGTAAGAACAAAGAAGAAATGAAGAGTGATATAGCTGCAATAAAAAACACCATTGAAAGTTACAACAGAGAAACCAAGATGGTGGCATAGGTAAACATCGGAAATTGCTGCCTGCCGCACAACCACTTCAAAAATACAACCAAAAGACAAAACGGACATCACCCAGAGCCACAGGAAGGCTGGCTGAGGGGAAATTCTACAACTAGAAGGAAAGAGTAAAGCACACTGA
>NW_006287679.1:62691-68311 GCF_000327345.1 Myotis davidii
TAAACAAATGATATTACATCAAGATAAAAGATCTGTACTGCAGCAGATGAGTGGATTAAAGAACTATGGTACATCTACACAACGGAATACTATGCTGCTACAAAAAAGAAGGAATTCTTACCATTTGCAACAGCATGGATGGAACTGGAGAGCATTATGCTAAGTGAAATAAGCCAGTCAATGAAGGAAAATACCACATGATCTCACTCATTTATGGATAATAAAGACCATTATAAACTTATGAACAAAAATATATACAGAGTCAGAGCTGTCTCTAACAGACTGTCAAACTGTAGCGGGAAGGCCGAGGTGGGGCAGAAGGAGGGGTGGTTAAGAGATCAACCGAAGGAGTTGTATGCATGCATATAAGTTAACCAATGGACATAAGACACTGGGGGTAGGGGAGGCCAGGGGATTGCCAAGGGCGGGGGGGAAAGGAGACATATGTAATACTCTTATTTATTTAAGCAATAAATAATAATAATAAAAACAAACAAAAATCCATTCTTCTCCAATGATGCATTGTCATGGGATGGTTTGCTAATGAAAATAATATATAACAATAGCTTTTATAATACAAAAGATGATACATGGCATAGTTCAGTCAATACAGTACATTAAAGTTTCCTATGATTTACCATTCTCTGTGGGTTTTTTTTACATACCTGTTACTATCACAAGAGGCAGTATTCACATCAACCACAGTTGAATATAAAAAGACCAATCAGCATCCAGATTTAGTTCCCATGGTACAGATATATATTTTTTTGCAGTAGTTGATGATTTTACAGTACATGATTTTACATTTACCCAGTAATTATAATTCATGAAGTGTCGTTGTACCTCCAATACTGCTGCTTTCAACACAGTAGCTGGTTTTAACAAAGTAGCTGCTTTCAACACAGCAGCTGCTTTCTACACAGTAGCTGCTCTCTACACATGTGTGACTGGTCCGCATAAGTACATTATGGCACCAACCCTGTCACATACACCTGAATTTGGGTTGGTGCGATGATGTCATCACGCTGGGTACTCGTGTGTGGGTGTATCTGCATGTGGTGGACCCTCCTGGAGATGGACAGAGGAGCGGTGCCTCAGTTCCTAAGACCATTGAAAATATGTGTTTTCCGATGGTCTTAGGTGACCCCTGTGAAAGGATCGTTCCACCCCCAAAAGGGTCTCGACCCACAGGTTGAGAACCGCTGGCTTAGATAGTTCTCTCTTTTCTGTGAAACTCTTTATTTGACTTTCTATTCTAAATGAGAGTTTTGCTGGGTAGAATAATCTTGGTTGCAGGTCCTTGTTTTTCATCACTTTGAATATTTCTTGCCCCTCCCTTCCAGCCTGCAAAGTTTCTGTTGAGAAATCAGATGCCATTCTTGGCATTTTAATTATGATGTGTCTTGGTGTGGGTCTCTTTGAGTTCCTCTTGTTTGGGACTCTTTGTGCTTCCTGTATTTGTATATTTCTTTCACCAGGTAGGGGAAGTTACCTGTCATTATTTTTTTCACATAGGTTTTTAATTCCTTGCTCCCTCTTATCTCCTTCCAGTAACCCATGATGCAAATGTTAGTACACTTAAAGTTGCCCCAGAGGCTCCTTACACTATCTTCATATTTTTGGATTATTTTTTTGTAGTTGTTGTTCTGATTGGGTGTTTTTTTTGTTTGTTTCCTCATATTCCAATTCACTGATTTGATTTTCTGTACCCTGTACTCTACTGTTGATTCCCCATAAATTATTCTTGATTTCAGTTAGTGTATCCTTCATTTCTGACTGGTCTTTTTTCATGTCTCTGATGTTCTCATTAAGTTCCAGAAGCTCTCATTAAGTTCCTTGAGCATCCTTATAGCCATTGTTTAGAACTCTGTATCTAGTAGTTTGCTTATATCCATTTCATTTAATTCTTTTTCTGGGGATTTCTTCTGTTCTTTTATTTGTGACATGTTTCTTTGTCTCCACATTTTGGCTGCTTCCCTGTGTTTGTTTCTATGTATTAGGTAGAGCTGCTATGTCTCCTGGAATTGGTAGAGTGGCCTTGTGTAGAAGGTGTCCTGTATGGCCCAGCAGTTCAGCCTCTCCAGTCACCTGAGCGGGGAACTCTAGGAGAGCCCCTGTGTGGGCTGTGTGCACTGTCCTGTTTTAGTTGAGCCTTGATTGCTGTTGGTGTCACTGTGAGGAATTGACCTACAGGACCAGCTGTGACTACAGTGGAAGAGCTGTTGTGCAGGAGACACCCCTATAGATCAGGACTTGCTTCAGTTGGGCTTTGGTGCTTACTGAGTCTGTTGCTTGTGGATGTGTAGAGTTATAATCTGGTGTGGTCTGAAGCTGTCCACCAGGTGCACTGGCTCTGGGACCTCCTGGGAAGTGCAAAGTCACCATTGCCTGTGTCCTGCCAAAAGGCCACAGAAAGCATGCCAGCTGTTTAGTTGGGGACACTGTTGATTCCCTGTAAATTATTATTCACTTTAGTTAGTGTATCCTTTATTTCTGACTGGTTCTTTTCTATGGTTTTCATGCCCTTTATTGCTGTTGAAATTCTCACTAAGTTCATGGAGCATCCTTATAACCAGTGTTTTGAACTCTGCATTTAGTAGATTGCTCACCTCCATTTTGTTTATTCCTTTATCTGAAGTTTTGTTCTGTTATTTTATGTGGGACATGTTTCTTTGTCTCCACATTTTGGCCACATCCCTGTGTTTGTTTCTATGTGTTAGGCAGAGATTCTGCATCTCTTGGGCTTGGTAGAGTGGCCTTATGGAGTAGTGTTCTGTCAGATCCAGTGGCACAGCCTCCTTGACCACCTAAGCTGGGCACTCCAGGTGTGCCCTCTCCACCTATGTGGGTTGTGTACACTCTCCTATTGTAGTTGAGCTTTGATTGCTGTTGGCATGTCAATGGGAGAGATTTACCCCCAGGCCTATTGCCTGCAAAGACTGGCTGAGACCAACCACTCTGGAGAATTAGCTGTGCAAAGGCCCACCCCATGGAGCAGGACTTACTTCAGCTGGGTTCTGGTGACTGCTGAGTCAGCTTCTGGGTTGTGTCCCTTGTAGAGGTGGTTGAGTAGTGCTTTGACATGTCCTGAAACTGTCCACTGGGTGTGCTGGCTTTGGGGCCTCCCAGGAGGGGCAAGCCAAGGTCAGCCGCTGCCTGTCTTCTGTTAGGGGCCACAAGTATAAGTTACAAAGCAATCTGCAGATGGCTGCTACTAGTGCTGGGCCTGGAGATGCCCAAGAGAGTCCAAGCTGTGAACCAAGGTCATCTGCTGCTAGTAACCCAAACACCTGACTCTTGATTGACTTCTCATTTTACTTCCTCATAACCTTACTTACTCAGTCAGTGAAATGGGAATAAGAATGCCTATCTTGTCAACTCTAATCTAGGATGACTATGAATATAAAGGGAGGCCAAAATCTGAAAATGTTCTTTAAAAGATTGAGCTACTCTATGGAATTGGAAGGGCATTTTTTATATTGTGTGTTGGTGGTTACCAGAGCCATCTGGGATCTACCAATCTTGAGTTAGAGTGACATCAACTATTTGAATAATAAATAATAAATGGGGCTTATTAGCTAAAATAACATCACATACCCAGGGCACATACCCAGGCTGAGGGCCCGATCTCTGGTAGGAGGTGTGGAGGAGGCAGCTGATTGATGTTTTACTCTCACATGGATGTTTCTCTCTCTCTCTCTCTCTCTTGCCCTCTCCCTTCCACTCTCTAAAAATCTATTTTAAAATCTTTAAAAAAAGAGAAGAGTCTTAATGAGCTAGTGGAGCCCCTGAGCAGGAGCACCTCCTCTTCTCACAGCCCTCCCCCTACACCCTGCCCCACATTCTTTGTTTTTTAAGCTGATTTGAATTGAATTTATTTTTCACTGGTAGCCAAATTGGAATATGATACCTTCATATGTAACTGGGGCTCCCTGTGTCTGAGTGCAGAGCTCTGGTGACCTATGCTATAGAATCTGGTTACCCAGGCTCATGTAATACCTGTGACAGACCAAGGCCACCAGAATGAGTTTCCCACCCACTCATCCGTGAGCAGAGAGGGAGGGAGGCGGGAGGGAATGTGTCTGAAGGAAGGACAGGTGGGAGCAGAGCAGGTGAGTGACAGGCAGGACTGACAGGCTGTCCTTGCTCTTCTTGCTCAACCCCAGGTGGGAGGACAGGAGCCCACCCTCAGTGTGGTTGAAATTTGGGACTCATGAGTCCTCTGCTGTACCTTTGGGGATTGTGGCCCATCAGGGTCTTTGAATTAGATCCAAACCTCCATCCTGCCCTGTGGGGTTGGGCGGGGGAGGAGCTCATTGGCTCCATTAGCCAACAAGCTTATGGGCAAGAGGCCAGTACAGTGTCACCCCTTCACCAGGGGCTGCCTCCTGATGAGTCCATTTCTCAGCCCTTCCTGTACTATCTGTCTCAGCTCCTGCGCACGGCTGCTTCTTGCCCCCACCCCAGGTGTCCCCCCTGTACAGGAGTCAGCTTTGGCTGCTAGGCTTCCTCATGCTTCCAGACAGCGGTTTGGGGCTAGCAGGTCAGACTGTGGTCAGGGTGGTGGGCTGGAGGGGGTGCTCACATGCTGCAACAGTGTCTGGCTTTTCTTCAGAGCAGAAAATCCCATGAAGCTTCCAAAACCCTCTTGGATCGTGTCTCCCTTCCCAGTTGAAAGAACGTATGTCTTTAGAGCCTGTGTGAGTGTTCGGATTTCAGGGCACTTGAACTGAGCTTCTCTTCTCATACGCATTCTCATTCACACCAACCTACTATGGCTGCATTGCTGTCGATCTATCCCTGTAAGTCCTCCAGAAGTTTTTAATGTATTTAGATGCTCTTATACTGGGTGCATGTATGTTTAGCAGGGTTATACCCTCTTATTGTATCGATCCCTTTAGTTTATGAAGTGGCCTTCCATATCTCTTGTTATGGGCTTCACTTTGAGGTCTATTTTGTCAGATATGAGTATTGCTATCCCAGCATTTTTCATTTCCATTGGAATTTTTTTTTCCATTTCTTCACTTTCATTCTCTGTGAGTCCTTCATTCTGAGGTGGGTCTCTTGTAAACAGCATATATATGATTCATGTTTTCTTATCCATTTAGCTACCCTACATATTTTTTCTATTTTTTTCTTCTTTTTTTTAAATTAAATATTTATTGTTCAGATTATTACAGTTGTTCCTCTTTTTACCACCCAGTTACCACCCAACCCTCCGCCTTCACCCCCCACCCACTGTCCTCATCAATAGGTGCACGATTTTTGTCCAGTCTCTTCCCGTATCCCCACACCCCTTCTCCCCCAAGAATAGTCAGGCACTCCTTTTCTATGCCCCTGATTCTATTATAATCACCAGTTTATTCTGTTCATCAGATTATTTATTCACTTGATTCTTAGATTTACTTGTTGATAGATGTGTATTTGTTGTTCATAGTTTGTATCTTTACCTTTTTCTTCTTCTTCCTCTTCTTAAAGGATATACTTCAGCATTTCATGTAATACTGGCTTGGTGGTGATGAACTCCTTTAACTTTTTCTTATCTGTGCAGCTCTTAATCTGACCTTTAATTCTAAATGATAGCTTTGCTGGGTAAAGTAACCTTGGTTGTAGGTTCTTA
>NW_006287679.1:75410-87896 GCF_000327345.1 Myotis davidii
CCACTCTGACCACTGGCTACACTGGCTCTTGGATCTCTAAGGAGGTGCTAATTTAGCCTCTGCCTGAGGTTACCCAGCAGGAGCTATGGAGAGATCTGCAGGTTACTCTTCCTTGTTTGGGTTTTGGAGATGCCCAGATGAGGCCCAGCTGTGAAGTAATGCAAGCTGCTGTGGGGCCTTGGGCTTTCTCTTGGAAGTTCTGGGTCCATCTGGCCCAGCTGCAGTTGGTTAGGTAATTTTCAGATTGCAAAGGGCCAGGGCATTCATATGCAAAAGCCTCTGCCACAGCTTGGGTGGGGCTGGGTCTCAGGGGATCAACAGGGCAGAGAAAACAGCTATGGCTGATCCTCAGCCCTGCCCTAAGAGGCCCCACGTCTCAGTGTCCCAGTAATCGCTGCAAGCACCTCTGAGAGAAAGCCGTTCTTGAGTTCTGAGATCTGCCCGGGCCAGACAGTCCAGTTTCTCCCCTTATGAGTCTGGGTCCCCAGAGACTTCCAGGAACTGGAGTTCAGAGCAGTTGGGGCCTTGTGACTCCTTCCCGATTCAAAAAGACAGCTGCGTCCTCAGTTGCCAGCCCTTGCCATGTGTGTCTCTGTACCTCTGCACTTTATGTCTGCACCTCCTCTGAGTCTCAGTGTGCTTTTCTCTTTCCTTCTAGTTGTAGAATTTCCACTCAGCCAGCCTTCCTGTGGTTCTGGATGATGTCCGTTTTGTCTTTTAGTTGTATTTTTGAAGTTGTTGTGGGAGGCAGCAATTTCTGGTGTTTACCTATGCCGCCATCTTGGTTTCTCTCCAGCTGTTGCGCTAAACCTTCTTTCTTTGTCTTTAATGTTTGCATTTTAATGATGATGTGTGTTGGTTTGGGTTTATTTGGGTTCATCTTAATTGGGATTGTCTGTGCTTCCTGGAGTTGTGTGACTTTTTTCTTTACCAGGTCAGGGAAAATTATTTTTCTTATTATTTCTTCAAACAGGTTCTCTATTCCTAGTTCAGCTTCTTCTCTTTCTAGTACCTCTATTATGCAAATGTTGTTTTGTTTTATGTTGTCCCAAAGCTCCCTTACATTCTCCTCCTGCTCTTTTTATTTTTTAATTTTCAATTACTGCTCTAACTGGGCGTTTTTTCCTACTTGTCTTCTAACTTGCTGATTGGTCCTCAGCTTCTAGTCTACTGTTGCAACCTTCCAGGTGTTCTTTATTGCAGCTATGTCATTCTGCATTTCCTCTTGATTCTTACTCATGTTGGTGTAGTTCTCCTTCAGCTCCTTATAATTCACAGTCAGATATTTGAGCATCCTTACAACCATTACTTTGAATTCTTTATCTGACAAATTACTTGCCTCCATTTCATTTAGTTCCTTTTCTGGTGATTCCTCCTTTTCCTTCATTTGGGGGTTGTTTCTTTGTCTTCCCAGTCCAGCAGTCTGGGGAGCTGGGTGAGGGGGTAGGTTGCAGTGGGTCCGTCTATTCAGAGGTGACTGGTCCCACTGGGTGGCAGTGGTGCATCCGATCTTCTGGTGACATCGGGTTAGACACATCGTCTCTGTGGCAGGTCCATGTGTCCAGGCTGGGCCCATGTCAGGGTGGTGGGGTGGGGCAGGTGCTCTGCTGTTGGGATGGAGGGGACCAGGCCAGGTGCTGCTCTGCTGGTGCAGGGAGGTGTGGGGGTCAGGATGGGTGCTGCTCTGCTGGTGCAGGGGAGGCTGGCCAGTTGCTCTGCCTGGAGGAGGCTGGCAGGTTGGTGTCCTGTCAGCTAGAAGGTACAATCTCTCAGGGGTTTCAGAGTTTAAAAAGCTATAATCACAGCATCTAACTACATTAAAAAAACAACAGTGCTGTAAATGGGGCTGCCTGGCTTGGACCATATACATTTCTGTACAATCTTTATGGAATCTGTACATAAAACTAAATCTTCTTTCTTGGTTCTGTTTAATTGTTTTTGTATGTACATTGCTTTCTATTCCAATATATCCAGAATGGTGAAATAACAGGTGGCATGTAGCCAAAGGTTACTCCAAGTGTGCAGGAGATGGACCAGACCCATCTCTACTGAAAACTTAGCCATCTTTGATGTTTGGTCCTAACAAGGTGCAGTAGCAAAAGCAGACAAGATCATCGCAAATAAAAATGTTTCCAACACCAACTCTATTAATGGTGCTTTCATTGTATGAAAGGCAAAACAAGACATAAGAAAGCAGATACAGCATTTCAAAAATCTGGTTACCTGGTATGATAATGAAGTTCTTTTAGTGGATACATTTGTTTTCACCACTGAATATAAAATTAGATCAATGGCAGTTACAAGAACAGATGCACAATCACATCAAGTGTGTTTCCAATATTGAGAAGTTCCCTGAGAAGAATGATAGAATGAAGATGCTCAGGATAATTGAGAATATGCATCATAAGAGGTGGGTATCCAGTAGTGTCTTGATAAAAATACAGTAGTATTTTTCATGGTGTTTTCTTGAGTGGCTGGCTAATTCTCCCGCCTGCAGATGGGAAACATCTCCTTTGATGGTAATTTATAAAAATAGGTGAGCATTATCTCAATATGTTGAGATTATGCTTCCTGGCAATTATGGACAGCTTGGCTCAGATAAAATCACAAAAATTCTTTGCAGGTTTGAATGTTTCTCATGTTAACACAAGGAAGAACCATAAAGATGCAAACTCTAGGGACTTGGAAAAATAGGAGTAGGGCCTGAAAAATAGGAACAGTGTTTCCACACCTTCACTGGCATCTGACTTTTAAGAGACAATGGTGTGAAGTGCTCAATTGAGGAATTTTTGCCTCAAAAAATGATTCTTAAGTCTATAGCCATGCACAGACACATCATCAACATGACTGCATTGCACAGCATCACAGAATCAAATTGGGGCAAGAAGGTGATGGAGAGGATCTACATCAGGTTCTTGGAAATACAGTTGTGCTTAGAGTTGCCCAAGGAAGAGTTGTGCTCAGTAGTGAAGGTAGCCACTGTGGACCTTGAGAAAGAAGATACCTACTAAGAAGGGCTCCTGGTGGCTTACTGGACTCAAATTTTAAAAAGTTTACTCTCCCTAAAAAAGGGTCTCTGTGTAAACACACTACAGGGAGAACCCTGCTTTAAGCTGCCAGTCTCCCAACCTGGCCCGCCTGCCTGCACTGTGCTCCTGCCATCTAAGCCAGCCTTTACAAAGGAGTTCCTAGAACCCTATTTCAACCAAAAGGACTGAGGCTTTCCCCATCCAATTAGAGCTATATTCCCATCAGTTTCTTCACTGACCAATGAGAGCTCCATTCTGACCAATCAGGACAGTGCTTTTTGGACCAATCAAACTGTGAGGATTTGGGGTCCTCATTTGTATGAGAACAAACCAGTGAGGGACTGGGTTAGAGATTTCTCTCTATATGTGAGCTCCCCTCAGGCTCAGGGAGCGCACTATCCCTCTTCACAGAAAGGTAAAGACGGGGTTTCCCTGGCTGGAGCTAGGCTGAGTGCACCGGAGTGACGGAGTGACGTGGAGCAGAGCTGTCTAGCTTGGTAAGGCGTCTCCTCTCCTGGGAGTCACCTCGCAGGTGTGCAGCTTCAGTACGGAGCTGTTCCATAGCCATGCTGATCCACAGCCTTGCTGTGCTACGATTGATCTGTTTGCACTGAAAAAAGTTTTCTCCTTCACTGCACCCCAAATTGGGGATTCCTGTTGGTGTTAAATTGGTACTAACGACCAGTGGTTGACACCAACCCCGTTAAGAGACAGGGTAAGTTGCCACACAAAGAGATTCCAAGTTATCGTGGTTTATACAAAGTACAAGTAAGTTCTCATGTCACAGTCAGAGGTGGCACTCTGTTCTCACCACATGGCACTCGGCCTCTTTTTTTAGGACAAGGTCCAGATTGGTACTGGTATTGCTCTTTCCAGCCCATTTGTCACTCCAAACTGCAAGAGAGGTTAGGAAATGTAGTCTTCACCTGGGCAGTCTCCACATTGGAAAGTGGAGAGGATGGGTTGGGGAGGTTGACAACCAGCAGTCTACCACCATCCTGGAGAGAGACCAGGAGACTGTCTGCAGATGTGTAACTGAAAAGTGCCAGCATCCTGAACCCTCTGGGATAATCCCAAAGCCCTGTTCACCATGCAATGTAGTTTACCTTGTGGGAGCCAGAGAGGAGGCCAGGCTTCCTGGAAGAAACTGTAAGAGAGAAAGTCATGTGCTGAGTTTCCTGTGTGCTAAGGCCTTTTAACCTCTTTGAAAGACCCATTCTTAAAAAACAGTGCTCACCTGTGCCCAGAAGCCGACCAATGGGAGCAGCCTCCTTCCAGCCTGAGACTCGAGCTGCTGACCCTGACTCACCTTGCAAGCTGAGGAGAGGCAGAGGAGGTCACTCAGAGGAGCAACACCAGTTACTCATCCAGAAGTTTCTTATGTTTTTGTAAAGAATAAAAGGGGGAGGAGAAGGGAGAGGAGGAGAAACTTCCCCTTGCACATCAAAGCCCCTCTTGGTTGACCTGCAAATTTCTGGAATAATGTAATTTTTATGTTATTTGAATGACAGTCTGTTTGATAGGACACCCTGAGGAGGGAGGAAACCTCAGCAGATAGCAAGACTCTGGGATCTGGTTGCCATTGAGGAAATCTTGCTGCTAAGATTTCTAGTTAAACAGCCCCAGATATTTTCTGAGTTTCCCCTCAGAATATTCATTCCTAACCCCTCCACTTGTCAAGGAAAATGCAAAATTTCTTTTAAAAGATCATAGGATGGACCTAGGGGAGACAGAAACTAAATCAAAGAGATGACATTTTGATTATGAAAAATTTAACACACACACAGTAAACCCAGCCATACGATCACCAACACCTGGTGACCACCCCTCACTCACCTCCTGCTTCTCTCAGGATTATTTTGAGTAAATCTCAGCATGATGTCATTTTATCTGTATATTTCAATAAATGTCTCTGAAAGATAAGAGATCTTTACAAAGACATAACTGTAATGCACTTTAACCATCTCTACATTGCTTCACATACTGTGTGTTTGCTTTGCTCCAGTTTCCCCTCTGCCACTTTTCTCTCTTTTGTGATTGATTTGTTTACATCAGGATCCAAACGAGATCTACTTGCTGCCTTTGGTTGCTATGGCTCTTGAATGTCTTTTAATCTATAGGCTCCCGCTTGCCTGTGTTTCTCTTCTTTACCCCATAAGTGTCCTAGAGTCTGGATTTGCTGGCTTCACCCGGGTGGCATCACTGACCATGCTCTTCACCCCTGCAGCCCTGACACCCGGCTGCTAGATACTGAGGCTTGGTCCTATTCAGCTTATTAGTAATTTGACTTTAAAGGTGCATGTTCATACAGCAGGTAGCCCAGCTGCCTGGTTCGTTCTCTCTCTCTCTCTCTCTCTCTCTCTCTCTCTCTCTCTCTATCTCTCTCTCTCTCTCTCTCGTTAGCAGACATTGATGATCATCTGCGTAATCCATTATTTCAAAAAGTTTTTCAAAATGCAATACTCCAATTAGTTTCTTTCTTCTTTATTGACTAGCTAGAGTGCTTCTGGAGACAGAAATGTTTCCTCCTCAGCTATTTATGACTGCTCCAAAAGACAGCTCATATAAGAAAGACAGATATATGCTGGACTCTTCTCCTTTCCTTAACTATTCTCAGAATGAAGAATTGTTTCCTTATAAGCTTCCTAAGGGACTGAGAAGTTTTTAAAACTTGTTAGTGCTTTGCTGTTTATGGACTCATGAATTTTTGCTTATGCAATGTGGTTCAGTCCTCCATGGTTATTCTGATTGATGCTCAACATCCCATCTTTAGCTACTGAGTCTTTTTGCTGTGACCCCAGTAGTATTTAGTAGCTTTCTGATATAATTCAATGTCCAGATTATCTTGTACATTTGTTCTCTGGAACTGGAATCAGTAATTTCTGAAAAATGCCTGGTTTCTTCTAGTGGTAAATGGTATTTAGAGAGCACAATCAGGGCAGTTCAAACAATTTTTAAGAAAATATCTCTTTAATCTGAAAATGAAGTATAAGCATTGCAAAGATCATTTTAATTCAGGTACAAAATGAAAAAGTTAAATAAGAATGCTCCAGAATAACACTGTTCCATAGAACTTTCAGCAATAATAGGCATATTCCATATCTGAGTTATCCAAAATGGTAGCCACATGTAGCTATTGAGACTTGGAATGTGGCCTATGCAATGGAAGAAATGGTATTTTAAATTTAATTTTAGGACTTCCAGTCAAAAATAGTGGAATAGGCAGATGCTGTGCTCACTTCCTCCCATAACCACATCAAAATGACAACTAAATTATAGAACAACCACCTTGGGAACCACCTGAAGACTAGCTGAATGGAACTCCTATAGCTGAGGACATAAAGAAGAAACCACACTGAGACTGGTAGAGGGGTGAAGACTCAAAACATGCTGGTTCCACACCTCTGCGTGGCATGTAAGAATTAGGAAGGATATCTTGGCTATGGAGGTACACCCTGAAAAGTGAGGGGTCCCAGCCCCCAAACGAACTCCCAGTCCAAAGCACCATGCTGGGCAGAGGAGTTCCTACAGCACATGGCTGTCAAAATCAGTGGGGACTCTATCCAGGGAAGAGGGAGGGCTGCTGTGGATTCGGGAGAGTCACTTACTCATAAGCACTCTCCCAAGCTCCAGTGAAGGGACAGCAGCCTGAAAAATGCCAAGGACATACCAGGAGGAACCGAATTATCTGGATTCAGGGTGAGTGCTAAAAGAACAGCTCTCTCGGGAATAGAATTGCTGGCAGGCTCCATTGCTTCCTTGTTGGGCCCACCCTGCCCCAGCCAGCAGGTGCAGAAGGGCACCAAATCTGAGTCTCTATGTCTCTATTCACCTGGTTAACAATGTTTTCCCCACCCAGGTGGTAACTGAGACCCTTCCCACCAAACTCTCTAACCGGGCCCCAGCCTGTTTCACATGAGCAGCCACCTCAGCCCACAACACGACACTTTCTGAGATTGTCCCAAGGCCCACAATGCCCAAAGAGCAGCCTCTGGCCAACAGCACACCCATGCCTCTTGCTAAGGAGCCCCACACACAAAGTGAGTGGCAACTGACCTCATGTAACAGCACAGCAACATCTGAAAACATGCTCAAAGTCACTAATCATCTGAGAGATGCAAATCAAAACAACAATGAGGTACCATCTCACACCTGTCAGAATGGCTATCATCAACAAATCCACAAACGACAAGTGCTGGCATGGATGTGGAGAAAACTGCTGGTGGGAATGCAGACTGGTGCAGCCACTGTGTAAGACAGTATGGAGTTTTCTCAAAAAGTTAAAAATGGAACTCCATTTGACCCAGTGATCCCACTTCTAAGACTATATCCCAAGAAACCAGAAACACCAGTCAGAAAGGTATGTGGGATATAATGATCAACATAATTTGGTGAACAAGAATAGATCCAGAGACAAATGGATGGGGAGGGAAGGGATTAGAGAGCAACCAAAGTACTTATATACATGCATATTAGCATAACTAATGGACACAGACACTGGGGTGATGGAGGCTTGCCTGGGGTGGGAATGGCTGGTGGGGGGGCAATCGGGGAAAAAGGAGACATATGTAAAACTTTAGACAATTAAAAATAAATAAATAAATAACGTATTTGAAAAATAATGACTGAAAACTTCCCTAACCTAGTGAAGGAAATAGACTTACAAGTCCAGGAAGCACTGAGCGTGCCAAACAGGATGAAACCAAAGCGGCCCACACCATGACACATCATAATTAAAATACCAAAGGTAAAAGACAAAGAGAAATGTTAAAAGTAGCAAGAGAAAATCAGCTAGTTACCTACAAGGAAGCTTTCCTAAGACTGTCAGTTGATTTCTTAATAGAAACTTTGCAGGCCAGAAGGGATTGGCATGAAATATTCAAAGTGATGAATAGTAAGGACCTACAACCAAGATTACTCTACTCAGCAAGACTATCATTTGGAACTGAAGGAGAGATAAAGACTTTTCCAGACAAGAAAAAGCTGAAGAACTTCATCAACACCAAACCAGTATTACAAGAATGTTAAAGGGATGTCTATGAGGAAGAAAAAAAATGGAAGAGGAGGAGAATAAAGATCAAAACTATGAATACGAAAACATGGCAAAGAAAATAATTCTTACTGACAAAGGAAATACATAATAAAAGCAGCAGATAACCAACACTAAAACTAGTACAAAGGTTAAAAGGCAAAAGTAGAAAGATCCTGTATAATTACAACACTAAGTCAAGGGATACACATAAACACAAACACACAATAGTAGTAAAAAAGAAGACAAAAACAAACTTGGAGCAGTTGAGTAAAAATTGTAGTGATTTTAGGATGTGTTCAAACTTAAGTGAACATCAACTTAAAATAGTCTGCTGTAAACATAGTGGGCATAAATGAAAAATATGGTCATCATAAATCTGAAGGTGACATACAAGAAACAGAGAGAAAGGAATTCCAACACACTATAGGAAGTCATCAGCATACAAGAGAGCAAGAGAAATGTGTGTGGTTTTTTTTTAAAAAAAAAAAAAAAGAGAGAGAGAACTAGCCCGGCCAGCGTGGCTTAGCGGTTGAACATCGACCTATGAATCAGGAGGTCACGGTTCAATTTGCGTCAGGGCACATGCCTGGATTGTGGCTCCATCCCTGGTGGGTTGCATGCAGGAGGCAGCCAGTCAATGATTCTCTCCCATCATTGATATTTCTAGCTCTCTCTCCCTCTCCCTTTCTCTCTGAAATCAATAAAAATATATTTTTTAAAAAAAGAGAGAGAGAGAACAATGAAAACAACATAGAACCAGAGAACAAAATAGCAATAACTACATACCTAACAATAAACCCTTTTCAGGAAACTTGGAAGCGGTGGCGATAGTTGCAGCCTAAGTACTCTGATGGTCTCTTGGTGACCTGTGAGAGGAAAGGGGAGGATGCCACTGGAATCATCATCTTCGATGCAGCTATCCTTCCCTTCTCTCTTACACTCAGTGCCAGGCAATTCTATTAACTCTTTCTTTCCCCCAATGTCTTACATCACGTCCCAGGAAATGAAGTGTATTCTTCACTGGTTTGCCAGTTGGTCAGGTCCCCAGCGTGAACATTTCCTACAAAACCTGGTAACTAAAGCAGTGCCAGGAAAAGTACAGCCATTGCTAGAAGGTCTGGAGCAGCTTAGTGTGTCTGGAGCCAACTGACCACCTTGTATCTTTGAGTGCCAACTACATCTTTGGGATCAGTGGTTTCGATGTTGGGCTGAGGAGGAACGCAATGAATTTGTCAGGCAGCTGGAGGTCAGTGAGCCAGACTTTGTGGCAAAGTTTTACCAAGCAGTGGCTGCTACTGCTGGTAAAGACTGATAGGCAATAAAATCAGAGAAGCCAACCATAGTTGGTGGAGCCGAAGCCACAACTCTACAGTGAGAACTTCAGATGTGCCACTTAAGGGTCTGGGGATGGTATCCTGATTCACTGACTGAGCTTGCTGACTAGTACAGGCCTGGTTATTTCAATGTTTACAGCACATCTGCTGGACTACTAGTGTAAATGTTTTCCATCTAAGCAAATCCAGAGTAGCAGTCTGGCTCTAGCTTACTTCTTTCCAGGAGATGTCAAACCCTCAAGAATTTAATGGCTTCTTTTGCAACTATAACCAACAGGCACCTACACATAACTCAAGCCTACTGCTTGCAATGGGGATATAAAGTAGAACCTTCCTACTCCAGAAGCAGGAGAGAAGAGCAATAAAAGGTCACGTTTTTGTATTTAGCTGGATTCAGATGTCTGGTTTCACCTCCCTTAGCAGATTCAGGCATAATTATGTGACATCATAACCATATTTATCATCACCAAATTAGCATTGTAAGAAATATTAAAGGGACTGCTATAAGAAACAGAAACACATGCATAAAGAAAAGGGCAATAAATAAGTACCTAAAAAATAAACCCTTTAAATGTAAATAGATTAAATGCTCCAAACCAAAAGACAATGGGTGGCCTTGGCCAGTTGCTCAGTGGTTAGAGCATCTGACACCAAACGGTCGCAGGTTTGATTCTGAGACACATACTTTGGTTGCAGGCTTGATCCCCGGCATGTGTGTGAGGCAACAATCGATGTGTCTCTCTCACCTTGATGTTTCTCTCTCTCTCTCTCTTCCCCCAACTTCTCTTCCATTCTATCTAAAAGAATGGGAAAATATCCTCAGGTGAGGATTGAAAAAAAAAGGCAGTGGGTGGCTGAATGGATGAGAAAACAAGGGTCATACATATGCAGCCTTCAAGAGATCCACTTCAGAGCAAAAGACACACAGAGACTTAAAGTAAAGGGATGGGAAAAGGTATTTTAAGCAAATGGGAATTTTCAAAAGCTGGGGTAGCAATACTTATATCAGACAAAATAGACTTTAAAACAAAAACTATAACAAGAGACAAAGAAGGACATTACACAATGAAAAGAGGATCAATTCAACGAGAGAATATAACCCTTGTAAACATTTACATACCCAACATAGGAGCACTTAACATACAAAGGAAATATTAGCAGACATAGAGACTGACAGTAAAACAGCAATAGCAGGGACCTTAACACCCATTGATGTCATAGGATAGATCATCCAAGCAGACAATCAATAAGGAAACAGAGGCCTTAAATGACACATTAGACCAGACCAGCGGTTCTCAACCTGTGGGTAGCGACCCCTTTGGCGGTCGAACGACCCTTTCACAGAGGCCACCTAAGACCATCCTGCATATCAGACATTTACATTATGATTCATAACAGTAGCCACATTACAGTTATGAAGTAGCAACGAAAATAATTTTATGGTTGGGTCACAACATGAGGAACTGTATTTAAAGGGCCAGAAGGTTGAGAACCACTGGATAGATTTAATTAATATTTTCAGAGCATTTCAACCCAAAGTAGCAGAATATACATTCTTTTCAAGTGCACACCGGATACTTTCTAGGATAGACCACATGTTAGGGCACAAAACAAGTCTCAGTAAATTTAAGAAGATTCAAGTCATATCAACCATCCTTTCTGATCACAATGGTATAAAACTAGAAATCAATTACAAGAAAAAAAACTAGAAAACACACAAACACATGGAAACTAAATAATATATACTAAACAATGAATGGTTAACAATGAGATCAAGGAAGATACCAAAATATACCCTGAAAAAAGTGAAAATGAAAACACAATGACCCAAAATCTATGAAACAAAACCAATGCAGTTTTAAGATAGAAATCCATAGAGAAAAAAAAGAAAACCTCAAATAAACAAACTAATCTCATACTAAAGGAACGAGAAAAAGAACAACAAAATACAAAGTGAGTAAAAGAATAGAAATAATAAAGATCAGAGTGGAAATAAATGAAATGGAGTTTTTAAAAATATAAAAGATCACTGAAACCAAGATTTGGTTCTTTGAAAGTTAATAAAATTGGAAAACCTTTAAGCAGGCTCATTCAGAAAAACAGAGAGAGGTCCCAAATAAATAAAATCAGAAATGAGTGGGTGGCTGAATGGATGAGAAAACAAGGGTCATACATATGCAGCCTTCAAGAGATCCACTTCAGAGCAAAAGACACACAGAGACTTAAAGTAAAGGGATGGGAAAAGGTATTTTAAGCAAATGGGAATTTTCAAAAGCTGGGGTAGCAATACTTATATCAGACAAAAAATACTACAATTATATGCCAACAGATTGGAAAACTTGAAAGAAATGGATAAATTACTAGAAATATACAATTTTCTAAGACTGAATCGAAAAGGAAGAGAAAATCTGAACAGACTGATAACTACTAACAAAATCAAATTAGTAATTAAAAAATTCTCAACAAACAAAAGTCTTGGAGAGAACCAAGATGGCGGCATAGGTAAACACCGGAGTTTGCTGCCTCGAACAACCACTTGAAAAATACAACTAAAAGATGGAATGGACATCATCCAGAACCTCAGGAAGGTTGGCTGAGTGGGAGTTCTACAACTAGGAGGAAAGAGAAAAGCATACCAAGACTCAGAGGAGGCGCAGTGCTGAAGTAAAATACTAAGGTGTGGAGGACTTGTGGAGTGGGCTGGCGGCTGAGGGCGTGGTTGTTGTTTTCAATCAGGAAGGAGTCTCAGGCTCTGAGCTCCAGTTCCGGGTGAGTGTCTAGGGACCCAGACTCATACGGGAGAAGTGGGACTGTCTGGCATTGCTCAGAACCCTAGGGCAGCTTTCTCTCCATCGGGCTTGCAGCGATTACTGGGACACTGAGAAGCAGAGCCTCTGAGGGCAAGACTGAGAGCAGCCTTAATTGCTAACCCCGCCCTGTTGATCCCGTAGGACCCGCCCTGCCCAAACCCTGCAGGGAGACTTTTGCTGGATAGTCTCAGGCAAAGGCTAGATTAGCACCTCCCTAGAGATCCAGGATCCAGGAAGCCCAGAGGTTGGAGTGGGACCATCCAGTTTGGAGCTCCGTGGAA
>NW_006287679.1:89577-90213 GCF_000327345.1 Myotis davidii
ATTAATATTTTCAGAGCATTTCAACCCAAAGTAGCAGAATATACATTCTTTTCAAGTGCACACCGGATACTTTCTAGGATAGACCACATGTTAGGGCACAAAACAAGTCTCAGTAAATTTAAGAAGATTCAAGTCATATCAACCATCCTTTCTGATCACAATGGTATAAAACTAGAAATCAATTACAAGAAAAAAAACTAGAAAACACACAAACACATGGAAACTAAATAATATATACTAAACAATGAATGGTTAACAATGAGATCAAGGAAGATACCAAAATATACCCTGAAAAAAGTGAAAATGAAAACACAATGACCCAAAATCTATGAAACAAAACCAATGCAGTTTTAAGATAGAAATCCATAGAGAAAAAAAAGAAAACCTCAAATAAACAAACTAATCTCATACTAAAGGAACGAGAAAAAGAACAACAAAATACAAAGTGAGTAAAAGAATAGAAATAATAAAGATCAGAGTGGAAATAAATGAAATGGAGTTTTTAAAAATATAAAAGATCACTGAAACCAAGATTTGGTTCTTAGAAAGGATAAACAAAATTGATGAACCTCTAACCAGGATCACCAAGAAGCAAAGAGAGAGGACTCAGATAAACAAATCAGAAATGAAAGAGAC
>NW_006287679.1:92023-96088 GCF_000327345.1 Myotis davidii
GAAAGGGGTGTGGGGTGAGGGAAGAGGTTGGACAATAATCGTGCACCTATGGATGAGGACAGTGGGTAGGGAGTGAGGGCGGAGGGTGGGGTGGGAACTGGGTGGAGGGATGTTATGGTGGGAAAAAAGAGTAACTAATGTAATAATCTAAACAATAAAGATTTAATTTAAAAAAAAAGAAGAAAAGAAAACAAATTCAAAGAAAAAAGTCTTGGACCAGATGCTTTTACAGGATAATTTTACCATTCAAAGAAGAATTAACACATCTTTTCAAACTTTTTCAAAAAATTAAAGAGACAGAAAGCCTCTTTATTATTGCTACCCCAGTTTTTTTTTATTTCATTTTTTGAGGCCAGCCATTATGCTGATTCCAAACTCAGAAAAAGACACTACAAAAAAAATTATAAGCCAATATCTCTAATGAACATAGATGCAGAAATCCTCAACAAAACATTAGCAAACAGAATTAAGTGGGATTTATTCCTGGAATCTAAGGTTGGTTCAATGTTTGCAAATCAATTCATGTGATACACCACATAAATCAAAAAAGGATAAAAATCATATGATTATATCAATAGATGCAGGGAAAGTATTTGACAAACTCCAAAATCCATTTATGATAAAAACTCTCAGCAAAGTAGAAATAGAAGGAACATGTCTCAGCATAATAAAGGCCATATATAATAAACCCACAGCCAACATCATACTCAACAATGAAGAGTTAAAAGTATTTTCCTTAAGATCAGGAACAAGAGAAGACTATCCACATTCACCACTGTTATTCAGCATAGTCCTAGAAGTCCTAGCCACAGCAATCAGAGGAGGAGAAATAGAAGACATCCAAATGGAAAAGAAGTAAAACTTTCGTTATTTGGTGATAACATGATACTCCATGTAGAAAACACTAACGTATCCACCAAAAAGCTGTTAGAACTAATAAATGAATTCAGTAAAGTAGAAGAGTACAAAATTAATAGTCATAAATCAGTTGCATTTTTATACACCAAGAACAAACTATCAAAAAGAGAAATTAAGAAAACAATTTCATTTACAATTGCATAAAAACACTGAAGAATATATTTAACCAAGGTGGCAAAAGACCTGTACTTGGAAAACTATAAGACATTGAAGAAGATACAAATAAATGGAAGCTTATAACATTCTCACAAATTGGAAGAATTAGCATTGTTAAAATGTCCATATTACCCAATCTATAGATTCAGTTCAACACCTATCAAGATACTAATGGCATATTTCATAGAACTAGGACAGATAATCCTAAAATTATATAAAACCACAAAAGACCCCGAATAACTAGTAATGTTGAGAAAGAAAAAAAATGTTGGTGGTATCACTCTATCTGATATCAAACTACACTACAGGCTATAGTCATCAAAACAGCATGGCACTCACAGACAACAGTGCCATGAAGGCCTGGGGAGGGAGCAGGTGTGGGGGAGGGGCCAATGGCTGGAAAAGGGATACATCTGTAATACTTTCAACAATAAAGATCATTTAAAAACACACACAGCATGGTACTGGCTTAAAAACAGACATATAGATGAATGGAACAGAAGAGAGAGCCCAGAAATAAGCCCATGCCTACATGATCAATCTATGACAAGGGAGATAATATACAATGAATAAAGACAGTTTCCTTAATAAGTAATTTTGGGGAAAATTGGTCAGATACATGGAAAAAATGAAACTAGACCACTTTCTTGCACCATATACAAGAATAAACTAAAAATGGATTGAAGTCTTGAAGTCTTGAATGTAAGACCTGAAACCATAAGAAGTAAACATAGGTAGTTAACTCTCTGACATTGCTCTTAGCAATGTATTTTTGGATATGTCTCTTAGGGCAAGGGAAACAAAGGAGGAAATGGGACTGCATTAGATTAAAAAGTGTTTGTACCGCAAAGTAAACCATCAACAAAAGAAAGAAGCTACTGAATAGAGGAGATAGTCAGCAACGATACATCCCATAAGGGCTAATATCCAAAACATAGGAAGAACTCACGTGAGGGCAAACGGGCCTCCTGCTGGTGGCCCAGGCCTGTGAAAACAGACACACACTGGACGGCTGGAAGCAGGAGCTGAGAGCCAGAGGAGGATGGTGCTGACAGGGTGAGCCCCCACACATCCCACGGGAGCCCAGAGCTGTCAGCACCGTCAGCTACAGTCCTCAGGTGAGCAGGACCCACAGGGAGCTCCCCTGGGCATTAAACTCAGCTGCCACTTGGGGCCCCACTTGGGCCTCGTGAAGGTCTCCTGGAGCCCAGCCTCATTGCAAAGCCCCCGGCCCATGCTCCTCCATGGGCCAGTTTAAAAACCCATATCTTCACTTATTGTTAAAATTCTTTTCTGTGAGGCATTAAATTTCAAAAACATCACTTAGTAGTTGAATGTTCAAAACTTTGTACTTCTGCACCATTGCTCACAGTATTGGGTCCCTCAGCAAACAATTTATCCTTCCTAAGCCCCGGTTTCCTCATCCGTAAAATTGTGTACAATGGTACTTGCTTATAGATTTCCTGAGAGACTGAAATGAGTAACACTTGTAAACTCTCAGCATAGCACCTGGGATGATATGCAGCAAGCACTTGATACATATTAGCCGATGATAATGATGTTTACCCAAATACTGATGAATGTCCCTGGGTTTGGGGGAAAGCTGGGAGAAATTATTTTGTAATTGGGTTAATGCCATTGAGTTACAAGAGTGAAGTCATGGATGAGCAACTAGGCTCAAGGTCAAGGCCGTCTTTTTGCCTGATGGGTTCCCTTGGGCAAGTCACTTAACTTTCTGGCCACTCAGTGTCCTGGTGTGCAGAGTGGAAATCAGAATGTACTGCCACCTCTGAGCCTGGCACTGGCGTTCATGCGCTGGACGCGCCACCAAGCTGCGCCCGTCGCTCCTGCAGGTCTTTGCTCAATGCCGCCTCTCCAGGAGCCTCCCTGGGCACGGAGGCTCCACTTCTTCTCAGAGTTTCACGGCTTCACGTTTTTCATCCATGGACCATGGGCTATCTCCCAGCCCCCAAGAGTTCAAGCTCAAAAGGGCAAGGAGAAGTCCAGCCTGTTTCCTGCTGGATCCCAGCCACAGAGGCAGCTGGGACACAGCAGATTCCCCGTGAACACTGTCAAAGGAGGAAACACATGTAAGGAAGTCTCTCCAAAGTGCACGGGGCCTAGAGCCACCGCGTGCGGCAGCTTCTGGGTCCGGGAAGCCAGGCGAGGGGTCTGTAGGCAGGTGCTTTGCTGAGAGACCCATCTGTAAGAACCACACCTACCCCTGCTGATTGGTGCTGGCTTTAGGAAACCTGCCGGCCCAGGGGAGACAGGCCACCGCAACCCAAGTGCCTCCTGTTGCTCAGCCAATCCCTCTGTGCCACTCGAGGCTGGGGAGGCCTTCCGTGTGCAAACGGACCATGGAAACTGTCCTTTTGGCCTCCAGGCAGCGTAACTGACAGCCCACACCCTCCTGGGGAGTTTGCCTTTAACCCCTTCCCCAATAATTTTTTTGTTAAAAACATTTCTTTTTCAGACTAATTTTTATATTTTGGTTCTATATAGTATTTTTGATGCTGGTTATGAAAACAGTTTGTAACTCGTCTTCCTATAAACCATATTTTTTTACCATATTTTCTTAGTATACTCGTCGACGACTGAAAAGAACATTTTGTGAAAACGAGTATACACGTTTCTGCCGGGGAAGGGGTTAAGGCTCACCTTTTTTAAAAATTGATTTTAGAGGGAGAAGGGAGAGAGAGAGAGAGAAATATCAATGAGAGAGAAACATCGACAGGCTGCCTCCTGCACACCCCCGACTGGGGGTGCAGCCCACACCCTGGAAGGTGCCCCTACTGGACTCGAACTAGCCACCTCTTGGTACATGGGTCATGCTCAGCCACTGAGCCACACCAGCTGGACTGGTTCATGTTGGATGGGCAGGAAGTCTTATCTATTTTCAAGCTGTCATTTTTTTTATTTATTGCTTAAAGTATTACAAAGAGCTGATGAGAGATTTAAAATAATTTATGATTTAAAAAACCTGAATGA
>NW_006287679.1:101975-112281 GCF_000327345.1 Myotis davidii
TGGGATCAGACTGGGTGGTGCTGAGGACAGGATCCTAGTCTCAAGCAGCTCTGTTTCCCAAGATGGCGTGGTTGCTGTGCCTGTGCTGGCGGCCCAGGAGTGTCCACTCAGAGAGCGGGACTCCGCTGCCTAAGACTGCCCGGTTTAGCAGCCCCTTAGAAGACATGCAGAATCTAACTGTTCCTAGCTCATACACACACACCACACACGTCCACACACTCCTCTATCACTTTCTTGCGCTCTCACACTCTCTCCCTCCCTACCTTCCTGCTAGTCGCCATTTTTCCAATTTCTCAAGCTGTCATTTATGAGTGACTATTTTAATCGTTAGCGTAATCAGTTATCCCAATAACCCTCCAAAGTGAAAGGGGTGTCCCCACTTTGCCAATAGAAAAGCGAGAGCTCTCCGGCTTTGAAACGCGCAGAGGCCTCAAGGTGGCGCCCTTCCTGCTTGCAGTTCCTGTGCTGTGGCGGGCGGAGCCAGGACCAGAGGCTGGGCCTTCTCCTAGAGGCCACTGGCAGGGTCTCACCCGCAGGAGGGATGCAGCCTAAGTCTGCCCACAAATGATTCTGAGGGCTCAGCCAGCCTGAAATAGGCATCTATTTAGAGGTTTTAGAAGTTTCAAGACCAGGCAGCAGGGGCTAAATAAAGCATCTGTCAAGAGAGGAGGCCCAGGCGAGAGAACAGAATATTAAAAACTCATGGCTGATGGCTCTTTAAAATGTATGCCACAAATAGGCATTGCTGTTCTCACGCAGGATATAGAAAGCACAATACAAGACCTGCTAAAAAGCACACATATACAAAATAAATAGTACATATGCATATTTGATTCATGATGTAAAACTACATAACTTTAGAAAAGTAGGTTTATTATACATAATTTGGGGGGGGGGGATAGAAATTTCTTAGGCAAAACTTCATGTCCAGATTGTAGGTATGGAGATTTAGGAATTTCTCCTAAGAATTATTAAATTTTCAGTAATAATATAGTTGTCACTTACATAATACTTATTACATGCCAGGAATGGGGCTAACTAACCCCTTCTCACACTGTTTTACACTTAATCCACAACTTGGTCCACTTCTCCATTGTGTCGCTAAAGAGGCAGAGATTCAGAGACAGTGAGCAACTCACGCAAGGCCGCACAGCTGATAAGCAGCAGAGCCAGCTTGGGACTAAGATCCGAGGCTGTGAGGTATGCAGGGATGGGGAAGTTGTGTTTGCCCGTGTGGTACCTGGCGCCCAGAATGGACTCAGTCATTGTAAGTGTTCAATAAGTACTGGAGTAAACAGACAAATAGAATGAATGAATGAATGGATGGATGGATGGATGGATGAATGAAAAAGAAAAGATGCAGGGCTAATATTTTGACAAGTTCCTGCGGAGATTCACTTTGCTCTGCACGCTGCCAGCACCCTGACTCCTGTACCTGAATGAGTGGCACGGGGCGTAGGAGGGTATGCTCTGCATCTGAAGTAGAACAGATGAGAAAAGGAAAATGGATTCTTTTTTATTTTTTTTATTGATTTTTGGTGGGAAGTGAAGGGTGGCGAAGGAATGGCAGACCCTGAGTTTGCATATCTGTGTAGACCAGCTGGCGTGGACTGTGGATAGACAAAGCAAGGGGCTCTGTAGCTGTGTTGCCCGCAATTTCTCAGACACAACCCCTCTGCGGTGTGGTGGAGCGAGAACTACAGCGTCTGCTAACTCCCAGCGGGGAAAGGCCATGGTGGGCGCTCTCGCCTCAGGAAAGAAGCAGAGACCCAAGAAGAGACGGGCCCTGCCTGCCAGCCTGGCTTTCGTTCCTCAGACTGAAGCTGAGAGCCAGTGGTGTCACAACAGTCTCGGGACTAGGTGCCTGATCAGGGTCAAATCACTGGATAAGCTCTTGTCTGCTATGGGCTTTAGCTTTCTCATCTTTAAAACAAACATTGAGAGCCGTGGGTGTGTTGGGGTGTTTGATGGTCATGTGACCGGCCAGTGGCACTTCTGGGAGCTGTGTGTGGGCAGAGCAGGAAGCTCCTGTGCCCGGTGCTCAGGGCCACACAGGGAGAGCATGTCCTGTTCAGAGCCTGGAGTGATCATTCCGACCTGCTTCGTGTGAAAGTGCTGAGATTCTATTCCTGCCACACTGACTCAGGCCATTGAAATCACACGATGAAAAGCAATCAGACAGCATAAAGGAAACCCAAAGTGATGGGTATAATAAATGTTTAAAAACCTCCCAATGTACCTTATTTTTATGAATTTCAATGCAGGCTTTTTTTTTTAATTGATTTTTTACAGAGGGGAAGAGAGGGATAGAGAGTTAGAAACATCAATGAGAGAGAAACATCGATCAGCTGCCTCCTGCACACTCCCTACTGGGGATGTGCCCGCAACCCAGGTACATGCCCTTGACCAGAATCGAACCCGGGACCCTTGAGTCTGCAGGCCGACACTCTATTCACTGAGCCAAACTGGTTAGGGCTCAATGCAGGCTTTTTAAAAATATTTTTATTGATTTCAGAGAGGAAGGGAGAGGGAGAGAGAGAGATAGAAACATCAATGATGAGCAAGAATCATTATTCAGCTGCCTCCTGCATGCCCCACACTGGGGATTGAGCCCACAACCTGGGCCTTTGCCCTTGATCGGGAATCAAACCCTGACTTCCTGGTTCATAGGTTGACACTCAACCATTGAGCCAGCGGGGGGCCAGGCTCAATGCAGTTTTTTTTAGCTGTAGCCCTTGTCCTGCGATTGTTCCAGAAAACAGAAGGGAGCTGGCCGCAGGGAGGAAATGTCACAGGCAGTGATTGACAGACACAGGAAGAATAAACAGCCCTCCTGTAGGAGGCTCCCATGGGCGCCGCGCCAGGCCAGGAGAGTAGAAAGGCCTGCTACCAGGCAGCCCTATCCCTAGGGCCTGGGTCTAACCTGGAGAGAGGAGCGAAGATGCTCAGAGGCCTGAGCCAAAGGCTGTGGAGGCAACCAGGGGCTCGGCCTGGAGGTACAGGCGCAGGAGGCTGGGTGGCGGTTCCCCTGGGGAAGGGGGACCAGACACCCTCTGCAGCCACCTGTGAGGGACCCGCCTGGACCAGACAGGAACCACCCTCGCAGAGGCGCGGATTCCCACCAAGCCGCTCCTCTCCTAGCACCAGCGAAGCTGTCAGCAGCCCCATGTTCAGCTGCCATCAGGGTCTTGTTTGTGCTGTAACACACACACACACACACACACACACACACACTCACTCACACACACACACACACAGGAGTGTACAAACCCTGAGTCCGCTACCCAGTGCACACCTACAGACCCGCCACGCAAATAGGGTTCAGACACTGTCAATACCACGGCCAGGGCTTTCAGCACCTCTTCTCCCTCGGCCACCACCGTCAGGTTGGAATGCGTGTCAGCAGAACACAGCCTGTGGCCTGCACAGCCTGGCTGCCTCCCTTCCGCAGCTGTTGCTGCGACTCCACACTCCGCACGCCCAGCCAGCTTTCCCTGCTGCTGGGAGGGCTCTGTGCCAGGTGTGTTTATCCACAGACCCTGGATGAACATCTGGGTGTTCACAGGTGCCATCTTGAGAGAGAACATAAAGCATGGAAACTTCTTAAGATGAGGAAAACCACCCCCTTAACAGCTGGACCTGGAAGAGATCATTTTAAACTAGAAGAATGAGCTCCACTTGTCAAGGTCACATCTTCACCTCCATCTGCAGAAACGGGGGCTCCAGAAGTCGGTGAAGTGGGTTAGCAGGCTTTTTGGTGGTATTCTTTGCACCTTTGTCCAAGAGTGTACAGCTGGGCCCAGATGGTGGCTTCTGAAGATGGTGTGGGCTGTAGGCCAGGGGCTGCCTTACGTTAAAGCACTAACACCTTGGGTGGGACACACTGGAGAGGTTGTACATCAAAAACAGGGGGGTTCTAGGGGAGATGTTCGGAAGGAGTGGGAGGTGGGCCTGAGCCTGGCCTGGGCAGCAGCACTGGCTCAGGGGGCAGGGCCAAATCTGTCCCAGCGCCACCACTGGCCAAGGAAACGCCTCATTCACACGCAGTGGCCACAGGGTCAGGACCTCCAAGTCAAACCTGCTCACCTGCAGCGCGAGGGCGGGGCCTGGGACAGCCCTCAGTGCCCGGGTGACCAGGGATGCAAACGGGGCAGCGGGGCTGGTTCTGCTTTGAGGAGACTCTGCGCACCTGCAGATGAGCACTGGGCCCACATTGATGTCTCTCCCTCCTTCCTGTCTCTAAAATCATGTTTTTAAAAAGAAGGGAACACAGGTGATAGCTGTATGCCACGGCCTCTAGGTGCTGGCGCCTCTCTGGGGCAGTGGCGGGCGCAGCCCTGCCCAGCACAGCCCGCTGGCCGGACAGGGAGGAGGCGGGGGGTGGGAGCCGAGTCAGGAGCCACGCTTCCCTCCAGAGCATGGGAGTCAGGGAGCCAGACCCCGGGCCCCTCTTGCTGCTCATGTTTGTGACCAAGAAATAAACTGCTGTTGCTCCAAGCCACTGCGATGGGGGCTGGCTGTCCCCCGCCTGCCTCGAGGGTGATGGGGCGGTGGCCAGTGTCTCTGAAAATGGCCCCTCTGCTGTGACCAGGCTCCTCACCCACCTCTCAGCCCAGCACCCACACTTTACCTCTGGTCCCAAGACCAGCCACAGATTCACTCTCAAAACCGTGGGTGCCCAGACACCCAGCCCCGGGGTTTGGGAGGTGAGCAGCACAGCTCACAGGAGGCACCAGGCCTGAGGCGAGGGTGGCAAATGGGGGACTGAGCTGAGAGGGGCTGAGAAAGGATGGAGCCCCCAACCAGCCCAGCTCTACTTTGCAGTTCATCCCCTGTGGCCACTTGTGCTGTTTCCTGTTTTCAGCGCCTTGGAGACCCTGTAGACCAGCACTGACGCCCACCCCTTCACAGAGCGGGCAGTGCTGCGGGCGCAGAGAGCACCCGCGGAGAAGAGCAGGGCTGACAGCGAGGCTGCCTCCTGCAGGCGGGGCGGCAGCTCATTACAGGGATCAGCTCACCTGTTCTCAGGGGAGCATTGTGCGGCACATACTTCTCTTTTATAATAATAATGTCATAATGCTTTATTTTATTTTAATATTATTTCATTAAATTGATTGGGGTGACCTTGGTCCACATGGACATACAGGTGCCAGGTGTGGGTTCCGTGCTACAAGATCTGTCTGCTGTACCGTGTGCCCACCGCCCAGAGTCAGATCTTCTGTCCCCTCACGCCCTTCCCCCGCCCCTGCGCTCTGGCACCCACACTGCTGTTTGCGTTCCCGAGTGTCAGTACTATGCCCCACATACAAGTGAAGCCCATGGTGCTTAGCTTTTCCTGACTGAGCCTAATGTTCTCCCGTCCACCCATGTTGTTGCAAACTTCCAACACTCAGGTGCACAGGTAAGGAAGCGGAGGCACAGGGGCGCCAGCGCCTTCCCAGGTCACCTTGCTGTGACCGGTGTCTGGTCTACACCCATGCTGTAAGCCACTGTGCTTATAATGACTTCCCGTGTCATTGGTGATGCTTGGTGACAGAAGTTTTTAAACTGCTTTAGCATGTTAAAATAAAGTTGTTGCTATTTCGTTTAGCTGTGATGATTTTTTAAATGTAGTATTGTCTTTAGAAATGCGTACTAAGATATTTGTGAATAAAATGTGATGCCTGGGATTTGCTTTAAATAATGAGGGAAGCTGGGAGTGGGTGGGTGGCAATAGATATAACATGATTAGACAGGAGTTGATCATTGTTGAAACTGGGTGATTGGGTAGTGGATATTATGATATTATTCTCTCTGCTTTGTATATGTCTGAAACTTTCCATAATAAAATGCAATAAGCAAATAAATAAGTAACAATCAGAGAAGGCATGGAAACGGCTGGAGTTGGTGACAAATTTAAAGGGGGACTTCTACCTCCTGTGTACTATCTTCATTTAGAGCAGGGGTTCGAGAACTATGGCTGGTGGTGCAAATGTTTTTATATAGTTTGTAAGCTATGAATAGTTTTCACTAATGATTGAAAACGTATATATTTCACCAAAACCGGTTTGGCTCAGTGGATAGAGTGTCGGCCTGCGGACTGAAGGGTCCCAGGTTCGATTCCGGTCGAGGGCATGTACCTGGGTTGCGGGCACATTCCCAGTGGGGGATGTGCAGGAGGCTGCTGATTGATGTTTCTCTCTCATTGATGTTTCTGACTCTCTATCTCTCTCCCTTCCTCTCTGTAAAAAATCAATAAAATATATTTTTTAAAAAAAGAAAACGTATATATTTCACAAAATTCAAATTTTAGTGTCAACAGGATTTGGCTGGGACAGAGCCACACCCATTGGTTTCTTTCTCGTCCATGACGGCTCAGACACTACAAGGGTGAGTGGGTCCTTGAGAAAGAGACAAGTTGGCCACAAACCCTAACCCATGGCCCTTTATAGGAAAGAAGTTGCTGACCTCCTGTTAGAAGGGGATTTACACATGCATAACCGTAAGTCAGGAAAGCAGTACAAGACCATGTGGACTGTAGAATGCACCAAAGAGAGCACAGGGGAGTGCGCAATGCCCCCAGGCACCACTCCTGGCCGTCCTCCCACTTCTCACGACACATGAGCTGCTCCAGGTCCAGGAGAAGGGGTTTGTCTTCTGGTGCCAGTTAGACAAGAACTGTGACAGCTGTGAGGCCCCCTGGGTCTTATTAGGAATAAATTGTACCCTAACCTCATCTGCATCTCTAAATCCATGTGCAATAAGTCCTAGTAGGTGGGCATTGTAGTGACCATGAATACAGAGACAAGAACTGATAGTCAAGGTGTGAATCCAGTTACCCAGTCCCTGGGGGGTGGGGAAGATAGCAACCTTAAAACTGACTTAACCAATGATTACACCAACATTAATCACAGTGGCCAAAGGTAGAAGCCACCCAAACATCCATCAACAGGTGGATAAACAAAATGTGACATAAACACACAACGGAATATTACTCAGCCTTAAACAGGAAGGCAATTCTAGCACATGGTGCAACGTGGATGAGCCTTGAGGACTTACACTGAGTGAAATACCAGTCACGAAAAACAAGCTCTGTGTGCCTGCGCTCACAGGAGGTGGCCATTGTGTCTCGAATAAGCCTGAGGGCTGGCCAGCTGGAGGCTCACGCTCACTCTCCTCAGTGGACAGGGGTCAAGTTTACCAGGAGGCATCTTGCAGAGCCCGGGAAAGCCAGGAGCTGCCTCGAGGGGCTGCTGTCACCCTTGGCATCACAAACGCCGTCATCCCTCCATCCTGTTGCGAAGGTTGGCCAAACCCCATTTTGTTGACTAGTCTCTCTAGACAGGCCAATACCTTGATCCACGGAGAGCCACTCATATCTAGCCTGAGAGTGATACCATGGCTGCCAGGGGCTTCACAGAGCTCAGCTCCCAGCCTCCATGGATAGATTTACAGCTCAGCGTCAGTGAGGAGCTCTATCTTCCTTACTTGCAAGTGTTTAGGAAGTCTGGGCCCCAACAACTCTTTCCAGGAGCATCCAGAAAACAATGAAGGACACATCTGCTCATCAAAAGCCTCTCCAGCCTCCTTTCTAGCCTACACGGTGGAGCAGGAGTTGGTAACTTCTTCTGTAAAGGCCACATAATAAATGTGTTAGGGCTCTTTCATAACTGCTAGACTCTGTTGTTATAGTGCTAAAAGCAGCTATAGACAATATATGGATGAATGCGTGTGGCTGTGTTCAACAAAACTTGTTTACAGAACGCAGTGGGCTGGCCAGGTTTGGCTGTGGCTGTGCCTGTTGCTCCCTGGGCTAGGAGATCCTCAGGCCCCTCTGATGGTCCTCCCTGGCTCCCGTTGCCCTCCCTCACTGGCCTTTTCGAAGAATTCATTTCCATTGTATTTCGGAGGATTTAGACAAACAGGACGAGAATAGTCCTTCTGTGGAAACAGCAAATGGAAGATTGATTTCAACTAGAAAAGGTGAGACATCCTAGTTTGTACATTATAGAGAAATGTGTTGGAAAGAAACAAAGTGGGACATGGAAAACATTAAGCATGTGCAATCCAGAGAACGGAAGATTATGCAAGGCACAAGGAGTGGTAGGTGCACCTCCTACTTCAGATAGTGACAATAAGAACAGCAATAGCAGCATAACACAGACAACATTAATGGAAAACTTTCCGTGTGCCAAACACTCAGTGTTTTTCTAAAGATCATCTTCAACTCTGGGTTTGCTTTCCACTCTGCCACTACCAGTTGACGGACATCACTTAATTGCTCTGAGCTTCAGTTTCTTCATCCATTAAACGCGACCTGTCGGGTGACCTGGGAGAAGCACTCAGCACGTGCGGCTCAGCGACCGCCCACTTGGTGAGACTTGGGCTTTTGTTATTATGACCTGTGGAGGGGCCAGGGTTGTACTTTGTGCCCAGAGCTGAGTGATGAAGTCAGTAGGTGGAACCTTCAGAAAGAGAAATTCCAACCCCAGAAAAACTTGTTGACTCAGCACTTCCAAGATACAGGGTTTGGGGGATGTTGGTAGATCATTCTTTTTTTTAATTGAATTTATTGGTGTGACATTGGTTAATCATATTACATAGGTTTCAGGTATACAATTCTGTATGGCAGATGATTCTTAAAGAAAGTGTTCTGTAGCCAAGTAAATTTGAGAAATTCTAAGTTAAGCAAAGTTAAACAATTTTCTCAATGGTTATATTTCTTAGAGCGCAGACTACACTACTGTGGTATGAATCTCTAAGCAGATAATATCACAAGCAGTGTTTTCCAACCGTATTTATCCACCAATCATTTCCGGTCCCCAGGGCATCTTTTTGGATTAGTTTCGCAGAAAACCCTTTGGGAGAATACAGCTGGAGGTGTCTGCAAATAGAGTGTGCTGCGCAGGTGGAGAGTTCCTCACTAATGGAGGAGCAAAGGCGGATGCTCAGAGCAGGGGTTGTGGACAGGAGTCTATGTGGGCGGAGTCCCCCCAGCAGGGCTCGGCCATCTGGCTCTGAGAGCTGTGCTGCTTTTCTGTCCTGGCCCTGCAATTTTGGATTTGACTTTGAACAACACCAAGGAAGGAGCCTTTGGAGGCAAAGGGTGATGCTGGGCAGTTCTGGTAACCGGAAGTTAAGAGGCCCCACGGAGCCGACTGACCCTTCCCCCACTTTGGGGTCCCCCTCAGGTCTCCTGATGTTCAAGGTCATCAAGGACAGTGAAATAACATTGTCTGACACATCCCAGGAGCTTGGAAAAGTGTTTCTCTTTGAGACCCACCTTGAGCGCCTGAGGTGTCAGCAAGAAGGACAGACAGTCCAGCCTGAGGCTGCTGTTGGATTTTGCCACTTGCCAGCCAGCTGACCTGGGCCTCCAGTTCCTTGTGTGTAAAATGGGGGGTCAAATCGCCCTCCACATCCTGTGGTGAGGATTCATCGCAACGCTGGTGTCCCCAGTCTGTCCCTGCTGCAGCTGGGGAGGCGAGCAGGCAGGCTGGGTACCCGGCCCAGGGCACAGGGCCTCTCGGAGGCCTTGAGTGTCTTCGCTGGGAGCAGAACCTGGACCTTGGGTGCCCAGCAGCCCTGCTCTGTGGACAGGCACAGCGCTGGGGGTCTCGCAGGAGTCTGGCTTCGAGCCCACAATGGTGACATCAGTGACTCGCCCAGGTTCACATTTGCCCTTTCCCTTTCTCATTCTCTCTATTCCCTCTTCTCTCTTCCTGAGATCGCCTCCTAAGGAAACCTCCAGCACCCAGACTCTTGTCTCAGGCTCTGCTTTGGGGGGAAGTCCCGCCTGTGGAACACCTGGCTATGGTAGTGCTCCGTCATTAATAACTCTGGTGATTAGTGAAACCATAGAGACTGACCATCCTGTGGTCTCCACCATGCTGCTGCCCATGCACACGTGTACACCCATGCACATGCGCACACTCACACCAACAATTCTGGGGTGACTTGATGAAATTTCCCACATCTACCCAGAGATGCAGGAGCGATCTGGCAAATAAGCCCCCTCCTTCTTTTTTATCTTTTTTTTAATTATTATTAGTTAAGGTATTACAAATGTGTCCTCATCGCACCCATTAACCCCCAACCTCCCTCCCCCACACACACTCATGCTCCCATCCCCCTGTTGTCCATGTCCATTGGTTTGGCTTATATACATGTATACAAGTCCTTCGGTTGATCTCTTCCCCTTACCCCCGCCCTCCCTTACTTTCCTTCTGGGGATTGATAGCCTGATAGCTGTTTCTCAGTCTTTGGATCTGTCCCTTTTCATCAGTCTATGTTGTTCTCTATAATCCGCAAATGAGTGACATTCTGA
>NW_006287679.1:113473-124342 GCF_000327345.1 Myotis davidii
ATTTTCACTTTCTGTAAGGTCACTATTGGTGTAAAGAAATGCCATGGATTTCTTAGCATTAATTTTGTATCCTGCTACATTGCCGAATTCATTTATTAAGTCTAATAATTTTTTGATGGAGTCTTTAGGGTTCTGTATGTACAGTATCATGTCATCTGCAAATAAGGACAGTTTTACTTCTTCTTTTCCAATCTGGATGCCTTTTATTTCTTCTTCGTGCCTGATCGCAACGGCTAGTACTTCCAGTACTATGTTGAACAGGAGTGGTGAGAGGGGGCATCCCTGTCTTGTTCCTGTTTTTAGGGGGAATGGTTTTAGTTTTGCCCATTGATTATGATGTTGGCTGTGGGTTTGTCATATATGGGTAATGACTGTGGTGGCAGGTAAGCCGATCTCCTTTCTAACTGACACTGGGGTCACTGCCCTCTCTGAATTCACTGGGACGAATTCCCCTCCTCAGTCTCTATTATGGGACTTGAAAAATTAGGCTCACAGTCATTAGTCACCTCGCCTCTACACTGCATCTTGCTAAATAACCCTTATCCACTCTTCTTCCTCAACTGAAACGGTACAGCCATCCCTCATAAAGCCCAGCTGTCCCTAACGACAGTCCCCTACTTCAGTTTCACTCACCCCACAAAGCCATGCCACTCCTTAAACGCCTTATCTCCTCCATCACTCTCCCCTCCTCTAAACAAGAAATACTCTCCTTTCTCGGCTTCGCTGTGTACTCTCGCCTCTGAGTTCCCAGTTGCAGTTTTCTTACAAAGCTCCTCCATAACATGACACGGACAAGGGACTCCTCACTGAGCCTTTAGATCCCAAGGCCAGCATTCTCACCCCTTTAACTCTGAAAACTTCTCTGACCTCAGAGCCTTCTCACACACCCCCCTTCCCAAAGAACAACTTTATTTACTGCAAAGCTACAAACGCTTACTTAACAGTCTGGCTACTATCATAAGCTGAACTCATTATCACCCAAACCTTAACATATTATCTTTTTTTAAAAATATATTTTATTGATTTTTTACAGAGCGGAAGGGAGAGGGATAGAGAGTTAGAAACATCAATGAGAGAGAAATATCAATCAGCTGCCTCCTGCACACCTCCTACTGGGGATGTGCCCGCAACCAAGGTACATGCCCTTGGCCGGAATCGAACCTGGGACCTTTTAGTCTGCAGGCCGACGCTCTACCCACTGAGCCAAACCGGTTAGGGCTTAACATATTATCTTTAAGGAGTTTCAAATCCAAGCAGCTAGAGGCCTGCTCCCTCCTCCCCCTGCCTTTTCTCCAACCTCTTATGCCTATACATAATTTTCCAAAGACTTTGGCAACTTAAAACTTTAAAACATTACTATATTAAATAATAAATATCTAAATATTTCAACCAGTTTTAAGTTCACCTAATTTTAGTTTTTATTACAGAAAAATCTATAAATTTAAAACCATTAATACAATGTCTTATGCTTTGTTAAAGATATATTTCTTTTTTTTTTTTTTAATATATTTTATTGAGTTTTTACAGAGAGGAAAGGAGAGAGAGATAGAGAGTTAGAAACATCGATGAGAGAGAAACATCGACCAGCTGCCTCCTGCACACTCCCCACTGGGGATGTGCCCGCAACCAAGGCACATGCCCTCGACCGGAATCGAACCTGGGACCTTTCAGTCCGCAGGCTGACGCTCTATCCACTAAGCCAAACCGGTTTCGGCGATATATTTCTTAAAAGTAAGAATGTTCATCAATGTCAACCTAAGAAATGCTGGCTGTTTACTTTTTAATTATCATTGGAAAATTAAGGTTTAAATATTGTATGTTTTTAATAATAAAGGACATAAAAATGGACATTCATTTTTAAAAGAAAAAGAAAGTAAATTAAAATTGTAAAAATGTTTATGAATGCTGTAAAAAGGTTCGTGAAAGTTATAGAAAATTTGTGGAAAAAAATTTTAAAAGGAAGTTATATAAATAACAGAGGCCAGTAAGCCAGGACAAGCAGAATAGGGAAACTGAAATAATAAAACAGCAGTCCACAGCCATCTACTAAATCCTATCTTCTCTAAACCAAGGACACTTAAAAGTGAATAAGAATAAGACTTGCCCCCGCCGGTGTGGCTCAGCGGGTAGAGCATCGGCCTGTGGACTGAAAGGTCCCTGTCGATTTCCGGTTGGGGCACATGCCTGGGTTGCGGGCTCGATCCGCAGTAGGGGGCGTGCAGGAAGCAGCCAATCAATGATTCTCTCTCATCATGGATGTTTCTCTCTCTCTCTCCCTCCTTCTTCTCTGAAATCAATAAAAATAAAATTAAAAAAACCAACAATAAGAATAGGACTCATTTTAATATATTAGACTACAACCCTCCAAACGAATGTCTCTTTCCTTCCACCAGACCATTTGTCATAACTCTTACTGTTCTAACTTTTACCCAATAATACTAAAATGTCTAAAACAGCTTGTCTGCACCAGGTTACAAGTCCCACTTGTACTCAGGAAACACCACCCCTAGACACCATCACAACCTCCTTATGTACCAGCCCTCATCGTCCCTGACCCCCGAGCAAGGACAATAGGCCCAGTACACATTTAAACACTCACCAGAGCAGAAAGCTCCAGGTGCCTGGCAAGGGGCAGAACTGGAAAAAACACACAAAAAAACCTCGCCCCCAGAGTAACCTGCCCTCCCACCAGCCTCCCTGGTAAAATAGCCCCTCTCGCATGTCAGCCAAATGACCAATAAGCTATATACCCAGGCTTCCACATTCCTGCAGATTGTTAGTGACAGCACTCCCCCACCTGGCGCAGACTATCCATCCAAACAGTACAAGATATGTATGAGCTCATTACAGACCTCTGGCTCCAGGGTGATTCACAGGATTTCTCTTCAGATCACATCTATCTGTTTATTGTCATAGTGTTTCCAAACCTCGCAGATCTCTTACATCCTTAAAAGGGTCCCCCTACTTGCCCTAGACCCGTGGTTGGCAAACTGTGGCTCACGAGCCACATGTGGCTCTTTGGCCCCTTGAGTGTGGCTCTTCCACAAAATACCACAAAATACCACGTGCGGGCGCGCATGTACAGTGCAATTGAAACTTCGTGGCCCATGCACAGAAGTCGGTATTTTGTGGAAGGGCCACACTCAAGGGGTCAAAGAGCCACACATGGCTCTCGAGCCGCGGTTTGCCAAGCTGCAGTTTGCCGACCACTGCCCTAGACTATCTGTTAGCCAAAGAGGGAGGGTTTGTTTAATTGCTGACACTTCCTGTTGCTTTTATCTAAACTCTACAGGTCAAATAGAGGAAAAAACAACGCATTCTACAGAATACGCAGTGGCTCAAGGAGATCAGTCAGGACAGCACAGAGCAGTCCATATGGTCCATCCTACAAGCAGCTCTGCCCCAATTAACCGAGCTTTTACCCCCTTTAGGCCCCCTGACACTATTTCTCCTCCTTGGGCCCTGCATTTTCAGAATAGTTACCAAATTTATACAAGCAAGATTACAAGTCCTAGTTAAGATAGTAGGACAATTTGTCCTTACCCAGGTAAAGGGACCCTACAGGCCAATATCCCAGTAAATAATCTGAATTTACTCATTAGGTAGGCGTCCACAACAGCCCCTCCCACGCATGAAGCAGACAGAGAGAAACTCAACCACATCCCCCTTCTTTTCCTTTATATATACCCTTTAAGACGGAAATGAAAGGGTTAAAGAGAAGATTGGGGCAGAGAAAGACTTAGTGTGCTTAGCAGATATCTTGCAGAAAGCTTTCAGCCTTGAGCACAGCATAGCTCAGGTAACCAGAAGACACCCAGGCATGGGAGGAACCAAGGAGGGACCAGACCCTAACATCAGCAGAGCAGCTTGCAGCCAGCAAGGATTAATAAAAACCTCTCTCTCCCTGCTCTCTTCGCTGATGCCTTTCTCGGTCTCAGCCCACCTGCACCCAGGTGTTGGGAACAAAATCTCTTTTGATACATTATGGCCTCATGTCGTATGTGTGCGACCCCGGCCCACTCCAAACCTTTTAATTACGAGCCAGTGTCCCACCCTTTATAGCACCCACCTGGTTCCAGGAGTGGGCAGTGTCTTCATTAAAACCCATCAGTCATCGTCACAGTCCTCCCCTTCCCAGAGAAGTGGGGCATGTATGGGAACTAAGGCCGTTATGACCACTGGAGACCCTGGCCCAGTTTTCCTCTGTCCCATTTCTTCTCCAAAGTGTAAAATAAAGATGCTGTTGGCAAAAACCTTCTCAGCGAACACCCTGCCCGCATCTGTGCCTCGCCTGCTTGTTGAGTTAGTGGTTAATTAGACAAGTTTTCCAGTAATAGGAGGTGACCTCAAAGAAATGAAAGTTATCTCTTGATTTAAATCAAGACAGGGAATCCTCATTTAAAGGCAAAGAATCTGGTAGTGTGATTACAAGGATGCACTAGGCACAGTGGAAGGAGCCTAGGCCTCAGACCTGAGATGAATCTGGCTATGACAGTTACTTGCTGTGCATTTTGGGTAAGTTACTTAACTTCTCTGGGTCTCAATTTCTTTATCATTATAAATGGGGTAAATTGGACTATGCAGCCATCCTTCCCCCTCTTCTCTTTTTGTCTGCCCAGAAAAAAAGCTCTGTCTCCTGGTGACAGCATCCTCTCTTTTCTGTGGCTCTAGTGGAGATGCCAATCACAGTACTATCCATTCCTCACCATCCCCCATGCCCAGCCAATAAAGCAAGGGTGTGTGAAGTGGGCAAGGTCCTTTCTTAAGATTTTTGTATGTAAACTAGAAATTCGTGCACGTCGGGGCGGGGGGGGGTCCCTCAGCCCAACCTGCATCCTCTCCAATTCGGGACCCCTTTGGGGATATCCGACTGCCTCTCACAGTCCGGGACCGCTGGCTCCTAACCGCTCGCCTGCCTGCCTGCGGGACCCGGGCTTCCCTCCCTCTGGCCGACTGCAGGCACCCAGGACCTGGGCCAACTTCGCCCAGGCCGGCTGCAGCCGCAGGGGACTGTGGGTGGGCAGCTTCGCCCAAGCCACAGGCGCCTGGGACCGTGGGGCGGGCGGCTTGTCCCTCTCCTGAGCTTCAGCTGCAGGCGCTGGCATCTGGGACCGTGGGGCGGGTGGCTTGTCCCTCTCCCGGGTCATAGGCGCAGCTGCTGGTGCAAATACCATCTCCCTTTCAGTTGGTTGCCCTTTGGTTTTGTTGTCAGTTTCTTTTGCTGTTCAGAAGCTTTTTAGTTTGATGCTGTCCCATTCATTTATTTGTGCCTTTACTTCCCTTGTCTTTGGGGTCAAATTTATAAAATGTCCTCTATGACCAATGTCCATAGGTTTAGTACCTGTTTTCTTCTATGTACTTGATTGTTTCAGATCTTATATTTAGGTCTTTGATTCATTTTTTAAAGTATATTTTTATTGGTTTCAATGAGTAAGGGAGAGGGAAGAGAGAAATATCGATGATAAGAGAATCATTGATCAGCTGCCTCCTGCATGACCCACACTGGGGATCAAGCCTGCAACCCGGGCTTGTACCCTGACCAGGAATCGAACCAACCATGACCTCCTGGTTCACAGGTCGATGCTCAATCACTGAGCCATGCTGGCTGGGCTGATTCATTTTTAATTCATTGTGGTACAAGGGGAAAAACAGTAGTTAGTTTCATTCTTTTGCATGTGGCTTCTCAATCCTCCCAACACCATTTATTAAAGAGCTTTCTTTTTGTGAATTTGTGGCCTTTGTCAAAAATTATTTGTCCATATACATGTGGTTTTATTTCTGGGCTCTCAATTCTGTTCCATTGGTCTGTGTGCCTGTTTCTCTGTCAATACCATGCTGTTTTGATTATCATAGCTCTATAGTATAAGTTGAAATTAGGTCATGTGGCTTTGTTCTTTTTCTCAGGACTTCTTTGGCTATTCCTGGTCTTTTGTGGTTCCATACAAATCTGGCGATCAGCTGGGTAACTTGGTAGTTTCCTTTCCCGTGTAGATACCCTTGACCTTGTCCTCTATGACCATAATTATAGTAAGCATGGTGGCCTTATGCTTTGACTGAGAGTTCCAATATTTCTGCTGGCTGTTGTTTCTGCTGTTCTTATTCATGGTGTCTTGTTTCTTTTTATTCCTAGTTATCTTTGATTTTATGCTGCTCATTGTATCTGAAAGATTAGCAATGATTTGACATCTAGAATAAAGGTACCTTCCTCCAGAGAGGATGTGTGTCTGTATTCACCATGGCCTGCGGAGAACCTTAAACCAGGTTCAAGGTTTACGGTGCCAGACACCAAACACAGTGAATCCTGGCTGCAAATCCAACACAGAAGGCCTAGGTTACTTGTGGCCCACTTTCCCCCAGGGTGCAGTTATTTAAGGTCCCTGTTATTGTAGAAAAGGTCTTCAATTAGATAGTCCTTTTGATTCCGGCCTGCCTTATCCTACAAGGCCATCAAAACAAAAGTTCAAATTAAGCAACTTTTGTGCTCTACTTATCTCTTTGGGTTCTTGTTTTTCCTTTAATAATGTCTTACTATAGAATTCATCCTTAAGTGCTTGTAAGATGCTCCTTTTATTCAGGAAGTTTAGTTGTTTCTTGAAGGAGAGTTGGTTCAAATAAACTAACACACAATTAGCAAATGCACAAGTTGTTCTTTGCCCTGCCACCAAGTTCCTTATATATTTTGGATATTAATCCTTTATCAGATGTGTCATTGCCAAATATGTTCTCGCATACAGTGGGTTCCCTTTTTATTTTGTTGATGGTTTCTTTTGCTGTGCAGAAGCTTCTTATTTTGATGTAGTCCCATTCGTTTATTTTCTTCTTAGTTTCCTTTGCCCCAGGTGATGTATCCGTAAACATATTACTATGAGAGATGTCAGAGATTTTGCTGCCTATGTTTTCTTCTAGAATTTTTATGATTTCATGGCTTGCATTTATGTCTTTTATCCATTTTGAATTTATTCTTATGTACGGTGTAAATTTTTGGTCTAGTTTCTTTTTTTTTTTTTGCATGTACCTGTCCAATTTTCCCAACATCATGTATTAAAGAGACAGTTTTTACTCCATTGTATGCTCTTGCCTCCTTTGTCAAATATTAATGGAGTATAATGGTTTGAGTCAATTTCTGGGATCTCTTTTCTGTTCCATTGATCTAAATGCCTGTTCTTGTGCCAGTACCAGGCTGTTTTGATTACAGTGGTTTTGTAGTATAACTTGATATCTGGTATTATGATTCCTCCAACTTTGTTCTTCTTTCTCAAGATTACTGGGGCTATTTAAGGTCTTTTTTGTTTCCATATAAATTTTTGGAGTGTTTGTTCTAGATCTGTGAAATATGCTGTTGGTATTTTAAGAGGGATTGCATTGAATCTATGTATTGCTTTGGGTAGTATTCACATTTTAATTATGTTAATTCTACCAATGCATGAACACGGTATTTTCTTCCACTTGTTTATATCTTTTTCTTCTCTTTTATCAAAGTCCTGTAGTTTTTAGAGTACAGGGCTTTTACCACCTTGGTTAAGTATTATTCCCAAGTATCTTAATTTTTTTGCTGCAATGGTAAGTGGGATGTTTTTTTTTTAGTTTCTCTTTCTGAGAGATCATTATTGTTGTATAAAAATACCATAGATTTCTGAGTGTTAATTTTGTATCCTGCTACATTGCTGAATTCATTTTATAAATCTAGTAGTTTTTCGGTGGAGTCCTTAGGGTTTTCTATGTACAATATGTCATCTGCAAATAATTAGAATTTTATTTCCTCTTTCCAATTTGAATATCTTTTATTTTTTTCTTCTTGCCTGATCACTGTGGCTAGGACTTCCAATACTATGTTGAGTAAGAGTGGTGAAAGTGAGCATCCCTGTCTTATTCCTGTTCTGAGGGGGAATACTTTTAGATTTTCCCATTGAGTGTGATGTTGGCTGTACATTTGTAATATATGGCCTTTATTATGTTGAGCTATGATCCCTCTATTCCCACTTTGCTGAGAGTTTTTATCATGAAAGGGTGCTGGATTTTGTCAAATGCTTTTTCTGCATCAGGTGATATGATCATGTACCTTTTGTCTTTCAATTTGTTTATGTGATGTATCACGTTTATTGATTTGTGAATATTGTACCAGCCTTGCATCCTTGAAATAAATCCCACTTGATAATATATTGCTGGATCCAATTTGCTAATATTTTATTGAGGATTTTAGCATCTGTGTTCATCAGGGATAGTGGCCTGTATTTCTCTTTCTTTGTCTTGTCTTTATCTGGTTTTGGAATAATGCTGGCCACATAAAAAGAGCTTGGAAGTGTTCCTTACTCTTGGATTTTTTGAATAGTATGAGGAGGATAGGTGTTAATTGCTCTTTGAATATTTAGTAAAACTCCCCTGTGAAGCCATCTAGACCAGGGCTTTTGTTTCCTGGGAGTGCTTTTTATTACTGCTTCAATTTCATCATTTGTTATTGGCCTATTCAGGTTTTCTGATTCTTCCTGATTCAGTTTTGGAAGGTTGCATGTTCCTAGGAATTTTTCTATTTCATCTAGGTTATCCAGCTTGTTGGCATATAGTTGTTCATAGTATTTTCTTACAACCCTTTGTATTTCTGTGGTGTCAGTTGTAACTTCACAGCTTTCATTTCTGATTTTATTTATTTGGGTCACCTCTATTTGTTTCTTGATGAGTCTGGCTAAAGGTTCATCAAATTGTTTATCATTTCAAATAATCAGCTCTTGGATTTATTGGTCTTTTGTATTGTTGGGGTTTTTTAGTCTCAATGTCATTTATTTCTGATCTGATCTTTATTATTTTCTTCCTTCTACTTACTCTGGGCTTTTCTTGTTGTTCTCTTTCTAATTCTTTTAGTTGTAGGGTTAGCTAGTTTATCAGAAGTTTTTCTTGTTTTTTGAGGTAGGCCTGTAGTGCTATGAACTTCCCTCTCAGGACTGCATTTGTTGTGTCCCAGAGGTTTGGGGTTGTTGTGTATTCATTTTCATTTGTTTCCAGGAAGTTTTTTATTTCTTTCTTGATTTCATTGGTAACCCATTCATTGTTTAATAACATGCTATTTAGCCTCCATGTGTTTGAATGTTTCTGAGTGTTTTTATTGTAATTAATTTCTAGTTTCATGCCATTGTGTTCCAAGAAGGTGCTTGATATAATTTCAATCCTCTGAACTGTAGAGACGTTTTTTGTGTCCTAACATGTGGTCTGACTTGAGAATATTCCATGTGCACTTGAGAAGAATGTCTATTCTGCAGCTTTCAGGTGGAATATTCTGTAAATGTCAGTTAATTCCATCTGACCTATTGTGTCATTTAGGATCACTGTTTCCTTGTTGAATTTTTGTCTTGAGGATCTATCCAGTGAAGTCAGTAAGGTGTTGAAGTCCCCTACTATGACTGTATTGCTATCAATCTCTCCCTTAAGAGTCTCCGAGAACTTTGTTATATATTTGGATGTTCTTATGTTTCATACATATATATTTACCAGGGTTATATCCTCTTGTTGTATTGATTCCTTTTGTATTATGGAGTAGCCATCTTTGTCTCTTTTTATGGACTTTGCTTTGAAATCTATTTTGTCAGATGTAAGTATGGCTACCCCAGCTTTTTTTTTCATTTCCATTTGCACAGAATTTTTTTTCCCCAACCCTTCACTCTTATCCTATGTGAATCTTTTGTTCTGGGGTGGGTCTCTGGTAGACAGCATATATATGGGTCATGTTTTCTTATACATTCAGCTACTCTGTCTTTTGACTGGAGCATTTAATCCATTTACATTATTGATAGATACTTACTGCCATTTTTTTATGCCTATGTCCTTCTCTCTCAATTTCTTCTTATTCTTTTTTTTTTTCTTCTTCTTCATATTCTTAGAGCAGTCCCAATAACATTTTCTGCAATGCTGGTTGGGTGGTCATGTACTCCTTTAGCTTTTTCTGGTCTGGAAAGCTCTTCATTTCCCCTTCAATTAGAAATGTTAGCCTTGCTAGATAGAGTAGTCTTGGATTCAGGTCCTTGTTTTTCAATACTTTGAGTACTTCATATCAAACCCTTCTGGCCTGAAGTATTTCTGTTGAGAAATCAGCTAACATTCTAATGGGTGCTCCCATATAGGTAACTTTCTGTCTCTCTTACTGCCTTTAATATTCTTAGTCTTTAATGTTTGACATTTTGTTTATGATGTGTCTTGCAGTGGGTCTGTTTGGGTTCAGCTTGATTGAAATTCTCTGTGCTACCAGAACTTGTGTGACTTTTTCCTTCATCAGGTTAGGGAAGTTTTCTTCATTATTTTTAAAAATTGGTCTATATTCCTTGATCACTTTCTTTTCCTTCTGGAATCATTATGATGTGAATGTTGTTATATTTCATGTTGTCCCAAAGTTCCCTTAAACTATTCTCTTGCTTTTTAATTCGTTTTTCTCTTTGCTCCTCTAATTGGATGTTTTATTCTACATTGTCCTCGAAATCACTGCCTCATTTAATCTACTTTTAATTCCTTTCAGAGTATCATTGATGTCAGATATGTTATTCTCCATTTCCAACTAACTCTTATTTGTGCTTTCTAGTTCACATTTCATGCTATTGTAATTTCCACTGAGTTTCTTTTTTCCCCAATTATTTTATTGCTTAAAGTATTACAAAGAGTATTACATATGTCTCTTTTTTCCCCACCTTTAACAATTCCCCAGCCTCCCCTACCCCGCAGTGTCTTATGTCCATTGGTTATGCTTATATGCATGCATACATGTCCTTCAGTTGATCTCTTACCACGCCCCCCACCCACTCCTCAACCCTCCCCAGCTTTCCTGCTGTAGTTTGACAGTCTGTTCGAGGCAGCTCTGCTTCTGTATATATTTTTGTTCAAAAGTTTTTA
>NW_006287679.1:128339-128872 GCF_000327345.1 Myotis davidii
TGGTGCTCAGGAGGTTGCTGTTGCTTGGATCTGCTTTCCAGGGGAGTTCTGCCCTTCCCGGCTGCAAACCGTCTCACCAGCTGAGCAATTTCGCCAATTCGGTGTGGGTGTTATTAGTTTCAGCTGCTCACTCCATTTGCTCCGGGACACGACCTGGGACGCGTCTGCCTATATCGCCGTCATCTTCTTTCTCTCTGAAGGCTGTTTCTGACTTCACTCCCCTCACAAAGGAGTTCTTGTTGTGCCCAGATTTCAAGATTCCCAAGGGCCCACCAGGGAGCCAGCGAGTCCGATGCAAAAGCAAAGAGTCATTTATTTCAAACCTAGGTTTGGCTCCTCTGCCCCCCACTTACTGGCACAGCAGCAAGTGGCAGAGATAGCTCCCAGCCTTCTAATTTGCTAATTCGGTCCTCTGCTTCTTTTAGTCTACTGTTGAAACTTTCCATGGTGTTTTTTATTGCAGCTATATCACTCTTCATTTCTTCTTGATTCTTACATAAGTTTTTGTTTTTTTCATCACTTTCTTCTTGATT
>NW_006287679.1:129337-131164 GCF_000327345.1 Myotis davidii
CGCATGTTTTTTTGCTTCATGTTATCCCATAGCTCCCTTAGTCTCTCCACCTGTCTTTTAATTTTTCACTCCAATTGCTATTCAGTTTGGGTGTGTTTTGTTTCCCAGCCTTCTTCTTCTTTTTTTTTTTTTTTTTTAGGGTGGTAGTTCTATCTTTTTTTTTAATTTTTTATTACAAAGGGTATTACATATGTGTCCATTTCCCCACCTCCCCCCGCCTTAGACAGTCCCCTGGCCTCCACTATCCCCCAGTGTCTTATGCTGCCAGAGCACAAGGTGGATGGATCCACAGGGAATGTTTGTGCCTTGGCCCTTTAAGAGGGTGCCTGAACTTTCAGCTGCCACTCCCTGGCAGACAGCACCCCACTGCTTTTCACAGCTTGATGTTATGTGGATACTTCCTCAGTTTGGTGCTCTCTGCTGGGGAGCCCAGCTCCAGGATTAGATCTCAGAATTCTCAGTGGCATCTCCCCCCTCCCCTCCACCACTGGCTGATATATCTCTCTGGGACTTCAGTTGCCCTCTGTGGGTCACGTCTCTGCCCCTCCTACCTGTCTCTATGCCGGCTCCACCTTCAGTTCTTGGGTATCAGGGTTCTCTCCTGTGAGTTTTCCATTGATTATTCAGGAAGGCTTCTCATATTTCAGTTGTAATTCCAGCTTGTTCCTGGGAGCATGACCATGCAGCATCCTCCTACTCTGCCACCATTTTTTAATCTCTGGGACACAATTTTTACTGACTTAACTGGATGGTTCTTAAAGAACAAGCTGGTGGCAATGCATGCTGGCTTTCTGGAAAGCTGTTTGGTAATAAGTGGTAAGACTTTTAAAAGGATGACTCAGTCATTTCACTTCTAGGAAAAGATTCCCCCTTGCAGGATCCCGACTCTGGTTGCAGCGCGTGCAGGAGACAACCAATCCATGTGTCTCTCTCATATCGATGGTCCTCTCTCTCCACTGAGTTTCTTGAAATTCTAACTAAATTCCTTGAGCATCCTTATAACCATTACTTTGAACTCTATATCTGACAAATTGCTTGCCTCCATTTTGTTTAGCTCTCTTTCTGGAGTTTACTCCTTTTTTTTTTCTTTTTGGGGTTGTTTCTTTGTCTCCCATTTTTGCAGTCCTTTGTATTTGTTTTTATACATTAGAGCAAATTGCTATGTCTCCCAGTCTTCATGGGGTGGCCTTATGCAGTAAGTGTCTTGTCTGACCCAGTGGTGCAGTCTCTTGGAGACCACGAGCTGGGTGCTCCAGGAATGGCCCTTGTGTGAATTACTTGGGCTCTCCCTTGTAACTGAGTCCTGAATTCTGTTGTCCCATTTGTGGGAGGAATCTCCTCTCAGGCTGGCTGACTGTGAGGCTCACCCTGACCACATTGTGAGAACTGTCGTGCTGGTGTTGGCAGAATAAAACAAAGCACAACAAAATCAAAACATATATGGACCCCTACAACAACAAAAGCAACCACAAAAGAAGAGAGAATTAGGAATGTGTAAAGAGAATCATAATAGAAGGGAAAAAAGAAAAGAAAAGAAAAGAAAAGAAAAGAAAAGAAAAGAAAAGAAAAGAAAAGAAAAGAAGAGAAAAGAAAAGAAGAGAAAAGAAAAGATGAGGAGAAAAAAAGGGAAGAAAGAGGAATATGAAAGGGCAGAGATGACAGAAAGAAAATAAGAATAAGGAATAGAGAAAGGACACCCAGCTGATGAGGCTCAGTGGTTGAGTGTCGACCTATGAACCAAGAGGTCACAGTTTGATTCCTGGTCAGGGCACATGCCCGGCTTGTGGGCTCAAGTCCCAGGGGGTGTGCAGGAGGCAGCCAATCAAT
>NW_006287679.1:131279-134007 GCF_000327345.1 Myotis davidii
TCAAAGGCTAATATGCGAAGTGTCCTTCTGACCAGTAGCTATGATGTGCATTGACCACCAGGGGACAGACACTTAACGCAGAAGCTGCCGAGCTGCAGTGACTTGGCAGTAGCGGTTCTTGGATGATGCACCCCAAAACCAGAGAGGAGGGAGCCCAATTCCTTGCAGGGCTGAGTGATTCCACCTTTGGCCATGGATTATGTTGTTGCTGGGGCACTGTTGGCCCCGAATCTGGTTTACTGCACACTTGTGTTTGCATTCCACACCCTGTACAACAGCAACTTTTCAGAGTGTCCTCTCATACTCCAGGACCCTTCAGGGGATATCAGAGAACCAGTTTGGGCCCAATCCCCACAGGCCAGGCCAAGGAACCCCACCTGCCGGAACCCCGCTCACTCTGCAGATGCCCTTTGAGGCACGGTGCCATCCCAGGTGCAGCTAGCTGGAGAGGGACTGCAGGAGGTTGGCTCCAGGGCATTTCCCACCCATCTCACCCAGTCCCGCCCTGCCAGCCACCTTCTAATTAATTTCCTTTCGATGTGCACGAATCTATGTACTGGGTCACTAGTCTTACCTAATAATAGACAAACATGTAAATTGACCATACCTGCGCTATGCTAACCAGCCAATCAGGAGAGTATGCAAATTAACCCAACAAAGATGGTGGTTAATTTGCATACATAGGCTTCAAGCGGTGGAGCGAAGCTGGATGGCTCCCGGCCCGAGCAGTGAAGCTTGATGGAAGCCCTGTGTGTTTATGTCTCCCGTCAGGCCCCAACAGCCCCAAGCCCTGCCACCTCAGTGCTGGGGCTGCTGGGGGCCAGATTGGAGACCCACACACAGAGGAGCCTGGCACCCAGCAGCGCCAAGCCCCGCTGAGGTGGTGCTGGGGCTGCTGGGGGCCTGATCGAAGACACACATCCACAGCCCCGGCACCCAGCAGCCCCAGGCCCTGCCATCAAGGTGCTGGGGCTGCTGGGGGTATCAGAGACACAAACCCGCAGGCCCGGCACCCAGCAGCCCCAAGCCCCACCACCACAGTGCTGGGGCTGCTGGGGGCAGGATCGGAGACACAAACCCACAGGGGGGGCCAGCACCCAGCAGCCCCAAAGCCCACCACCTCAGCACTGGGGCTGCTGAGGGCCGGATCAGAGACACAAACCCTGCGAGCCCTGCACAGGACGGGTGCTCCCCTCCAGGCGAAGTGCTTTCCCTCCAACCCAGCTCTCCCTGGGAGTCCGGCATGGAGGGCGCTCTCCCTGGGAACCTGGAAATCCGCCTCTGGGGCGACTGTGCAGCAGCCACGCCTGGCGAGCCACGGAGCGGGTGACCTACCCATGCGGATGTGTACGCTGGCAGAGGCCACGCAGCTGCCATAGTTGAAGTCGTCCTTGATGTAGGAGCGGGGGTAGTGGGGATCAGAGTCGTCCAGGTTGGCAATGGAACCCCACCTGCCCACCACATGACTAGAGCACACGGTCCTCAGTCACTTCCTGAGCAGCAGTCAGCCCTGACCAGGGATCAGACCTGAAATCTAAGTAGATGCCCTGGCAGAATGGAACCCAAACCTTTGCTGTGGCAGAGGAGCTCCAGCCCACAGCAGGGCGGGGGCACCCAGAGGGATTTTGTTGAGGGGCCCTGACATGCAGCACCCTGAGCAGTGGGTTAGAATCTCCTCCCGATACAGCCAGGTTGCAGGTTGGATCCTGGTGAGGGCACAGACAAGAAACAACCAAAGAGAGCTTAATAAGAGGAACAACACACTGGTGTTTCTCTCACCCCCTCCTCTCTCTAAAATAATCAATCAATAAAAATTAAAATAAAAAATAAACCCTCTGGCTTGCAGAGTTGCTAAAAATGTTAGAAAGTGAAGTCCCATCCCTTCTCGCTCATTCAATTAATACTTCATATGCTCCTTCAATAATCACACTGGGGATGGGTGTTTGTTGGTTTGTTTTGGTTAATCCTCACCTGAGGACATTTTTGCATTGATTTTTTTTCCCCGAAGAGTGGAAGGGAGGGAGAAAGAAAGAAATTAATGTGAGAGACATCAATTGGTTGCCTCTTGCTGAATCCTGGACCAGGGCCCGGATTGAGACTGCAACCCAGATACCTGCCTTGATTGGAATCCAACCTGATACCCTTCAGTCCGCCTGCAGAAGCACTATCCACTCAACCAAACCACCATTTTTTTTCTTTTTAAGTCCAGCTCTCCCTGGGAGTCCGGCATGGAGGGCTCCCAAGCATTCTGACAGGGATGGAACCGACAACCTGTGTATGTGCCCTCACCTGGATTCGAATCCATTACCCTTTGGTGCATGGATCCAACTAACTACTGATCCACACTGACCAGGAGCTGGAGGTACACTTAAAAAAAATTTTCAGGTCTGCCCTGGCCAGGTGGCTCAATTGGTAGGAGTCTCAACCTGTACACCAAAGGATTTCCTGTTGGATTCTAGGTTAGGGCACGTACTTAGGTTTGGCTTAGATCCCAGTGAGTCAGCAGGTGCAGAGGCAGCTTATTGGTATTTCTCTGTCACATGGATGTTTCTTTCTAAATCAATTTTAAAAACATCCTCAGGTGAGAATTAAATATATATATATTAAAAAATTTTAAGATCTAAAATTTTATTTGGTTCTTTTTTAAATTTTATTTTTCATTTACAGTTCACATTCAATATCCTATCCTATATAATAAAACCCTCATATGCAAATTGACCGAATGGAG
>NW_006287679.1:135882-141535 GCF_000327345.1 Myotis davidii
AGATGCTCAATGCAGAAGCTGCCCCCTGGTGGTCAGTGTGTTCCCACAGGGGGAGTGCCACTCAGCAAGAAGCGGGGTTCACAGCTGGTGAGTGCAGTGGCAGTGGTGGGAGCCTTTGCGGCAGCACTAAGGAGCAGCAAGCCCAGCGGTAGGAAGCAGCAAGCAGGTGGGCGGTAAGGAGGGAGGGGTCCCGGACTGCCAGAGGGCACAGGCCGGGCTAAGGGACTGCGACCTCCCATCCCCAGTGCAGTAATTTCATGCACCGGGCCTCTAGTAATTATATAAAGGAAAATAGAGGAGAAAACAGATAGACAGAAAATAAGAAAAGAAAAAATTAAGAGAAAGCAGAATAATAAAAAATAGGATAAGAAAAGGAAATGAAGAAGTCGATCTATGAAAGAAAACTAAAGTAATAACAAGTCAATAAATAAGAGATAGAGAAGACAGTGAAGTGGCCTTGGTCTCAGCAAAGCTCAGTCCTACTCTCTGATGAGGATGCCCAGGCTCTGCCTCTCCCCCTGGGCTCCCCACTGTCAGCACTGCCTCCTCTGCTCTCAGCACCTGCTTGCAGCTGCGAGCATCTACCATTTGCTTGTCTCCAAGGACTTGGCCACAGGTGGGAGGGGCCACGCTGCACTCATGGGTGGTTCCTTAGCAGCTGGGGCACAGGTTCCCCAGGCTCCGCCTCCACCTGCCTGCCAGTCAGGGGGCAGCCTTAATTGCTCAAAGGCCTGTTTCTGAAAGGGCTTCCGGCAGAATTGGCAATGGAGACCCCTTAGTCTCGGGTGCGGGGGAGACACCGCGCAGATTTCAGGGAAAGTGAGAGGAGTGTTGCCTGTCCCCGCGCCGTTCCTCTGAGAGGGACCCAGAATGTCCCGCCCTCACTGGCAGGCCCTCTGTGCAGTCCAGTGGGGTCGGCGGGAACCTGGAGATCCCATCCGCTGTCCTGTGCGGGGAAGACCAGTCAGGGCCTGGGGGAGCGCGCACTCGGCCCACCCCACACTGGTCACTGGGGTGGCCGGCAGGCTATGGTTTGGGGGGTGGGAGCAAATGCAGGTCCCCGCCGCCTCTTTCCGCTCTGTCCCCAAGGCTCCCACCCCAGCCTCTCCTCAGGCCTTCGGCCCGCCGCCTCCCTCCACTGAAGCCCGGGGGGGTGGGGGTGGGGGTCGCTGCAAATGAAAACCCTGTGCTCTGGGTTTTAAAACAACTCAACAACCCAAACCAAACCCATAGCTTCAGGTCTGACCAGCTCCAGACTCCCGGCGGCCAGCAGCCCTGCGCCTTCACGGCTGCATGTTATGCTGCCCTGGTCCCCGCCCTGGTGCTCGGGGTGCGGGGGTCCAGCCTGGGTTCCAGGCCTCGATCTTCTCAGGGAAGCATTTCCCCCACCCCCAGCCAGCGCCCCCTCTTCCAGCTGGTCAGGCCCCAAGGCCTCGCCCTCCCTTCCCATCCCAGGTGTTTCCTGTCCTCCCTCCATAGAGCGTCCACCGCAGCTGGACCTCAGGTGGTCATTCCATCAGTGCTCCTCCTCTCACCCACCCTACACTGGTGCTAAAGTGCCTTCTTCATGAGTTTGTTATGGGAAAAGAGATAAAAGGGTCCGGCCACTGTGGCTCAGTAGTTGAGTGTAGGCCTATGAACCAGAAGGTCACAGTTTCATTCCCCGTCAGGACACATGTCGGGTTGCGTTGCGTTGTGGGGCGTGCAGGAGGCAGCTGATCGGTGACTCTCTCTCATCATTGATGTTTCTCTCTCTCCCTCCCTCTTCCTCTCTGAAGGCATATTTAGCACAGTCCCTGCAAATCATAAGCACTCAATAAAAGTATTACCATTATCAAGGTTAGTAGTATTAAGATCCACTTCCCTCCAATATTTCTGCCGCTGGCTTGTCACGGGGCTGCTCATCCCGCATCCCCCTTGAATCGCGCCACCTGAAGCGCAACTTCATTCCACAGCCGTGTGGGGGAGCTGCTGGCAAGTGGCCCTCGTTAAAGACACACGTGTCTCGGGATTCACATGTGGTTGGATTTATTTAATGAGATGACTAGTTAATCAAGTCCTGCTCGATGAGTTTGGAAGATCGCAATATGTTCACAAGTATGTTCACAGTTTTTTAAAAAAATCTTGGTTCCTCATGTACAAGAGTCATTTTTTAGCAAATAAGAGGCCCAGCAGAAGGCAAAGATAATTAGGGTCCTACCGTGTGCATGGCCTTAAAGGTCTTTGGCATAAACACCTGTAGGATTTAAGATTACATAGATCAAATCCAACCTCCTTATTTGGCAGATGAGTAAACAAAGACTCAGAGATATGTAATGACCTGCTCAGGAACACACAGTTTATTGGTGACAAATCCAGGACAAGAATCTGGATTTTGGTTCTATAGTTAACCAGCCATGTGGCATGCTGATTGCTGTGGTTTAAAACATGTCTGCAAATATGTCCACAAAGTCTTTGCCATTTCTCCCTGCCAAAGACAGGGCAATTCTCTTCCCCTACAATATGGGCTGTACTCAGTGAATCGCTTCTGATGAATAGAATCAGAGGTTGCGTCATAAAAAATAGATAATTTCCCGTTCTCTCTCCCTGGACTCAGCCTTATGCTTTGAGGACTCTCAGGAGGACCTGGGGGAGGCCTCCTGGGGAGGAGTGAGGCCTCTCACCAGCTTGGCGCCGGCTGCCTGCGCTGCAGTGGAGTGGTTTCCCAGGCACAGCCGGTCTTTAGGAGACTCAGGACCTGGCCAGCATCATGGCTGCAGCCTCACGTGAGAACCGGGCCAGAGCTGCAGGCTACCTCCCTTCGCATTCCTGATTCCCAGAAACTGGAGATCATGTGTGTACCTGGTCTCAAGCTGGGCAGTTTTGGGGTCATTGTTAAGCAGGGACACATAACAAATGCACTGATTACTAACACTAACATTTAGTTTAATACCAATATTTACTCAGGACTTTTTGAGTTGGAAGTGATAAAACCAATTCAACTAGTGAGGCAAAAAGTTATTATTGCTCCTGTGCTGGAAAGACCAGAGATGGAGCTAACTTCAGGGACGCAAACATTCCAGTGGCTTCATTCTCTCCTCCTACAGAGGCCCTCCTCGGCGCCTGTGAGCTGCCCTGGCCAGAGGCACCCCTGGGCTCTTCATCTCCACTTATGGGCCCTAAGAGAAAGAGATGGCCTCTGGGTCCCGGGCAAGACTGTACCTGGCAAGGGCTGGCTGCCAGGCTGTGCCCGAGCCAGTCACTGTGGTAAGCGAAATGGGGTACTTCACGTGACTGGCTCCTAGGACGTAGTCTTACACGCCAAAGCTAACTTCAGACTAACTTGCTTTTCACGGTGTGGTGTGTGGCCTCGGGCCTGGTTGGAACGCCAGTCTTGGCTTCTCTCCATATTCTCTCAACTGGAACATAGTCTCACAAGATCTCCAGGGAATTTGTAGGGACATTAACATTTGAGAAGAGCTCTTCTCAACAAAAAATAACCTCTCCTTCTCATATACCACACCGATTTACACCCTCCCCACCCTGCTCGGTAGAGTACATTTGCCATTTGACCCTCGTATCTATTTTTGTGTGTACATCTTATCTCCCACCCGCCTGGGTCCTTAAGACAGAATCCAATGACTGATGGACAGTGTCCACATCTGTCAAATGGGGACAGCACTATTCGCTGTCTAGGGGTCTCTGAGGACTGAGTGGGGTAGCACATAGCCCAGTTGTCCGTGTGTGTTACAGGTGGGTTATAGGCGCATCAGGGTGGGAGCTAACACTGTTCCCTAAACTGCCATGTGTTGGTATTTACCATGCAGTAAGCACTGAGGTAGGCCCTTTATGATGTCTTCCTGTTGAATCTTCATTTTAAAGCTTACAGCTATATTGTAAGGGAAACAGATAGTGTGACAATTTGGATACAGTCATGTACTGCTTAACTACAGAGGTACACTCCGAGAAACGAGTTGTTAGAGGATGCTGTTGTCATGTGAACATCACGGAGTGCACCCACACAGGCCTGAACGGCCTGGCCTGCCGCATGCCCAGCCACACATACAGCCTACTGCTCCTGGGCTGCAAGCCTGTGTAGCACGTAACTATACAACCACACAAGATGGATTCCAGCACAAGAGAAGATGGTGCAATCCAGACACGTGTGAACACGAGCTGGATGGGGCCGCTGCCTGAGTAGCACGCACACTGTTTCACACGACGAAAACGACAGCACGGTGAGTGCAGAACCCGTGACAGTCGTGTGTCAGCAAGTGCCGTGTGCAGGGCAGGGCTGTGCAGGCTGCACTTGTCTGTGTTGTATGACATTACCACAGCTACGACGTCACCAGGTGATAGCAATTTCCAGCTCCATTATGCTCTTATGGGACCACTGTTGTATATGCAGTTCATCGATGACTCAAACATCATTATGTAGTAAAAGATTGTGGAGTCTATTTAGACAATTTTTAAATTTCCTCATTTAGCCAGCCTTCCTGTGGTTCTGGATGATGTCCGTTCTGTCTTTTAGTTGTATTTTTGAAGTGGTTGTTCGAGGCAGCAAACTCCAGTGTTTACCTATGCCGCCATCTTGGTTTCTCCTCTCATCATTCTAAATTTCCTCATTTAGAAATCAGAAAATGGAGCAAGGTCATACAGCTAGTCAGCATTGAACCTGGAACCCTCACCTCCATAGCCCAGTCCTCATCGCTCTGCACACTGTTCATCATGAAGTCCCTCGTCCAGTATTTGTTGGATTAGAGAATAAAATCTCCGCACCCCCTCAATCAAGGATCAGCAGGCCAGAGCGAGCACAGGCCAGACAGGTCATGTAACTGAGAACCCAATGCCATGCTGAGGACACAATCTCTCCCCTCTGTATTGTAAGGGGGCAGGCAAGTGTGATGACAAATAGCAGGTGACCTTCACTTCAGTGTCATGGAGACAGAGGGCAGATGGAGACCCTGGGAACCTAGAGCACATGGACAGCATGCCAGGCACAGGTGAGGTATTTTGAGTCTGAACTCTGACAAGGTGAAATCAGTGCTGTCAGATAGGATTTTTCAAACAAAGGCAGAACTCTGGACTGTTATGTGAAACCTTTGACTTTGAAATATTGGTGAATTATTTTTTTAATTAAATCTTTATTGTTCAGATTATTACATTTGTTCCTCTTTTTTCCCCCCATAACTGCCCTCCTCCCAGTTCCAACCCCACCCTCCGCCCTCACTCCCCACCAACTGTCCTCATCCATAGGTGCATGATTTTTGTCCAGTCTCTTCCCACATCCCCCACACCCCTTTCCCCCGCAAGAATAGTCAGTCCATTCCCTTTCTATGTCCCTGATTCTATTATAATCACCAGTTCATTCTGTTCATCAGATTATTTACTCACTTGATTCTTAGATTCACTTGTTGATAGATGTGTATTTGTTGTTCATAATTTGTATTTGTACCTTTCTTCTTCTTCCTCTTCTTAAAGGATACCTTTCAGCATTTCATTTAATACTGGTTTGGTGGTGATGAACTCCTTTCGCTTTTCCTTATCTCTGAAGCTCTTTATTTGACCTTTAATTCTGAATGATAGCTTTGCTGGATAAAGTAGTCATGGTTGTAGGTTCTTGGTATTCATCACTTTGAATATTTCTTGCAACTCCCTTATGGCCTGCAAAGTT
>NW_006287679.1:141629-143249 GCF_000327345.1 Myotis davidii
ATTCTTTTTTCATTTTGCTTTTCCGGTTGGGTGTTTTTTGCTTCTTCGCATTTCAAATCTTTGACTTGATTCTGACACTCCTCTGGTCTGCTGTTGGGAGTCTGTATAATGTTCTTTATTTTAGTCAGTGTATGCTTAATTTCTAGTTGGTCCTTTATCACAACCTCGAGGGTCTCATTAGATTTCTTGAGGATCTCACTATATTTATCAACGGTCTCACCAGTCTTTTTAAAGGCCTTACTAAGTTTATCAGTAGCTTCTAGACAGTTCTTGAGAGACCTTAAAAGTGTGGTTTTGAACTCTATATCCTCTATTTCTGTCATTTGTGTCCTGTTTCTTTGTCTCCACATTTTTTATGCTTTCTTCGTGCACCCCCTTGTGGTCTTTGTGAGCAGTCTTGTTGTAGTTAAGCCTTGATTGTTGTAGGTAATACTGGGGGGGATTTGACCTCCAGGCCAACTGGCTGTCAATATTGGTGAATTATTTTTTAAGTGTATGGACCCGGCCTAAGGCAGCGGTCGACAGGTTGGTGACCTCTGTCCTAAATGATAAGGAAATCTGCACTGTTTTCTGTTTGTTGACCTGGTAAGAGACAAATAAGAAGATAAGAGGAAAGGGAAGAAAGAAGGGAGGGAATAAGGGAGGGAAAAGAAGAGGCGAAAGAAAGAGAAAGCTGACCACTCGGCCACATGAGTCTAAGACATAACTAAGAGAGAAGACAGCTGCCCACTGAGAGGGAGGAGGCCCAGGAGAGGGCTCCTGGTGGCCATTGTCCTCCATCCCACCCAGGCCAACCCGCTAGGCAACCTTTTTTTTAAAATCACTTTGGACAAGGAAAACTAAGATAGCGGCATAGGTAAACACCTGAAATTGCTGACTCACACAACCACTTCAAAAACACAACTAAAAGACGGAACGGACATCATCCAGAACCACAGGAAGGCTGGCTGAGTGGAAATTCTACAACTAGAAGGAAAGAGAAAAGCATACTGAGACTCAGAGGAGGTACAGCGCAGAAGTAAAATACAGAGGTACAGAGGTACATGCGGAGAGGGCTGGCGGCTGAGGACACGATTATCTTTTTCAATTGGGAGGGAGTCTCAAGCTCTGAGCTCCAGTTCCGGGCGAGTCCCTCGGGACCCAGACTCATACGGGAGAAACTCGACTGTCTGGCATCGGTCGGAACTCGAGCGCAGCTTTCTCTCAGAGGTGTTTGCAGCGATTGCCGGGACACTGAGAAGCAGGGCCTCTGAGGGCAGGACTGAGAGCAGCCATAACTGCTCGCTCAGCCCTGTTGATCCCCTGGGACCCTGCCCCACCCAAGCCGTGCATGGAGACTTTTGCATATGAAAGGCCTGGCCCTTTGCAATCTGATAATTACCTAACAAACCACAGCTGGCCCGAGGCCCCAGGACAACTTGCATTGAGTCACAGCTGGCTCCTGCTGGGTAGCCTCAGGCAAAGGCTAGATTAGCACCACCTTAGAGATCCAGGAACCAGTGTGCCCGGTGGTCAGAGTGGGACCATCCAGATTGCAGCTCCTCGGATCCATAAAGGACACACTCAGGGGGCAGACTCAGTGAGTACCAAAGCCCCACTGAAGCAAGTCTTGTCCCAGAA
>NW_006287679.1:144198-151950 GCF_000327345.1 Myotis davidii
GGGGGGAAGGGGGTGTGGGGGATGTGGGAAGAGACTGAACAAAATCGTGCACCTATGGATGAGGACTGTGGGTGGGTGAGGGGGGAGGGTAGGGGGAAATGTGTGGAAGGGAGCTGTGGGGGGGAAAAGAGGGACAACTGTAATAATCTGAACAATAAAGATTTAATTAAAAAATAAAATAAAATAAAATCACTTTGGTGGCTCTCTTCCTCTTTGTTCAGCTGTAATCTTTCTTAATTAGATAATTGAAATAATCATCCAATTAAGTGGGCCTGCCCCTCCCCCCTCCTTGCTTGAGGAGTCGATGAGTCCAACTGCTTCTCTTCCCGCTGACTCCACTCCTCGCCTCGTGCAGGGTCTGAGCAGATTTCAAGCCGTTTTTGTTCCTCTTTTTTGTTCGAATTTCAGGTCTTAGGAGCTACAACTAAAGTTCAGTTCTGGCTGATGTCACAATAGACTCCACGGGCAACTGAAAGCCGAAAGTTGGAACTGGCGCCAACAGAGCGGTGGCTGAGAGTTTCAGACCCACAGGGGCCTGCCGTTCACTACCTGGTGACCTTTCCGAACAGCAGTCTCCTCATCTGTGAAGTGGGAACGAAAGGAGGGCCTTCCCGCGGTCAGGTTGTGTGATGCTGTTGAGCCAGCCAGGAGCCCTGTGCCTGGCACAGAGGGAACACTACCCTTGGGGGTTTAACACAGAAAATGGTGCATTCTTATGAGCTCAAATAGTTGGCATCATATATTTGTCATAAAATGGAAAAGAGGAAAAGAGGGACATAAGGAGATATAAGATGTAAAATGATTCTGGGATTTTGACTACTAGGCATGCGCATATGGTGTTTACATGCTGGTCTAACGCCTTGATCCCATCTTCCTTCAGATCAATTCTAAGCACCAGGGACGTAGACAGACCAGCGCTTCCTGCAGACAGAGTCTCTGTCGACATTCAGGCAGCATAGTGAGCTCTGACTTCATGTCGGTAGGTTCTTGGCAACTGACTTTAAACAAAACAATGGATAAGAAAACCACCTGCACCATAGCCTGCTTGATATAAACAAGAGTTAAGTTCCTATCACATGTTTCTGATCACAAAATCATGACCAAACCTTAATAAAACCACAAATACTTCTGATATTAAACATTGAAATTTAGGTTATCTGTACACATATCTCAGGAAGATGAATAAACACAAGGAAGAGAATCTTTGCCAACCGCTTGCTCCTGGTCAGGGTTGCAGTGGCGGAGCCTGTCCCAGCAGCTGGGGCACCAGGCGGGACCCCGGGACAGGGCGCCCCTCCAGCGCAGCCCTCACCCCACGGGACAGGGAGACATGCCAGCCAACCTAGTGGGCACAGCTCTGGGACACGGGAGGAGCCGGAGGCCAGAGAAAACCCATGCAGGCCTGGGAGGGCGCACACTCCACGCAGCGCCCGCGGGAATTCAGTTTGCTCCTTATAAGTTTACGATGACAGGACAACACTGGACAAAGCATCGTTTAAGACCTGCTGCGCTCTCCTCCGCTATCCGCTGGAATGGAAGGTCCATGTGGGCAGGCTGTGTCTGCGGGGAATTACCAGCAATAAATGTGGAGTCTGGAGGAACTTTCTTTAAAAGGACATGCAAGCCCGTTTCTAGCAGGAACACTTTAAAACAAGGATAGCAGGTACCTGACACACTAGCTAAGGATGGAGAAAAATCTAGAACAATGCTAGTGTTACTAGGATCTCAGAGTAAAACCAAGGTCAGTTGTGACTCCAAAACCCACACAACCAAGCCTCACTTTACCCAGCTTCGAGTTCCGCTGGACGCCAGGCCCCAGGCGGCTGATGCAGACGCACTGCAGGAGAGCTGGACACTGGAAGAGTGATGGCAGCTCTGTGAAGAGTATATATGTTAAATCTTTCCAATCTTTTAAAAAATTATATGAGAAAAATGTCCTTAAGTAAAAGGAAAAATGAATTTTCAGACTGGTTTTTTTTTTTGGTGTTGTTTTTCCTGGATGTACTTTCTCGAAAAATGGTGACCATCAGCCCCAAGTAAGGCATAGAGCGCTCCCTAGACACAGGGCATTTCTCCTGCCACAAAAGCAAATGCTTCCAGCTTCGCTCTTTTCTTAAATTTATTAATTTTGGAGAGAGAGAAACATCAATCGTGTTCCACTTATTTTTGCATTCACTGGTCATTTTTGTATGTGCTCTGGACAGGGATTGAACTCGCAACATTGGGGTACCAGGATGATGCTCTGACCAACGGAGCTCCTTGGCCAGGGCCAGCTTTGCTCTCGAGTTCAGCAATGGTAGGGGTGCAGTGTCCCGTTCCTTCAGATCCATTACCTATGTCCAGGGCGACTGGGCGTCAGCTGGTGGGGACCACGTGCTGGGAATGGTGGGAGGCACCATGTGCCCACTGGTGGCAGCTTCCCAGGGGACCCCACTACCCTTACCTCTGGGTGTTCACGTGTTTACAGAGGGCTGGCTCATGGAACCAGCAAAATAGTGCAGGGATGATGGAGTGGGACTTTCAGGCTAAGTCATTAGCCGCTAATGATTAGCGTCACTGCAGTTTCTACTCTTCTCCCTTAGATCACCTGTGTGCAGACCCCACACAGGCCTGGACCTGGGCGGTCTGTGTGTGAGGACCCCACGCAGGCCGGGGCCTGGGCGGTCTATATGTGAGGACCCCATGCAGGCCGGGGCCTGGGCGGTCTGTATGTGAGGACCCCATGCAGTCCGGGGCCTGGGTGGTCTGTGTGTGAGGAGCGCCTGCCCATGGACGCGTGCATGGCCATCACGGCAGCATATCTTCCGCCCCAGGCAAGCCTTCCCCGATGGCAGCCCAGCCAGTCACTGACTACTTTCTGAGACAGGACCGCCAGCTAGGCCACTCTCCAAGTCCTGACCCATGGACACAGTGTGAAATGATATTTATTTTTGTTTTGAGCTGCTAGGTTCTGCAGTAATTGGTTATGCCACAGAAGGTGATCAGTGCAGAGCCAGCCTTCCTGTCTAGAAGGCTAGTTCTTCCCTCTCCCTCAAGGACCAAGGTAATTCCTCTGCTGCCGGAGCCCCCGGTCCAGAGGGGCTCTCCTCCCTCGAAGGCCTAGCACCACGCGGACCTTTGTGAGCACGACCTGGCGAGAAGGGTGCTGCTCACCAGACCACCCGCTGTGTCTTTATAGTACACGGGCACACATCTCACCACCTACAAGGAGGCACCCTGAGTGAACAAAAGTGTTAGTAATAATGGTCCGGGGTCAGCCAAACGCAGGGCCATTCTGCAAACACCAGCCACCACACTCAGCCCTCCCTCTGCAGGAGGACCTGCACCTCTTGGAAATGCAAAATAAATAACATTTTAAAAAATGTAGCTTCTGCCCTGACTGGTTTGGCTCAGTGGATAGAGCATCGGCCTGTGGACTGAAGGGTCCCAGGTTCGATTCCGGTCAAGGGCATGTACCTTGGTTGCAGGCACATCCCCAGTAGGTAGTGTGCAGGAGGCAGCTGATCGATGTTTCTCTCTCATCGATGTTTCTAACTCTTTCTCCCTCTCCCTTCCTCTCTGTAAAAAATCAATAAAATATATATTTTTTAAAATGTAGCTTCTTAAGTGTTTTCATAACAGATCCTTTTACTTGTGAATCTCAGCCCAGCTAGATAGTAAAGGGGAATGTGACTGCACGTGCCCTCCCAGGTTGCTCAATTGTTACATGAATGAGCAGAGGGACAGGGGCCGAGTTCTGAGTCCTGTCTCCCCGGCTCATCACTGCAGACGCCTCCCACCTCTGAACAAGGAACTGTGACCTGTGGGAGACAAGTAGGCAGTGGAAGGGGATCAAGGGCTATTGGCCCACCCTCTGAGGAATGACTGGTCTTAGCTGCAACCTGGATTAGAAGACAGCGATAGGGCGATTGGCCCACCCAGATCTTTCCAGCACCTCTAACAGGAGTGGAGCTGTGATTTGCGAGGAGGAGTGAGAATCCAGCCAATGCTTTGCTAGCCAAGCCATGAACCCGTGGGGCTGTGTGTGCTGAAGAAGGAAGCTCTTCCTCCTTCGCACAAGGCATCCTGTGGGCTGATACAGACTCTGGCAGTGCCCAGAGTCCAAGTTCTTTGCTCCTGGCTTCATCTTCTTTGCCTGTGGAAGCTTGTGGGTCCTGATCCTAGGCAGAGCCCTCATCACACTCCTGCTGCCACCTGCAGCTGCCTCCCTGGCCTGAGGGACACGGGGCTTTAAGCAAGAGGCAGGTCCCCAGGGCTGGCACTTCCTCGCACTGTGGTCCAGGCGTGGTCCAGGTGCTCTGATGTGTGGGAACTTCCCATCATTTTCTCGATGTTCCTAAATCTTCTCTCCAAAGATACCTGACCTTATCACTGGCCTTCAGGTTTTCCTTCTCTTCCACCATCATCCAGGGCGGCTTGAGCAGGTTTGGGCTCCTGAGAATGACAGAACTCAGTGACCAGAGCACTCCCCCCATGCCCCGCCCCAGCTCTTCCAGTGGTAGCACACAGAGAAAAAGCTCTGTGTGTGGCCCTGAGGGGGCCTGGGCCCCCAGAGGGCTGCTCTGGAGGACGAATGGGGTGCCCAGCCCCCCAGATCCTACCAGGCTGGAGGGGACCAAAAGCAGGGGATCCAAGTCTCCTGGGGGTTGTGGAGGCCCTTGGTTGAGAAGCAGGACTTAGAGCATTCGGCCTGCACTTGTAGGAAGGGAGTAGCTGAGAAATACCTGTCCCTTCATCTGATAGGTCCTCCCTTCCCCCAACTGGTGACGTATGACATAACCTGCAGCCCGGAAATACCTGAGTGCCTAACCATGTACCTTATATGGACTATACATTAAGCCACCAATCCGCGCACCGAGTACCCTAAGCCTCCCGTTCCTTCCCATGCCTCCCCTCAAAGGAGTGCTCACCTCTGCTGTTCTTCCCTGGGGAGACAGCCAGCAGATCTTTCCCCTAATAAAGCCTATAATCCTGGTTTTCAGCTCCCGACTGGTCTTTCATCATCAAGTTTGGCTTTCAAGGCCATTGTCTCTCTGCAGAGGTCAAGATCCTTCCCCTTGGAGACTAATGCTGACCAATGGCCTCCTCAGTTGAAAAGACCTTTCTCCTTCCTTGGATAGTGAGCCTGGGGCTCAGCTCTGATCTGGGAAGCAGCAAGACAACACAGTGCCCCTCTTCCCCCTCCCCCCGCTCCCCCCCCACAGGGGCCTGATGTGGGTGGGCCAGGATCCCCGATGCCTGCAGGCCAGGCGCTCCTTTGATGGTAGTGAGGGGAGCAGGTCCGGGGTTGGTGGGTGAGACCCCAGGCACATGGGCCACACTGCCCCTCAGGGCTCCTGGTTTGGGGAGTGGCCTGCACAGGAGGGAGGCCAGCCAGCCACGTGGGTGAGGAGCCTCTCCCAGCAGCCTCGTCCCCACAGACTCACTCTGCCAGCTTTGAGCTTCACATACAGAAAAAGCACTTTAGCCCGTGGTCCTCTGTCCGCCCACCTTCCCTGGCCGGTGCCGCGTAGGGCGGCTGCGGGCCTCCGGCTCCTTTCCTCTGCTCTGCAGTATTTATTCTGTTGTAGCAAAATGCCTGCACCTCGCCAGCCCGTCCACCTGCAGGGGACCATCTCCCGTTTTAGTGAGCACTCAATCAGGCGCTGCTCTGGTGGGCTGTGCATCAGGAGGTGGTGGTTCCGCTCGGCCAGGGCGCATGTCCGGGTTGGGGCAAAATGTTTCTCTCTCCCTCTCCCTTCCTCTCTCTCTCAAATCAATAAAAACCTATTTTGTAAAAAAAGCTGCTATGAGCCTTTGTTCACACCTCCGAGCAGACATCATTCATTCCCCCTATTACATGGGAATATAGGAACATTCCTGTTACAGTAACACTTGTTTGTTCCCGATAAAAGCCATGCATGTTCACTCTGGAAACGGAACATCCAGAATGCAAAGTTTTTAAAGTCATCATCAATTACAATTTTGTACTTGGCTTTTTCACTCCAAATATCATGAGCATTTCTGCATCCCCATCCTTATGAAGGAGGCTCATTCTCTTTTGAACTCCTTTTGGCCCAGTTCCGACTGGAGGCTGTTAGCATGTGCGATGGTTCTGAGGTGTTGGCCAGAGACCCTCCCTCAGGCCGCAGACTGTGCCTTGAAGGTGAAGGCGAAAGGGCAGTTTCCCCCAGGGGCTGGGCCCAGGCCTGCAGGAGAGCTGTGAGGGGGGTAGGGGGGAGCAGGAGCCCCGAGGCCACGCTGAAGGGTTTGGGGGCACAGCTGCACCGAAACCGCCTCCCTGTGTCAGCTCAGAGGAGCCACGGCTTCTGTTATCCTGAAACGGAAAATGATGGGACAGACAGACATGAAGTGCACGGCTTCCCTTTTCCTTCTGAGCGCGTTTCAAATACCCGTGTTTTCTCTCCTGTTTCCACTCATTTTGCTGGTTATGTTTGATCATGAACCGAAGCATCTCTCTGAACACGTCTCCTCACCTGGGAAACGAGGTGAGCGACACCGTCTCCTAGAGCATTTTCTACCTCCACAGTCATCACAGGACGCTTAAGGCAGCTCCGACCTCGCCCCACGAGATGCCAATGACAGACCAGCCCCCACCCCGCACCCAGTGTGACAACCAAAAGCATCCAGGACATTGCCAAATACCTGGGGTGGGCGACGGGAGTCCCAGCTTGGGAAGCGCTGGCTCCTCTAAGTGTCATTTAGATGATTCAGGTGAAGTGCTGGGGGTGGCGGGGAGGGACCCAGTGCCTCCAGGGAGGACCTGGGGGGGCGGGGGTGAGCTACTTCACACCCAACTTGCTTATTGATTCCATCACTGTTGTTTTTAGCATCTTCAGTTCTCCCTTCTTGAGGCCCATGGCTTCACAGCCTCTTTATTTTTTATGATGAGTGCCTTCTTTTGTAGGTACAAGCATCAGAAATAAAACTCAGGAGAACTGGCATTTGCAAATGGCTTTTGAAACTGGAGAATGTCAAAGAAATGTACATCCTACTCTTCCGCGAGTGTGTCTTTTAAAGAAAGAGCTTTCCAAACCATAACTCCTGACAGCTCCACAGGACAGGATCCAGGTGGCCGAGCCCCAGATCTGAGCCTGGCTGGGAGGGGGCTGGCCTGGGGGCACCCTGGCTGGGGGAGGAGGGGGTATTCTGAGGCCTATGAGTCCTGAGGAAGTCAAAGGGCTCGGAGGGTCCAGCCTCACGCGGCTGCAGGCCCCAGGAGCTGGGTTGGGGCGTCCTCACATAACATTCCTCTGCCGCAGGAACTGTGAGCAGGGGCACCGGAACCAGAAACCTCCAGACAGCCGGGCCCAAGGGCGTCTGTCCCCTTCCCGCGGCCCCACGGCCATTGGTGGGCAGTGTGCCAGATCCAGCCCGTTTGAAATGAATAAAACTAAAAAAAAAAAAAAAAGACCGTATCCTGTTATGTAATGATGTTTACTTTGAATTTATATTAGTTCACACAAACACTCCATCCATGCTTTTGTTCCGGCCTCCGGTCCAGTTTAAGAACCCATTGTGGCCCTCGAGTCAGAAAGTTTGCCCACCCCTGGTGGCCTCTCCCCGCTTTCCCCAGGCCCCTCGGCCTGTCTTCCTCCTCAGCTTGGCTTCTCCCCTGACATCCTCAAGGACAGCCTCTGAGTCCCGCCCTTGGTCAGTGAGCCTCCAGCCAGCTGCCCCTGCCCACGAGGCAGATGGCGCCCCCATCTGTCCCCGGCTCCACTGCAGCTGCCCACGTGGCCCCCCCCGGCC
>NW_006287679.1:152492-153012 GCF_000327345.1 Myotis davidii
CATCCCCCGCACCCCATCCCTGGCACTCACCATCGCCCCCCTCCCCGCACTCCCTATTGCCCTTCTCTCCAACTCCTGTTTTTTTCTGTGAGTAGAAGGCAGGTCACCCAGGAGCACCTGGGACTGTACACCCTTTCCCTCTGCGTGGCAAAGTACCGCTGGCCCCCCAAATGTTGGTGTGCAGCCCAACAAAATGTTCTTTCCTTCCGCCCCCTGCCTCTGGGGTCCTCACCAGACCAGGTGGTGCCAGCTCAGCCTGAGCCGGCCACACTCGGGGAGCCCTCCCAACTCTGCCCTCCTTGCCAGCTGCCCTCTGGGCCGAAAGCTCTGCCAGCGGGGCTGTGTCTGCTGAGCCCAGTGAACAGGACACGATTCGCCTGTGGATGTTCCCTCTTCTCTCATCTCACCAGGGCACCTGGTAGGTGGCAGCCCTGTCTGGCCCAGGTCGGTGAGATATCTGTATCATAAAGAAATGGAGGAGAACCAAGATGGCGGCATAGGTTAACGCCGGAGTTTGCTG
>NW_006287679.1:156843-167409 GCF_000327345.1 Myotis davidii
CTGAAGGGTTCCGGGTTTGATTCCCAGTCAGGGCACATGCCTGGGTTGAGGGCTCCATCCCCAGTGGGGAGCCTGCAGGAGGCAGCAAATCAATGATTCTTTTATCATTGATGTTTCTATCTTTCTCCTTTCCTCTCTGAAATCAATAAAAACTTTTAAAAAGAAATGGAGAGAGGAAGGAGGGGGAAAGTGTGTCAATGAGTGATTCTCAAACTGAATAAGCATTGGAACCACCCAGGGATCTTGTTAAGATGCAGACTCTGCTCCAGCTGGCTTGCTCAGTGGATAGAGTGTCGGCCTGCAGGCTGAAAGGTTTGATTCTGGTCAAGGGCACCTGCCCAGGTTGCAGGCTCGACCCCCAGTAGGGGGCATGTAAGAGGCAGCTGATCAATGATTCTCTCCCTCTCCCTTCCTCTCTGAAATCAATAAAAAGGTAATTTTTAAAAAGATGCAGATTCTGATACAACAGGAGCCTGAGACCATTTCTAACCAGCTCTCGGGGTGCAGGTGCTCGTGTCCCACAGACCACGTTTTGCAAAGCAAAGGGGGAGGTTCTGTGTAACTGGAGAGAGAGTCTGTGGGAGAAATGGCTGGAAGAGAAGAGGGGTTTGATGTATCGACACAACCCATGTCTTTATTCGACTCTCATCACTCTCACGGGGTGCAAGAATGACTCTCATCACTCTCACGGGGTGCAAGGATGACCCTCATCACTCTCACGGGGTGCAAGGCTGACTCTCATCACTCTCACGGGGTGCAAGGGTGCCCCTCATCACTCTCACGGGGTGCAAGGATGACCCTCATCACTCTCACGGGGTGCAAGGCTGACTCTCATCACTCTCATGGGGTGCAAGGGTGCCCCTCATCACTCTCTCGGGGTGCAAGGATGACCCTCATCACTCTCACGGGGTGCAAGGCTGACTCTCATCACTCTCATGGGGTGCAAGGGTGCCCCTCATCACTCTCACGGGGTGCAAGGATGACCCTCATCACTCTCACGGGGTGCAAGGCTGACTCTCATCACTCTCATGGGGTGCAAGGGTGCCCCTCATCACTCTCACGGGGTGCAAGGATGCCCGTTGTTTGTCGGCTGCCCAGCCTCTAGTCCTTCTGCTGAGAGCTCTCCACGCTGCCTGACGGAGTGAGGGCAGGCACCTGCCTCCACATGGCCCCGCAAGGCCAAGGAGGCTGCACTCTGAAATCTGAATCATTGCTTCAGGCCCCAAATAGAGAAGGTTGGGGTGTTCTCGTTCCAGCCAAGGCAGCTGGGTGGGATTTTTGAGTGTTTGCTGCTGCCAAGAACCTTCTGGAGATTCGGTGCCTGGTGGGTCCAAGCCTGAGTCCTTTGCTTCCCTTTTCTCTAGTGTGCTCTCCAGTATCCGTCCAAGAAATTCTCTTTTCAGCCTAGGTGAACCAGAGTCCATTTCTGTGGCTTGCAATATAAGCACCTTAATGGAATACACTCCTTAACCAGGGTAACATTGTGAGCTATCCTTTGGGAATAATGTCTTATTTCCTTATTCTCTGTGTGTTTTAATTATAGCAACATCACCTCGCCACGTGGGCTGGACCCATGGGTGCTGGTTTCATACAGGCTACATGTGGGGTCTGTGCCTCACACTGGCCTGAGAGCAACGCCATCGTGCTCAGTGACTCCTGTGGAAAGGAGGAGCACTTCCAAGCACCAGCACGGCCCTGGCACCCCGGCTGCCCCTGTGCCTGGAGGAGTGAGTGACATCGAGCGCTGAGGTGGCCCAGGCTGGCAAGAAAGGTGCCGGCTGGTGCGCCTCTCACCTTTTCCTCACTTCTCCTGCCTCCCTGTATTTTTCAAAAGCAAGGTGTTACAGGAGGTCAGAATGGACCATGGTCTTTGACTCAGTGGATAGAGGTTTGGCCCGCGGACTGACGGGTTTGATTCTGGTCAAGGGCACATACCTCAGCTGCAGGCTCGATCCCAGCCCTGGTCAGGTGTGTGCAGGAGGCAACCAATTGATATGTTTCTCTCTGTGTCTCTCCCCCTCTCCTTTACTCTCTCTAAAAATCAATGGAAAAATATCCTCAGGTGAAGATTAACAAAAACTATAAATAAATAAAAAATAAAATATTCCCCATTAAATGAGAAGGATGCTAGTCTATTGTGGCATTTCCAGCTGTGTGGTTATTGCTAGAAGGCAAGCTCTAAATACACCAACAGGCGAATAGGCCAGCATGTGGATGCAAAAAGTCTTCCTTCAAATCCATCCCAACTGCACCGTGAGCTCGCTGTCCCTGGGCTGCTGCCAAGAGCTCAGCACCTCAGCTCCCCACCTGTCAGGCAGGCGCGGTGTGAGCACCCCCGGGGTGCAGCGAGGACTCAGTCAGGTCATGCATACAAAGCACTGGGACACGGTCGGGATTCAATAAGTATAAGTTGTTATTAAAACTCATGTTTTCATAGAAGCCAGATGTATAATCCTTCTCGCCCACTCTCAAATAGAAATCTTAAAATGTTTATCATTTGAAACAATTATGATAAAAATTGTTATATACATGAGGAAAAGACAAAGAATCACAATACAGTGTTCAACTTTTTTCTGTGGGTGTGGCATTATGTATAATTTTTATTTTCCTCTTTCAGATTTCCATGTTTTCCTGATTCTTTTGCGATGAGCATGTACATTACTTTTATGACCAGAAGAAAAGCTCTGATTAATACTCTCTTTAAAAGAGAAGAACTTGTCCCCGCCGCTGATTATCGAGGTGATTCTGATCTGAGAAAAATAAATAAATAAATAAATAAATAAATACAAAATTTTAACTTCAAGTTCTTATTCTTAATATTGTAATTCTGGATATGTTCCATTTTTTATTTTCATAAAACTTTTAAAGAAATTATTTTAAGAAAAATATAAATAAATAAATAAATAAATAAATAAATAAATAAGATAAAATAAAAATAAAAGAGAAGAAAACGAAAGTGAAATGAAACATGATTTTGTGACTCCTCGCCCCGCAAAAAATCCCAGTGAGGTGGAGAAATAGATGTTTTCTGGTCAAGAAGTTATTAGGAGGGAAATGACATCGATTTGGGTTCACAACAGCTCAAGTGGCAAAGTCTCATGTAAAGGGAAAGCACACGCAGGGGAGCTGGGCCCACTAAAAGAGAAGAAAACGAAAGTGAAATGAAACATGATTTTGTGACTCCTCGCCCCGCAAAAAATCCCAGTGAGGTGGAGAAATAGATGTTTTCTGGTCAAGAAGTTATTAGGAGGGAAATGACATCGATTTGGGTTCACAACAGCTCAAGTGGCAAAGTCTCATGTAAAGGGAAAGCACACGCAGGGGAGCTGGGCCCACACGGGGTTGCCACGTGAATCATCAAGCCAGAGATGACTTGGGGAGGCGTGTGCCCCTGCCCACCCTCACCTCCAGGTCAGGATGCCTGTGCGGGAGCCTCTGGGAAGCAGCTACTAGCACTCCTTCCTCCTGGGCTCAGAGAGGCCCTGGGCGCCGCCTCCAGCCTCTCTGCTCTCCTGGAAGAGGCCAGGAGTTGCCCAGATCTCTCCTACTCACCCTGATCCTTGTCCAAAGCCCGCCCCTGGGAAATCGGTGCTGTCACCTGTGAACAGGGATAGGAAGGGTTTGAGGACATCGTGCAGAGCTGGGGTTCAATGTGGGCGTCTCTCCGGTGGCAGCACCCACTGTTAAGCCATGTCTGTGCCACCCTGTGGGGAAGTGACACACAGACAGAGGTAGGTAGACTGTGTGCAAAGCCGACAGGTATGTGGTGGGGGGTGGCCAGGCTGTGAGAGGAAGCCAGGGCCCCTGGGAAGGGGAAGCAAGGAGAGACTGGGAGGAGAGGGTGAGAACAGGAGCGGGCAGTGGGTGCTCAGGAGAGCAGCCATGGGGTCATGGGGGAGCAGGAGCGGCCTGCAGGCCGCTCTGCCCACCTGCTGAGGCCTCTGTCCTGCGCGGGACTGGGAGCCCCTCTGTCCCCACAGCCTCGGGCCAGCCTAGTGCTCAGGGCGCCCTCAGTCACCGGGAAGCCAACTGCGGCAGCAGAGGGCAGCGCAATGAGCGGTCTCAAGAGCAGACAAGGACGGTTAAGGGGCAGGGAGCAGCAGTGGCCATGGCCGCAGCCACGCTGCCCACAGAAGGCAGGTCTTCCAGAGTCTGTGGCGTTTGTGAGGGGGAATGTTCGAAGCGCTGCACAGAGCCTGGTTACTGAAGGAGAGGGTGGTTCCCCCGGGGCTGGCGCATGCTGGGTGCGGGTGGCGGCCATGTAGGGTCAATATTAGTGCTAACGCTGGCGTTGCTGTGCACTTGCCGTCCCCTCCTTCCAGGCTTGGATGATCTCCCAAACCCATTCTCCAGAGACCGAATCAATGAAGCCCTGCCCAGCGGCCTCCCGCAGCTGCTGAGCGGCCTGTGGTGTTCAATTAAAGGCCCTCCTGAGGTCACGGAGGCGGCTTCCTACTCCTCCCTCCTCCCTCCCCCCTCAGCCTGGTCCCAACGGTGGAGCAGGTGAGGGGGCAGTGCCAGGCCAAGATGGGGCGCCAGGTGGGGCTGTGGGGCTGCAAGACTGGGGTTGTGAGCTGGGGCTGTGAGCCTGGGGGTGTGAACTGGGACCCGGTCCCTACAGGCCACCCTGAGGGATCCCACCCATGCATGAATTCATGCACGAGGCCTATAGTTTAAAAATAAACTGGAGCATAAATATTCATGGGAATATATTCACAAGATGAATTGAAACCAGAAGTTATTCTCATGAATGTAATACCTGCCTAAATGTGTGTCTAAATCCTCCTCCCTCCGCAGACCTGGTGACCTCATCACGAAAGGAAAGGAAATGGGCCCGGAATGAGCTGCTCTTCCCAGAGCCATGTGGATCCCTAACCTCTCCCACCCCCACCCCCCGCAATGGCTGCCGGCAGCAGGCCTGACAGCCTCGTGCTGCATGGAGATCTCACAACTGAAAAGCTCAAGGTAGCAGGAAACGTTGATTCTCACTCGCTTTCTGTGGGTCAGGAAGCAGGGAGTGACATAGCCAGGTGGCTGCGGCCTGGGTTTGCTCAAGAGTCTGCCTCAAGATGTGGCCTGAGGACGCAGTTACCTGAAGTTGGGCAGAGAGGCTTCCAGGTGACTCACTCAGGCTGGCAGGTTGGTGCTGCAGGTCACAGAGGCCCGGGGCGTGGTAGTGAGCTTCCTCCCAACTGCGTGATCCCAGAGAGTAAGGCAGAGCCGTGTCCTTCCTGGCCCAGCCTCAGAAGTCTAAGCTGTCATTTTTGCAATACCCTACTGGCTACAGAGGGGGAGGGGTGAGTGGGAGGGACAACCAAGGGCATGAATATCAAAACGTGAGAATCACTGGGGCCATGCGAGCCTGTCACCACCCCAGGCTCCAGCTGAGGCTGGCCATGCTGCGAGTCCCAGAACCACCGTGTTCTCTTTCTACATGAGCATGAAATTGGCCAATTACCTTTCTTTTTTGTTAATCCTCACCTGAGGATACTTTTCCATTGATTTCTAGAGAAAGAGAGTGAAAGGAAGGGAGGGGAGAGAGAGAGAAACATCAACGTGAGAGACACATAGATTGGTTGCCTCCTGCACGAGCCCTGACTAGGGCTGGGGAACCTGCAACTGAAGTACGTGCCCTTGCCCAGGAATTGAACCCACGACCCATTAGTCCATGGGCCAACGCTCTAACCACTGAGCAACCGGCGAGGGCAAAGGCCAATTTTCAGTTGTGTGGATGACAATGATGATCCCATTGACATTTGTGCATCAGTTTCATCATCTTCCGGGTGCTATTGCTGTGTCGTGCTGCAGATGAGAAAGTGAAGGCTCAGTGAGGGTAGCCTACTTGTCCAATGTCCCCACATTAGAAAGTTCTGGAAAGCTGGCAACTAAACTGGGGTTCTGTAGCTCCGAGGCCAGTGCCCTTGCCATCAGACCATCCTCCTGCCACCAAGCCTCAAAGACAACCATGCCTCCTTCTCTTCTGGGATAAATGAGCATTAGAAACAGTTGTAGTGTGGAAAAGGCGATCGCATCTTCATTTTTAGACATAATTTATTACACAGGTGGTTCATGCTCATTATGGAGAAGCTAGTAAATAAAAATAAATTTTAAAAAAGAAGGGAAAACATGCCCCACCCAGATCCACCCGTTAGTCTCTAAGTATATTCCCCTACGAACAAGGGACTGGTTTTAAAATCCATGATATTAACGGCATCTCGGGGCCAGCTCCAAAGGAAACCCCAGCCACGGGCTTGGCCCGGGGGAGGGTGTGGAACAGGAGGTGTGTGCGCAGGCTGTGCGTGTGTTCCTGTGCACACAGGCGTGCATGCCTGACCTTAAGCGGCTCAGCACATGAGCAGCCAGCGAGTGGCAGGGAATTCATGACAAGCCTAGGAAGAGAGTGAGAGGCAGGGCAGCCGCGGCTCCAAGGTGCAAAGCTGTCTGCTTGGTGGAGGGCTCTAGGGAGGGAAGGTTGACTGAGTGTCACCCAATCCACCTGGCCCTCCAAGCGCCTGCCGTGAGCCAGTCCCTGCTGCCAGGGCACTCCCAGGCCCTCTGCATCGTTCTCCTTACATAGGAAAGGTCTTGCTTGTGACCGGCTCCCCGGCCCCTTCCCAACCAGAAGGTCAGCCCCAGAGCCAGGGCTGAGCTGCCTGTGGTCCGCATCTGCCTCTGGGCCGCGCCTGGCAGGTGGAGCACTCGAACCCACCTGAACTGAACTGATGGCAGGATTGGGGGTGCATGCCAGGTAGCTTCCGGGCATCTGCATTTGTATCTAGAAGGAACCAGCTCCATCGAGGTGTCCGTGTCCGAGCCACAGGCACCTTCTGCGTGATCTGCTTGTAGCACAGTGCCCGAGGTCAGCTTGCCACCCCTGGAACGGGCCAAGCCCATGAACTGCTGGCGGTGCTTCGAGTGGGAGGCGTCTGGTGGCCTGGGCTGGAGCGGAGGCTCTGCTCCTGAGGGCCCGGAGGCAGCGCACAACATGGGTCAGGTGCTGGGAACTGAATGTCAGGTCACCTGACTTCAGCTCTGAGTTTTGTTGACCTGCCAGCCTCACGGTCTTCACCTGTGAAATGAGACCAATAATACTAAGTTGCAGTGTGATGCTGCATGAACAAGGCGCCTGGCACACCGTCCGTGCCTAAGAACATATATATTTCCCTCTGGGGATGTCTTTCTTAACCTTGACAGTCTGAAAGCAGTGCCTGCCACACAACCCCAGGGCTTTTGCAAGAGGAGCTCATTGATGAATCCTGCCCACAGGTGGCCTCCTACCAGCAGCACTTGTGTGCCTAACACAGACTCTCTCCCATGCGACTAGGAGATGCTAAGTACAACTCTAGGCCATGAGACCAGTGGGCCACCCAGAAGTCCCGGGAGCTCACTCCCAGCACCAACTGTGGAGTCAGGGCTCAGAGGAGGCTGGTCCCGAGGAGGACGGCGGCTCTGCTTCTGGGGCCTCCTTTCTCCTGCTGATGGGGACAGACAGCGCCTCTGCTGTAGGTTCAGGAACTGAAGCTGAACCTAGGAAGACCAAGGTATCAGAGACCACCTGAGGGCCTGGCGCGGCGGGTCAAGGGGTCTCTGGGCTCCCTGCCAGTCTCTTGCTGGACCCTTTCCTCCCTCTAGGCATCGTTCTGTCACTATGGCAACTTCTTTCTTCATCAAAACTTACCGATTCCTAGAGTAACTCTAAAACTAATTGCTTTGTCAATCCAGGAGGAAGAGTTACCAGGTCACCGTTTGAATAGGTGACAATGTACAATGAAGTAGGTGTCTCCTGAAGACACCGCCCGCATTTCCTGGGCTGGAGGACTGGAAGGCATGCCCTTCCTGCCTCCAGGATGCCCCATCTTTCCACAGCAGCTGGGAGCAGTCACAGGGTTCATTGTGTGTCATCTCGGATCTAGACAAAGCCCAGCCTCACTTGGGCGATAAGAAACCTAAGATTTTTAGTACTTCTCTAAAGTCTCATGTTGACTTTGTGGCAGAATCCCAGTGGAAAACAGATCTCCTGCTGTCTTTCCAATGGCCTGTCCCTGATTGTAGAATCATTCTACTCAAAATGTGATCTGGGAGCCCTTGTCCCCGGGAGCTTGTCAAAGGCTCAGGATCTTATAACCAGCCCTGATCTGCTGGGCAGAATCTGCATCTAGCAGGAGTGCCAGCTGGTTCCAGAGCACTTTAGAATTTGAAAGCACTGATCTAGAATTTCCATGTTTTCCCTGATTCCTTGGTCATCATTGCTTCAGCCCCAAGGGTCTCGGGCCCTCTGAGGCTGACCCTAGCCCAATCTTAACATACAATGTTCAAGAAGTCCTGGAGTCCTTACCTATATCACAGTTTTCTGGTAGAAAAGGTCTCTGCCCTGATTTCCGACATTTTTTTCTTTGCCTTATTTAAAATTGTAAAAAGAATGAAGTCCTTCTGATAAAGGTCAGGAGAATCCAGCACCTTGAATTACTGGCAGAAAAGGTAAGATAGACAGACACTTAGGAAATAGCCACTGGGTGGTGCAATGTGTGTGAAAGCACTTAGCCAGTTCTAAGTCGGCATCCAAATGTCACTTCCTCCAACTCCAGACTCCAGGGCCAAGGAGGGATTCTCATGAGCCCATTCAGGGTAACAATCTTTCCCAGGAATATAATGCAGAACTCACAATTTTCTAATTATTGTCATTTTATTAGACATCTGAGGGGGCTAGAATAGTGGTTATCAACATGGCAACACATCAGAATAACTTGGGGAGCTTTATTTTAAAATACCTGATGAGAGAGAATCAAGATGGCGGCATAAGGTATAGACCTGTGTGTGCTGCCTCCCACAACAACATCAAAACTACCAACTATAAGACAAACAGGTATCATTCAGAACCATGGGAAAGCTGGCCCAGTGGAAGTTCTACAGCTGGAAGGAAAGAAAGAAGAGCATTGAGACTGAGTAGGATATGCAGAGGCGCCAAGAACAGAGGTACGGAATCGCGCGCCAAGCGGGCTGCAACTGGATGCGCGGTTTTTTTCAATTGGAAGGGGTTACAAACTCTCGAATCCACTGAGCTTGTTTGGGGTGGGATTCTGAGGTCCCAGACCCCTACGGGAAGAGGCAGGACGGCCTTGCAGCAGGTCAGAAAGTGAGGGTGGCTCTCTCGCGGAGCTGCCTGCCGGCACTCAGGGTCGCGGGGAAGCGGAGTCGCGGAGAGGCAAGGAGTTGTGGAGACGCCATTGCCCTATGCCCTGCCCTGGTGATTCGCCAAGAACAGAGGTGCGGAGTCGTGTGCCAGACGGGCTGCAACTGGATGCGCGGTTTTTTTCAATCGGAAGGGGATGCAGACTCTCAAATCCACTCAGCTTGTTGGGGGCAGGATCCTGAGGTCCCAGACCCCTACGGGGAGAGGTGGGACGGCCTTGCAATGGGCTGGAGAGCGAGAGTGGCTGTCTCGAAGAGCTGCTCACCGGCACTCGGAGACGCAAGATGCTGAGTCACTGAGAGGTGAGGAGTCGCGGAGATGCCATTGCCCTTTGCTCCGCCCCAGTGATTCTCGGGGATGCCGCCCTACTCAATTTACATCCCCACCCAAGGAAACCACCAGCACTTTTGCAGCCCAGCCCAGCAGAATGCAGATTTCAACTCCTTGCATACATAAGGGACACACTCAAGAAGCAGAATCAGTTTTGGAGGAAGCCGGAGATGGACCCGGCTGGGCCAGCGACATGGAACGGCTGCACCAGCAAACACACAGGCCGGTCCACCAGAACCAGTCTCACATGGGACGCTGGGAGATGGCAGACAGGCAGTCTGTGCACTTGGTAGAAAATAAAATCCAAGCAAGCATACCAGATATTCAGCCACCAGAAACGCCTGGAGATTTTGTCCAGCAAGGAGCCCCAAACAAAGGACAAAATGCCAAACTTCATGTTGCTGAGACAGCCCCCATGAGGCCGAGACGGCCCCCGTGAGGCTGAGATGGCCCCCGTAGGGCTGAGGCGGCCCCCATGAGGCTGAGACGGTCCACCTGTGAGGCTGGGACAACCTCTGTGAGGCTGAGACGGCCCCGGTGAGGTTGAATTGACCCTGGTGAGGTTGAAAAGGCCCCAGTGAGGTTGAAAAGGCGCATGTGAGGTTGAAACAGCCCATGTGAGGTTGAGATGGCCCCGGCGAGGTCGAGACAGCCCCGGTGAGGTTGAGATGGCCCCGGTGAGGTCGAGACAGCCCCAGTGAGGTTGAGACGGCCCCGGTGAGGTCGAGACAGCCCCAGTGAGGTTGAGATGGCCCCGGCGAGGTCGAGACAGCCCCAGTGAGGTTGAGATGGCCCCTGTGAGGCTGAGATGGCCCCGGTGAGGTCAAGACAACCCCAGTGAGGTTGAGACGGCCCCGGTGAGGTTGAGACGCCCCTGTGAGGCTGAGACGGCCCTGGTGAGGCTGGGACGGCCCTGGTGAGACTGAGACAGCCCAGGTGAGGTTGAGGTGGACCCGGTTAGGTTGAGACGCCCCTGTGAGGCTGAGATGGCCCCTGGGAAGCTGAGAAAAATACCACATGAACTCACTCATTTATGGATAATAAGC
>NW_006287679.1:167637-172866 GCF_000327345.1 Myotis davidii
GGAGGAAGCTGGGGGAATGCCAAGGGGGGAGGAAAAAAGAGGAGACATGTGTAATACTCTTTGTAATACTTTAAGAAATAAAAAGAAAAAAAGGAAAAAATTTTATGATCTGTCCATACAATGAAATATTACTCAGCCATAAAAAGAAACGAAGCATCGACACAGGCTACTACAGGATGAACCTTGAAAAGATTAGACTAATTGAAAATATCCAGGCAAAAAGGCCATGCATTGTACTATTCCATTTATGAAATACCCAGGATTGGCAAATCCATGGAGACAGAAAGTGGACAGTGGTTGTTAGGGTTTGGAGAGAGACAGGAATGCAGAGTGAGTGCTCATGGGCAGGGTTCCTTTAGGGGTGATGAAATGTCCTCAGAAAGGAGGGATGTTTGCACAATTTTGTGAACATATTAAACACCCCTGAATTGTGTGCTTTAAGGGGGTGGATTTTCTGGTATATGACTTATCTATCCTATAAATAAAAGCCTAATATGCAAATCAACAAAACAGAGGAATGACCAGTGGAACGACCAGTTGCTACGACACACACTGACCACCAGGGGGCAGATGCTTAATACAGGAGCTGCCCCCTGGTGGTCAGTGCACTCCCACAGCCAACCTCCCATAGCCCCTCTCCCTGGCTGGCCGGCCCCCATCAGCCCCTGGTGCTAAACCATTCATAGAGACCTGCTTCTGGGTCGAGGTTTTGTACATAGCAGAGCAGCTCCCTTGCTACAATCTATTGAAAGTCAGCCCTCAACACAAGGGTTTGTCTTGCTCCCATCCTTTCCCTTCCCTGGGGGCTGCCCATGTACAATGGCGAGGGAAGGAGGAGGCAGGGGAGATGGGGAACTGCGCAGTGGCAGGGCACCAACAGTGGTGTCGGCATCCGTTCCTTCCGTGCCCAGCCTGGCGACCTTTGCCTCCTCTCCTGACCCCGTCAGGGCCCTTGGGCCCAGGTTGGAACAGGGAACTGGGGATGGGTGGTGATGGACGCAGCCCCTTTCCCAGAGGGTCCAAGGGCTAGCTCCCTCCTTGGAGGCCAGAGGCCAACCTCCCACAGTTCCCCTCTACCCTCCATGCACAAATTTGTGCACCAGGCCTCTAGTCCTATATAATAAAAGAGAAACATGTAAATTGACCATCCCTCAGCTATGCTCACAAGCCAATCAGGAGTGGGTATGCAAATTAACCCAACAAAGATGGCAGGCCTGTGGGCAGCACGCACGTGCACAGGTGCCAAGTGGCTGGGGGCAGGCGTCCGGCCCTGCCCCGGCCGCTCTAGGCCGGTGCATAGCATGCGGAGGCAAGGAGCATCTGGGGCAGGGCGGGACGCCTGGCTTCCGCCCAGCCCCGGTCACTCCAGGCAAGTGAGCAGCGCACACCGGCATCCCGCCCTGGCCGCTCCGGGAAGTGCCCATGAGAGCCTCTGGGCAGGGGAGGCAGGCCAGGGGAGGGCGGCCTGTACTCCCCACATGTGGTGGCAGTCGTGAGTGCGCCAAGCACAGCCTACGAGCCAAACTGAAGTAGTGCCTGCAGGTCATCAGCGCTGAGGAGTGGCTGCGCAAGTCCCGCCTCCTGGCCTAGAAGGTGTGCAATCGCAGGGACAGCCACCATGGTCGGCCAAATTGACGTCCTTTTGGCTGCGCCACAGGGGGCTTGCAGATCTTCAGAGCCACAGGCCTCCGGTGCACACATCCTCTCCTCCTGCCCTGGCATGCAAACGTCCCCCATCATGCTGTCACCCTCACACGCCAGCAACAGTCCCAAACCAAGGCGCGCGCAAGTTCCCCCAGCCCCTCTGCCGAACTTCCATCAACCCCAGCATGTCTCTGGAACGCTCATGTCCTTTGGAGAGTGTCTGGGTGTTCTGGGTGCTGAGGGTGGGTGCCTGTGAGATGACAGTGAGAGGGCGGAGTGGTGATTCCCTGTTCCTGCAGAGGCCAGTGCAGCGAGGAGATCACCTCCATGAAGCTAATGCAGGTGCTGAGGCAGAAGCAGGTTCAGACAGACACACCTGGTGGGCGCGGGCAGCCCTTGCTGAGGTGCCTTCAGTCAGCATTCAAGATCAGGAACCCAGAGGAGGTGAGGAGTTCCGTCCTATCAGTGAAATGGTGGGATAGTTGGGCCGACTGCAGAGGAGGAATGCGCACTTTGGGTGCTGGCACCCTTGAGCGAAGGCTGCCCAGATTAAACCTCGCTCGCTTGGGGCCTAGCACACTCCTGCCGGGCAGCAGGTGACAGGATGTGCTTTTCCGAGTTAATGAGAGAAAACATTGATTCTCCCACTGCCTGTGAAGGTGGAAAGTGGAGTGGGGAGACATGCGGAGAGTGAGTGGGGTTCCCTGTCTGGGGGTTCCAAATATGCTGTTGGTTCCTTTCACTGCTGACTAGAGATATACAGGGTGTCCCCCCAAAATGTATACACACTTTGAATACCTACTAATTCCAATGGGTTTAAGCATGAAAAGAAAGAAACAACAATGGAGCTGTCATCTGTTAAAAGTGCAGGCACAAACCCACAGTCGGACATCCCCCAAGGGGTCCCGGATTGGAGAAGGTGCAGGCCAGACTGAGGGGTCCTTTTCCCCCTGCCCCCCATGCACGAATTTAGTGCACCAGGCCTCTAGTATCCTATTTAATAATAGACAAACATGGTAATTAACCATAACTTCGATACCCTTCCCATTGGCTAATCAGCGAGATATGCAAATTAACTGCCAACCAAGATGGCGGCTGGCAGCCAGGCAGCTGAAGTGAAAAGGAGGCTTGCTTGCTCCAGTGATGGAAGAAGCCAAGGTTCCCCACCTGCCGCTGCCGGCCTCTGAGCTGCACTCTAAGAAACAATGTTGCAATTATAGAAGCTAAACAAACCCAGAAACCTGCTTTCAGCCAGCTGGGACTCAGAGTTAGAACCGAGGTTCAGAGCTAAAGCCGGCTCTCAGTTCCAGTGACAGCCATAGAAGGTAAATAAATCCCAGAATAAAAAATAAAAAAAAATTTAAAAAGGAGAGGTTGGGAGCTTCAGTCACCCACCAGCCTGAAAATGGCCCTCAGCCCCTCACCCAGACTGGCCAGGCACCCCAGTGGGGACCCCCACCCTGAAGGGGGTGTGACCAGCTGCAAACAGCCAGGATTTAAGTAATCCAACAACACTCGAAAAGGAGTTCCTGGAATGTCCCTGCTGTCTGCAAGCTGGGTGAGAATGTCCACAGCTTTCTGCTTTCAAGTCCTGGAAAACAGTCTGGGAATGAGACTAGGCTAGGTAGGGGCCACGTTTCTTATTGTGTTCTGCACAGTGAGGGCTGAAATCAGGGCTGCCCTCCACTCCCCACCACCTGGCCGTCCTAGGGCGCCAGTAGTGGGGGGTGGGGATCTGTGAGCTAGGGGCAGCCTCGGACAGACATCCCATCATTTCAGATCCCCTGCTTTAGGTTCTGATTGTGATTTGTGATAATGCCATTTCTAGATAATACCTCTAATCTCCAAACTGGAGAAAGGAGCCCAAATTCTGTAAGTCATCTTGAAGGGAGAGGGGCTGACAGCAGTGGTTGGAACTGGGCCTCACTCCCCAGTCGTCTCCCCTCTGCCCGAAGCAGGCAGGCCAGCAGCTTGGGAAATGGGAAGGAAAGAAACTGAACTCAGTAAAATGACCACATGAAGACCCAGCCTGGAGCAGCCAGGATTATCCGGAGAAAGGATGGCTGGCCTTCAACCTCTCTCCTCCCCTAGGACACTCTGGGTGTAGCGTGGGTGTCATCTTGTACTTGCAGTCTCCTTACTTTTGTTCTGTTACAGATGACTTTCCAGCACGCTGCCATGCATGTGTGCTCATCCTGAAATATACACATCTTGGAATATATTTGGAACAGAAATGGGATTTTAAGGAAACAAGGACTATGGGTTTCAGGACCCTTTATCTACCCCGAAATCCCCCACCAGCTCGCTCTGCCCGGGGCACCTGGGCCGTGGTCTGGAGACAGAGCCGGGGCACCGGGTTCATCGCTGGCTCTCACGAGCTGTATAGCTTTAAGCAAATTGCGTAGACAGTCAAGGCCTCGTTTTCTGGGCAGTAAAATGGATAATGCAGGTGTCTCTCCAGGACCTCGGTGAGGAGCAGGGAGATGCCCGGGTGAAGCTCAGCACTGAGCTGTGCCAGATCGCTCGAAGCCGCCTCTTCTCCTGTCTCGAGTGAGCCAAGCCGCGTGGGGAACCTGTGCAATTCCGACAGCTGGTGTCATCTGTTGTTGGAGACCCTCTTTCCTGTGTCGGAATGTGTCCCTCCTGCCCCAAATGTCGCCTGTGTCATTACTCTCCCTCGGAAAGAGTCCTGGCCCCAGACGGGCACTTAGCCCATGCGCACGCCTAACCGCCCTGCTCTCCAGGCCCCAGAGGTGCTGTGAAGACCAGTGAGCACAAGCTGTCTGATGGATGTGCTTTAGTTGCAAAATTGTGTGGAACATGAAATGCTGAAGACTCTGGACACTGGTAAACAGGATGCTCATGGCAGCCAATTCCCCATTCGAACATGCAATTGCTCCCCTTCTGGTCTAGCAGAGCTTGCCAGCAGCTTCCTCTTACTTCGGAGTGTTGGGGGCCAGGGTGTGACCTCTGAGACAAGGGCCTGGGGCTGGCTGCTGCTAGCCAAGGGCTTAGACAAATGATCAGTCCTCCCTCACATTCTGCTTTCTCTGCAGAACAGATACTCACAGCACCTGCCCCTCTCGCTGATTTTGAGAGGGACTGGGATGGTGACTGTGAAGGGCCTGGCATGCAGGAAGCGCCCCTTGAGCACAGCATCCTGTCACCAGCTCCACCACCATACAGTCACCCTCCTCTTGGTGGTGCTCAGTGTACGAGATAAAATCGTAAAGCAATCCACCTCCTGCCCCACATGGGCACTCAGTAAATGGTGGAGGTATCATGTCTGTCGTGAATATCAACTCTAAAATCTAATCCTTGTTTTCCTTCTAATCCTTCAAGGGCTTGTCCATTCTGCAAGGTCTTTGGTTCCTCCCCACCCTCACCCATGGCTACCAAAGGGTGTGGAAGGGGGATTCCTATGGCAGACACTGCCGGCTGCCACCCCAGCAACCAGCCCCCTTCCTCCTTGCTCAGCCGCAGGGGAGGAGTCAGGATGGGTGCCAGCCAGCTCTGCAACCCCCGTACCTGACCCTCAGGTTCCAGGGGAAGGTATGTGCTGAGCTCTGGCCAATGTCACCTCAA
>NW_006287679.1:172928-173381 GCF_000327345.1 Myotis davidii
CCGGGAGGCGTGGTGCTTGGAGCTGCGGGCGCCCTGTGTGACATGTGCTCACCAGGATGAGGACAAGTCCGCGTGTGAAAGACGGCAGAGCGGAACGTAGAATGAGTCCAGATGCGCAATGACGGTGCTGAGCTGCTGAGCCCGGGATGGGCTGCTTGGAGCCAAGCCTTTTCCAGCAAATGAGCTGCGCTGTGGTTGGCCAGTCAGTCTGGTGTTCTGCCTCCTCGTTGATATACTGGTTTCCTGTTTGCAGCCTGGACAACGGCTGCTGTTCAAATCCTGCCCAGATGTAAGGGTTCCTTCCCACGTTCTTCCCCCGCATCTGGGGAGTCCGCGTCTTTAAGGAAACCCCACGCTCACCAAGGCGGTGAAGCTGCTCGGAGAAGGTCGCCAAGGGCCTCGTCATCGGTATGTCCAACCCTCATCTGCCACCGCCTCCTGCCCCACCCCCCG
>NW_006287679.1:173533-174214 GCF_000327345.1 Myotis davidii
GCTTGACCTTTCTCATTCTTTCTTTAAGTCACTCACCTTTATGGTTGAAAGTGTCACAGAGTCCCCTTTGCTCCCCCTCTTGTTCCTAAAGCGGGTGCCTGCCGCGGTGGAGTCACGCTCTTTCTGTCTCTCTGGTCTCGCCTCTGTGGTCTCGTCTCTTTCTGCCCCTTAATTAGGAGTGAGCCCAGCTTCCTGCCCTTCGCCCCCTGGTCTCCCCAGACATTTCCCTGAATAGGTTCTCCACCTGCAAGACTGTGGAGACTCCCACGGCCACGGCGACCCCACACCCACGTCACCAGCGCAGCTCTCTCCTCAGCACCCGTGAACAGGATGTGTCCCCTGCATGTCCCCACAGGACCATCAGCGCTGTCCCCCGCAAACTCCTTCCTGTGACCCTCCTCACCACTCACAGGAGCCTCAGCGGGGAGCCTCTGCCCCAACCTCCAGGTACTCATCAGTATAAATTGTCGGGGGGAGGGGGAGGGTTTTCAGTGTGGCGCATGCGGGGTGCCTGATTCTAGATGCATGCACGAGGCTGCACTGAGCATTGGTGACTCTTATTCTCGGCGCACGTGGCACCCACTGACCCATGGCAGCCACAGATCTCAGTGTCGGAGCTCTTCAGTGACACTCCGGTGGCACAATGTTCCCACTGAGCCTGGCACAGGCCCCTGCACACCA
>NW_006287679.1:175422-176837 GCF_000327345.1 Myotis davidii
TGATCCTTTCAACAGTAACGAGGATCAGTGAAGGAATGCCACGCCTCTGTTCCCATCTGCCCGCCACGCCTGCGCCCCTCTGGGTGCAGAAGCCTCTCGCGCTTTAGCCTCTCCCCTCTCCAACCACCTGCACCGCCCAGAGTGAGGACTCCAAACCAAACTGATCTCACTGAGCTCCAGCTTTCCAAGGAGGCGAGGCGGGGGAGGGCATTGGTGAGGAGGCTGCGCCAGCCACCTTGCCGCCACCACAGGGCAGAGACCCTCCCTTCAGCTGCGTACACGCTGGGACATGTGCTCCCACCCCCTCCTTTCCACCTTCCCTGCACCCTGGGCTCAGGCTCCTGCGCCTCCTTCCCCGCTGCTCCCGGCATCCTGAGCAGCTGGCCTCCTCCACCTTTCACACCAAATGCACCTCTTCCCCAAGCACCCCTGAGCCCAGCCTAGGCCAGACTTCCCCCGCCTGGGCAGGGGCAGTGGGGCTGGGTAATTCGGGGTGAGGGGTGGACAGGAAGGTGCTTAGAGGCACCCCTGGCCTCTCTCTACGTACTAGATGCTGGTCTCCTGGGGGTGGGTGGGGGGCGGGGAACTGGCCCTGGTTGGAAACCATGGACCCTTCTAATCATCTCAGTTTCCATTCCTCCAGGATCACAATGCCGGCACAGTTTTGAAGTGACTTGTCTGACTGTCTCATCTGTTTATGCAGCCTGCGCTCTCCAGGGGCACCTCCCAGGCTGACACATGCAGGCGGCATTCGCGTGAGCTCCGTGGGGTGACGACTGCCGTCTGCCTAGTGCCCAGGACAGTGCTGCACGTGATAAGCTTCCATAACTATGTGTTGAATGAAGGAAATCTGGAGCCATTCAAACGCTTCTTTTTCTGTGAAACTTGTATTAAGTATCTCAGTCAAGGCTAGTCTTTTCCTCTCTGTACCACCTAATATTCTGCACGTAGCCCTGTCTCTCAGCACTTGTTACATTGGATAATAATTACAATTGATTTGTTAATAAACGTCTGTGGAACTAAATCATGCTTTCTATTTGCAGGCCTCTCTGGAAACAGAAAAACTAGGCCCAGTGCCGTGTCCAGGATCTCATGGTCTCCCTTCTCCTTGTCCGTCTCCTGCTGCTCTCAGCCCCCCTGCCACACACAGTCACCTTCCTTCCTTAGCCAACCGTACAGAGGAGCAAGGTCCCAGAGCTGCTGAGAACCGAGACCCGCCTTTACTGTGTGCTGTCTCTGGCCCTGCCCCCGAGCTCAGGGAGTGCACTGCGCTCACTCACAGCTCCTCCCAGGACAGGAGGCCCACCGGCACCATCCCAGCATCACAGCACCCCAGCACCCACCAGCATCCCAGCATCCCAGCATCCAACCAGCATCCCAGCATCCCAACACCCCAGCACCCACCAGCATCCCAG
>NW_006287679.1:177100-192808 GCF_000327345.1 Myotis davidii
TCAACCAGCATCCCAGCACCCCAGCACCCACCAGCATCCCATCATCCCATCATCCCAGCACCAGGCAGCATCCCAGCATCCCAGCACCTGGTAGCATCCCAGCATCCCAGCATTCCAGCATCCAACCAGCATCCCAGCATCCCGGCACCCCATCATCCCAGCACCAGGCAGCATCCCATCATCCCAGCACCTGGCAGCATCCCAGCATCCCAGCACCCGGCAGCATCCCATCATCCCAGCATCCCAGCACCCAGCAGCATCCCATCATCCCAGCACCCCAGCATCCCAGCACCCGGCAGCATCCCAGCATCTGACAACCTGAAATGCAAGAGGCTCCAGTGGACTTCACAGTGGAAAAGAGCTGGGATACTTTTAAAAATTTTTTAAAAAGAACTTTAAATTGCATTTTTCAATTACAATTTACATTTAATATTATCTTGTTTTAGATTTAGGTGGTGCTGTGGTACCACTAAAGCAGTGGTCCTCAACCTTCTGGCCCTTGAAATACAGTTCCTCATGTTGTGGCCCAACCATAAAATTATTTTCGTTGCTACTTCATAACTGTAATGTTGCTACTGTCATGAATCGTCATGTAAATATCTGATATACAGGATGGTCTTAGGCGACCCCTGTGAAAGGGTCGTTCGACCGCCCAAGGGGTTGCGACCCACAGGCTGAGAACCGCTGCACTAAAGTAAGCAAACCTTGGAACTGGTTGCAGGGAGAGCTGGGGAGCAGTTAGGCCCGGCAGGGGGTCAGCTGCCCCTCCAGTCCCAAAGGCCTGTGGGGATGATGGCGGAGTGAGTACGTATATTTGGCATCCAACTTCCACCTCGGTGAGCCCCCGTGTTTGGTTTGAGATGTGCTCCACTTACAGAGCCAGGCCAGGGGCAGACACACCTGCGGGGCCTGTGAACTCACTGCTGCAGTCCAAACGTCTGGTGCTCTCTTCCAGCACCTTCCACAGGGCGCTCTGGACAACAAACAGACTTGGTCCTAAGCGCACTTTCCTTGCCAGAGTCCAGAAACAGTAGCAGCTGCAGCCTCGCTGGTGCTGAGGGACCGCCCACTGGGCGGTGAGCCAGCGGGAGTGGGGGCAGGAGGCGGCAGGACACTGAGCCTCCCGGGGGGCGGCGCTGAGCAGCGGCAGGTACCAGGCTTTCAATGGCAGCCCTGACCAACACGATCCCTGTGACCGACTGGTCTTGGAAGGAGCTGCTATCGTTCATTAATAGTGGGTTTGCCCAATTGCTAAGGTCTAGGGTTTTCCTAGTCTCACACTTTGCCTCAAAAAATGTGCATTCACTTTGCCTCAAGAATGATGAGTTTGAACTTTTTAAATTTAATGCAAAGTACATATGTTGTTTGGGCTTTGTTTGTTTGTTTTTGTGGTTGCAAATATGACTATTAATCAAGAACTATGTAGCAATGAAATAATGCAACGCAAGCCTCCGAAAGGACATGCCTATTTCTAAGGGAAGGGAACCGCGCCTTCGGTTATTCGCCGAAAAGTCCAAGTGCTGCCTCAGGCCTTCGCGGGGCGTGGCTCCTGCTGCTCTCAGCTCCTGGCTGGCGAAGGGCCCCTGCTGCTGGCAGCCAGGCAACTGGAATTCGGGGCTTGACATTGGCCCTGGCCCCTGGCTCCCATCCCCTGTGCCCCATTCGGCGCTCTTGCCCAGGGCCCAGCGCCCTTCTAGCTGCTAAGTCCAGGGGGCACTTTTCAGTCTGCTTCTGAGCTGACCTGTCATCTGATGTGATCCCCGCGGGGGGCTCCCCTGTCACTCTCAGACCCTCGGAGTCTGGTCTCTTTTCCGCCAAGAGGAGCTTCTGGGGCTGATGTCGTGTGAGGCTTTGTGCTCATCTCTTATCAGCTCTTTCCAGCAACCCTGGGGGGTAGGACTAGTGCAGTGATGGCGAACCTATTGAGCTCGGCGTGTCAGCATTTTGAAAAACCCTAACTTAACTCTGGTGCCGTGTCACATAGAGAAATTTTTTGGTATTTGCAACCATAGTAAAAACAAAGATTTATATTTTTGATATTTATTTTATGTATTTAAATGCCATTTAACAAAGAAAAATCCGATGTTTCTAACTCTCTATTCCTCTCCCTGACTCTCTGTAAAAAATCAATAAGATATATTTAAAAAAAAAGAAAAGAAAAGAAAAATCAACCAAAAAAATGAGTTCGCGTGTCACCTCTGACGCACGAGTCATAGGTTCGCCATCACTGCCCTAGTGGTTCCACTTTACAAACAGAGACAGCAAGGCTGTGAGTGACGCCGGGACCCTCACCAGGTCCCCCTGCTAACAGCGCTCAGCAGGACAGGATTCCCTCGTCCCTTTGCGTTCAGAGTCAGGCTCTCAGCGACCACTTTCAGGTCTCTTCTTTGGGCAGCCCCTCACATGGAGGGCGTCTCGGGGTTCTGCTAGGCCCCCTTCTCTCTGCCTCCTCTCATAGCTCCTCCACGATGTCTTCAGACAAACGCTGGCCTCTGACCCTGGTCGCCACTCCCTGCGAGGATCGCCCCAAACCCGTGCAAGCTTAAGGAGTGGGCACGCGACCCAGTTCTGCTGATGGGGAGATGGCTGGGATAGGCGAGGAGAGGCTGTCATCCCACTGGCCAGACTGGGAGATGGTTTCCTTCCTCCCTCTGGATGCGGAGCCTGTGGTATTGGGGTGGCGACAACCACCTGCACCCCGCGGGAGGGTGGGGCCCAGTTAGAGAAGGAGCGTGGCATGGCCGCGAACTGCATCTTTGCTGGAATGGCCTCCTGCTCTGTGACCTAATGCACTGCCCACCGTTTCGGGGTTTTATTACTTGCAGCCAAAGCCCCCTAAGTGACCCATCCCCTTCATCACATTGTCACCTCAACTCACTGTCTCCTCTTCTAGCAGCCGCCCTCCTGGCTCTGGTCATGTCCCCGCGATGGACTCGTTTGCCCAAGTTACAGTCCTGGGCATCATCCTTGCCTCCTCCCTCTGCACCCCTCCACTTCCGCCCTCAAAGTCCAATCAGGAATTAAGTCCAGGAGATTCTACTGTTGAAAATCTCTCATTCTTTCTTTCCACTACCCTTTTCCTTGTTCTTTTCAGTTATCTGCCATTTTTACTGGCCTTCTGCCCCCTTTCTCATTTTGACCCAGCCACCACCATCTACATTGCTCCCAAAGGGATTCTAAAAACTCAGTACAAGTCCTGCAAACTGGTTAAACTCTACCCTGATTTACATGTGTGCACAGGCTACCTTTGTCTTCCAGATACAATCCAACGGACCTGCACGGCTGTAAGCCGCCTCGGGATGGGTGTGCTCGGGCTCCCCTGCCCTCCACTTGCACTGAGCTCCAGCAGCTGCTGTCCTGCATCCAGAGCCATGCTCCTGCTGTCGCTGCAGCTGTGCCGGGCTGGATGCCTCCCCAGCTGGTCTCCCGGACCATCCTGGCCGGCAGTCCTTCCTGCACTGGGCTTGCCTCTGGCAGAACCCTGCAGGGGTGAGCTTCCTCACTCTGGACTCTCCTTTGTTTGGATGTTCACCCCCAGTCAGCTTGCTGCTTCCTGTTTCTCCAGTGCTTGCCTCAGGGGCAGACCCTGGTGCCCGGTGCTGGTCTCAGAGCATCTGCTCATCGCAGGTGCCACCAGCCTGCTTGTCTCTCCATGGCTCCTTCCTGTCCAGGAGGCGTCCTGACAACGCCCACGCCTCTGGTCAGTCCAGAATCGCCACCAGGCAGCCGTGGCTGCGTCTGCACAAATGCATCCCCCACACTCCTGCTGCAAGGTCCCGCCACTCTCCTGAAGGCCTGCTTGCTGGCAGGCCACTCTGCTCCGTGTCTCTCAGCCCCGCCTTTTCAGCTCTCCCACCGCTCTCCCTCCCAAGGCGGCCAGGAAGGCTTTTTTGTCTGGAAAAAGCACTCCCCTCCCCTTCCTTCTTCCAAACACGTGTCTGTCCTGCGCCTGCCCCAGTGAGTTCCCTGTGGGAATTCAGGGGGAGGAGAGGTTAGGATGATGGAACACAAGAGACAGAAGCTGGCAGGCCTTTAAAAAATAAATATACATTTCTATTGATTTCAGAGAGGAAGGGAGAGGGAGGGAGAGAGAGAAACATCAGTGATGAGAGAGAATCATTGATCGGCTGCTTCCTGCATGCCCCTCACTGGGGATCGAGCATGTGCTCTGACCGGGAATCAAACGGTGACCTCCTGGTTCATAGGTCGACGGTCAACCACCAAGCCAGTTGGCTGGGCACTGCCAGGCCTTTTGCTTCTACTATCACGTTTCTTCCTGAGGACAGAGAACAAGAGCCCAATAAACCACCTGGGACAGGGAAGAGAACCAGAAGACAAAGGTGCACAGGGGGCGATGGCGGCCACCTGGCCCTCATGACCCTCACCACCGCTGTCATTACCTGTGCCTGTGCCCGTTTCTCCCGACTGCTTTCTAGAGGCCAAGGCCTACTGTGTCCTTTACAGGTGTGGGGTCAGCACCTGGCATCGGGCACATAGTAGGTGCCTCATAAATAGCTGTCAAACTTAAAAACAAAAGTAAGAAGAGTGGACTTTGGCATCAAGGCGATCTGAATGCATCTCCAACTGCCTTCCTTGTGTGACGGGGCAGATTGCTTGACCGCTCTGTCCATGGGCAGCAGAAACAGGGAGGAGAGGCCCCGAGAGGGGAGAGGGGCCCAGTGCTCCTCCAGCTCAGTCCTTTGCCCATTTCCCTCTTCCTCGCCTTCCTGGCCCAATTCTACCGTCTCTCCTGACCCTTTGAGTGGCCCCGCCTTCCGTGTCAGATGCCCCTGCGAACTTACTCCCCCTCCCTCCCTCGAAGTAAGGATGTGTAGGAGCCTTGAGTTCCAGGGACTCAGAGTGTGAGTACAAAGAACTGAAGTTCTGGTTCCACCTGCCCTGACTGTGGGACGTTGGACGAGTATCAATTTCCTCATGTGAAAAACAGGAGTGATATCTAACCTTACAAGGTTCTTTGAGCCCGTGAGCCCTGGGTTCAAAGCCCAGCCCTGCCGCTTTCAAAATGTGCAGCTCAGCGCAAGTGAGTGCTTTTGGTCCTACTTTCCTTACTTATAAAAGGGGCCTCATCACAGAACCTACCTGGAGGGCTATGGTCAGCATTCATTGAGTTAAAGCACCTGAAGTGTTCACATCCTGCCCGAGTACACACGCCACCGATTCTGGTTACTATCCCACAGCAATGTTTCGTTAGCCACACACACAGTCAGAACATGTGTATTCGTCTGCTCGGCAGCCATACACAGACCACAGACGGGCAGCATAAACAAAGCATCTATTGCCTCACAGTGGTAAAGGCTGGAAGTCCACCGTGAGGGTGTCAGCAGGCTGGTTTCTCCTGCGGCCTCTCCCTTGGCTGCAGGGGGCTGCCGTTTTGCTGTGCCTCACGTGGCCTTTCCCCTGAACACCTGTGCCCCTGGGGTTTCTTCCTCTGTGTGTAAAGGCCACAGTGAGATGGGGTCAGGGCCACCCTAACAGCCTCATTTAACTTAAGGCCCCGGACAAGCCCTGCCTCCTAATGCAGTCACATTGTGAGGTCCTGGGGGGCCGTAATGAACGTAGGGGACAGGAGGCAATGTGAGACAACATTAGGTGTCCCTGTGGTGAGCCTCTGTCTTCATCTAATTCGTAATTCATGAATCCCAGGATGCTTGGGTTCTAGGGACTCCATCTGTGGTCATAGCAGAAAGAACCTGGGATCCGGTTTTAAAACTGAGCTCAAAACCTGCTCAGGTTCGATGGCCTGGGGCCAGCCCCGGCCCTGCCTGAGCCTCAGCCAGCATCCGCACCCCGAGGAGCCAGGGCTGCTGACAGCAAGGGAAGCGGTGCTGGTCCAGGACAGCGTGTGGGGGGGCATCTGTGACCTCCGTGCTCCAGGTTTCTGCCTCTGAACTCAAAGGACAGGCCTAGATGACTGGCCTTCCCTCTCCTTCCCACCCTCAGAATTCTGTGACTCTGATTCTAAGGGTGGAAATGCAAGCGTCAAGGACAAGCGGCTGGGAAGCAATTTCTGGGCCTGAGGCATCAACAGGTATTACCGACTCAATGAAGGGAATCATGCCATTACAGGGAGCCCCCCACTCTGCATATTCCCAAGGCCCAGACAGGAGCAGTGCCCATGCACTCCTTGGGTTCTGGCACCTGCGGCTGTCTGCTTTGGCAGGAACTCACAGTAATAGGGGCCAACAAACTAGGAGTGCAAAGGCCAGCGAGCCGCCTGTCTTCACGGGGACCCTGGGCCCTCTGTCGGAAAGGACCAGGCCAACGTCCCTGCCTGCCCACCTTCCTGGCCTCTCCAGAACCCCGGCCCTCGCAGTGCGTGGGCCGCAGAAGCAGCATGGTGGAGAGGTCAGGGCTGGACCGGGAGGTCAGCTGTGGGTATGAATTCAGATTCTGACCCTGACTCTGGCCAAATCACTTCTCTGACTCAGTTTCCTCATCTACCAACTAGGGCAACAATTGGTCTTACCCACTGAGTCATTTGGGGTTTCAATGGGGTAACAAGTATAAAAGTGTTTCATTCATTCTATACATAATTTTTGTGTTCCTGCTATGTGTAGGAACATTTACTGTACTGCTCCTTTTACTAGAGATACAGAATAAAACAAGACAAAGTCACTGTCCTGATAGAAATTAAACTCTAGCGGAAGAGTCAGGCAAAAACAAATAATACACCATGAAACGCTCAGTCATAACGACTGTAAAGAAAAAGACAGTAGGACAGGGATGGTGCCAATTTGGGAGGCCATGTAGGAGGCCTTAGGCAGGGCGGCCTCCTGAAGAGGGGCCATGAGCAGACACGGGGGAGCAGAGATGTGCCCTGCAGCTTCTGGGGAACAGGTGGGAAGGCCCAGGAATGGCTGGACTTGGCAGGCACCATCCAAGGTCAGTGCACCTGGAGCTGGCCAGCGGCCTGGAAGCTGAGGGCCAAGATTCTGAATTCTAATCCGTGTCATGAGAAGTCATTGGAGGACGCCAGCAGGGGGTGACTTAGTCCCATGCGCCTTAAAGAGCCTGCCTGCTTGGAGAAGAGGTGTAACCGATCATGGCAATCACAGACCTGCTGGCCAAGTGTGTCCAGCTCTCCCGCCTGGCACGTGGTGGGCTGTCTCCTGCTGCCGATGGGGCCATGCAGCTTTGTGAGCAGAAGCCACAGTGTCACTTCCAGGCCAAGCGGTTACTGGCCCCTGGGAGGCCCTGCTCCTGGCTCAGTGACCAGCAGTGTTCAGGTGGTGCTGCCCCTCCAGCCGGAGTGCCGGGAGGCGCCATGGGCGCCGCAGCGCCTGCTGACTGCAGGGCACACAGACCACTTCAGTGAGCACCCGCTGCTGCCGGGATAGGTCATGGAGATTCGGGAGCCACAACCACAGCACAGGCTCGCATGTCCTGATAGGTCAGAGCAGAAGTGGGGAGGCCAATCAGAGTCTAGAAGACGAGCCTGCCCTGGAGTGTAGTGGCAGCGGCAGAAGTGGTAAGGAGTTGGAGCAGTGTTGGGTGCCGGCCGTGACCAGAGGGCCCAGGAGCTGCCCTGGAGCGGCTGAGCCGGACGCCGCCTCCAATGACGACCACATGGACTCGTTCCCGGGGAAGTTCCAGAGCCAGCCTTACTGTGGCGGCTTCTGCGAGGACGCAGGGGAAGAGGAATTTGAAAAGATCGCCCTGTTTATGAAGAAAGCACCATCAGAAACGGCTCCCAAGGAGAACCCTGGCGTGCTTGCCTCCCGGCAATTATGTTTGCTGCTGAGGGACCTCCAGAAGAACAGGCCAAGACAGTGAACACGCTACAGAAGATGACTATGAAAAGCTGTGACTTCGCAGCCTGTAGCTCACAGGGAACAACGTGCACACCCGGAGCTGCACGCAGTCCTTCAGCCAACCAGGCAGCGCAGCATGGCCGGGCATTGCTCCCATGATGTGACCCTGCCAGAAAGCGAAAGCCCTGCCACCTCAACGCAGCAGCAAGGGGTGCCTATGCCATCTGGAACGGAAAAGCTGCTGAGGCTGTGAACGGTGTGAGGAGGGGCTGCAGATAGACGCCAGAGAAGCTTCCGGAAATGAGAACTAAAGCAGATAAACTAAAGCAAACTGAACCGAGGGATATAAGGAAAGCAAAGTCGAAAGAGAACAAGGAGCAGAACCAGACTGAGACTCCCCCCAACCCCCCGCCCTCAAGGCTGGGAGCATCGGCCAGCCCAGCCGCTGAAGCTGCCAGTGATGAAGACGCTGCCTCGGGAGGGCTGGTGCACTCCCGGGGCTCAGCTGGACAACCCCTGCGCCAGGCTGCGCGCCGGTGACCCGGGCAGACTGAGCTGGCCTGTGCTCTTTCTGGACCCAGAGTGTACCCAGTCAACTCCTCTCTGCTTTTCGTGAGGACTCCCGGCTTATTGATCATCTAATGGTGATGTTTGGTGAAACGCCCTCTTGGGACTTAGAGCAAAAATACTGCCCTGCTGCCCGGACAGCGTGGCTCAGTGGTTGAGCGTTGACCTATGAACCAGGAGGTCATGGTTCGATTCCCAGTCAGGGCACATGCCCAGATTGGGGGCTCGATCCCCAGTGAGGGGCATGCAGGAGGCAGCCAATCAGAGATTCTCTCTCATCATTGATGTTTCTATCTCTCTCTCCCTCTCCTTTCCTCTCTGAAATAAAATTAAAAAAAATACTGCCCTGATAATTTAGAGGTCTACTTTGAGGATGAGGACAGGGCAGAACTGTACCAGGTGCCTCCTCAGAGCACCCAGCTGTAGCACCCCAGGTCCCTTGTAAAAACCCTGACACCAGCATTTTTGGTCTGTGTGGGATCCTCTGCTTTTTGTAGAAATCTCTGGGGGAGAAAGGTATACCAGGTAAAGTGACTGAGCCAGGCTGATGAGCCAGACCACCTATACCTCCTCCCAGATCCATCTCTGCCTGGAATACCGCATACGGGAATCAGCTGGACATACTCCTAGACTCCAACACTGGTCAAAGTGCTGAGCCTCAGCGAGTCTTCACTCTCTTCTGTTGATGCAGAACTCTGCACCTTGATCATGACATCCTTGGACTCCGAGCTGTGCTAATGACCAGCCTCCCTCTCTGAAGGGACCATCTGTTGCAGTTACCACAGCAACTGACCCAAAGAACTCCTGACTCAGGATCCAGTGACCCAGCTCTGAACCTTTGTGGAGTTAGAGGCTTTGGAGAAGCTACCCCTCAAACTGCACATACCATGCATGCAATTTTAAGGCACTAAAGCTGAGATGGGCCTCCAGTTACTCCACGAGCAAGGAGGTGCTGTGTGGATGCTGAAGATGCCTCGGGGGAGGATGGGGCCAGGAAAGCTGGGTCCTGCTGCTGCATCTGTAAACACCTACAATCTGGGACTCTCCAGAGTCCCTGGAAGCTTTGCCAGTTTTCCTGATCTTTGCCACATGAGGACTATGATACACTTGGACAGTGGACTCTGCATTCTCACCCAGTTTCCACATTTTAGAATGTTGTGCCTTTTAAACTGGAAAAACCCTTTGGCACATTGAGTCATTGTGATAAGCTGTACCTAGAGGGTTTCCTATGTCCTTACCTGTAGCCAGGTGACTTCTTGCAGTGTCCACCCCCGCCCCGGGGGAGGAGTGTACTTCCCTGAAGAGCCATAGTGTGGAACATTCTGTTCTTTTCCCTTTGCCATGAGAACATATTTTCCAGTTTGAAGCTGTTCCTTCAACCTGGGTACCAGAATGGTGCAGCATGTGGGGCAGAGCTGCAGCAGCCGCCTGCATTCCCCGATTGGAACACGAATGAGGAATGAAGGCTTGTTGTGCTAATGGCCAACAAAGGAGTCAGATTCAGGGTCTATATTGAAGGTCAAGCCCAGAGGGTTTGCTGATGGGCTGTTGTAGTGGGGAGGGAAGGAGAGGAGTCAGGAATGACTGCAAGACTTATGGCCTGAGAACACTCAGAACAGCACAGACTTACCCACAGGGGCAAGTACACAGCTAAACTACAGCACGCTGGCTCTGTGGTTATTACTTGAAGGGAGCAGGCAATATGAATGCAGAGGCTTGGAGAACCCTCCATTCTGAATGATCAGAAGCCAGATTTATTAAAGTGTAATTTGTATATGGTAAAATTTACTCTTCTTGACATCTAGGTCCAAGCTTTGACAAATGCATTTTTGTCTTGTAACCACCTCCACAATCAAGATATAAGTTACGTCCATCACCTCTCCAAATTCTCTCTGCTGCTCTTCCTTTATATTCCAACCCTCATTCCACTTCTCACCCCGGCAATCACTGATCTGTTCTCCATCCCTATAGTTTTGCCTTTTCCAGAACATCCCATAACTAGGATAACAAAGTATGTGACCTCAGAGACTGGCTTCTTTCACTTAGGATATGAAGTCGAGGTTCCTCTGTGCTGCACATGTAAACAGTGTCTTCCTTTTCTCTCATGGCATAGATGGACGCGCAGCCCTCGCTGAAGGGCCTTTGGGCTGCTGCCAGCTTGTGGTGATTGTAAATAAAACTATAAATATCTGAGTCCAGATTTTCCTGTGAACATAGGTCTTTATTTCTCTTGGTAAATCTCCAGAAGTGGGATTTCTGGCTCATGCTATAAGTGTATGTTCAACTTTATAAGAAATTGCCAAACCATTTCCCAGAGGAACTGTACCATATTGCACTCCCGCCAGCACTGTGGGAGGGTTGCTCCACCTCCTCCCAGCACTTGGGATTGTCAGGGTTGTTTGAAGCTGTTTCAAAGTGTAGTGGTATCTCCGTGTGGTCTTCATCTGCATTTCCGCAGTAAATAATGATGTTGGGCATCTTTCATGTGTTCATGAACTATTCCTACATCTTTTTTGGTGAAATGTTCATTTAAATCTTTTGGTCATGTTTTCATTAAGTTGCTTGTCTTCTTATATTCTAGATTCCTTGATCAAATACATGCTTTGCAAGTATTTTCTTCTAGTCTTTAAATTAATTGTTATAAATGGCGTAAGGTATAACCCACGACAGTTTTGTCTGGTGGTACTTCCCACAGTGCAAGAAGCAGACCAATAAAGCCTCACCTCTCTGATCAGCACACGCACAAGTGGCTTTGAAGCCGATTGCAAAGTCCGGCTAAGGTTCGAACACAGATGGTCAGGGACGCTCCACCTCTCTGGCTCCAAGCTACTTCTTTAGACGTTAATCCGCCCTGAGCATCTCCGCACGGCAGACCCCGGTGAGGTGCACAAGCCTGAGTCTTCAAGTGGAATGATCTGGGTGCTCCCAGTTCCCGAGGCCCTCCAGGCACTTAGTTGCTTCAGGAACAATGTTCTCTCTCTTAAATCACTGAAGGAATATCCAGGGCAAAGTAGGACACTAAATCTTAGCAATTAGAATGAACATCTTAGACCTTCCTAGTTACTGTCTCTCTTGGGTGGCTTTTTCAGCCACCAAATGATACTGTTTTCACCTTCCTTTTCCCTCAACACTAGCTCTGAATGTTTCATTAAAACCATTTAGATCTTGGTTACTTAAAATTTCAAGAATAAAATTGGTGACAAGAGAGAAGGTTAGGAAGCCAACACAGAATCATCAACTTGTGATCTGACCAACTGAGGACATCTGAAGAAAGGCCACTACCATGTGCTATTGCCATCCCTCCTCTAAAAGGGGTGCTCAGTGACCCAGCCTCTAGGCTCTAGGGCTCTCTGGAGCATGTGCATCTTTCCCTCCTTCCTCCAGGCGCTTTCTTTTCCTCTCTTTCTCCTTGGTTCCAAGGGCCCTTCCTTGGCCTCTGTAACTTGTTTCGTGAGTCCATGCAGCCCAGCTGGCTCCCTTCTTCTACGGCTCACTTCTACCTCTGTGACTTTCTAAATAAACTTTCACTTGTACTTGAAAAAAATGAAAAACATTTACCCAACCCTCCAAGAAACTATTTGGAAAGACATAATCTCCAAATAAAGTCTCCCCCCCTCCCCTCCACCCCTCCGAAGAGTCAACTGTTGGTAATTTACTTGGGTGTAGACAAGTATTTATACATTTACCCCTTAGTTTTCTCATTTCACTGCAGATTGGTGAAAACTCTGCCCAAACCACAATTTGGAACTCAGACCATAAGAAGGTGTAACAGGGTGGGGTGGTGTAAGCCCTGAGCTATTTGGAGAAAGGCCTTTTGCTTTCACTTGTTATGATAACTTTATTGGGTGTTCCTTGTTCCTAAGGTTCAAAGTCCGGGTCTTACTATTTACATTTTCTGCCTGGGAGTAATGTTTGCAAATAAAGACAGGAGGATGCTGCCTGATAATAATCCAGATCCTGACTTTGCAGGCACCAGTAGTTTTTGCTTCTTTCTTGAATAAAAGAAAGGAAGGAGGCTCAGGCAAGCTGCCCTTCCTGATCCATTTCTCTGGCCAATCTAAGTTTCCCTCACTATCTCCTCCCCTAGGGCTCTGCATTCTTCCAGCAGCTCAATCATTAAGGTAGACTGCAGACAGTCCCAGGTAGACAAATATTCTTGACAAACTTACCAATGCTGTGGATAAAAAGGGGGTGCTGTACAGAACCACAGATTCCTGACTGGGCAGGCCATGGTGGGTAGTACCCTCAGGCCTGTAACTTCTTCAGTGAAAGGTTTTCAAGTCAGCCCTGCCCGTTGTTCTTGAGCATTGAGATTACTGCACCTTTAAAACGCCCGGTTAACATCCCTTGAGAGAGTACCTAATGTTAATTAGCCTGGAATCTAATCCCCACCTTGCTTTCTTTCACCTCCACGTAATATTCCCATGTTCCTACCTTATTTCCAAATGCACAAAAGAAAATGCAAATTGTTATTCTCCAGAACATTTGAGATCCTGCTTCAGCAATTGTTGTCACTTTTGGCACAAATATACTCATAAAAGTTTTCTACAGGATGTTCCTTACTTAGAAAATGGCTTCCATGTACTCGGGATGAAGACCGATTCCCAGCTAAGCCTGCCCTCCCTGCAGGACCCAGCCAGAGCCTGTCTCTTCAGCTTATCTCTCCTCTCCCTGGGACGCTGGGCTCCAGCCCAGAGGCTGGCCTTCAGCTACTCCAAAGCCCCCTGGCCCTCGGGAACCTCCTCCCCTCCTCCCCTACGCAACAGAACTTCTTCAGGGCCTCCCTCTCTCCCTCCCTGCCCTCTGGCCTTGCATCCTGTACCTGGCCTTTGCAGCAGCTGTCACAATCATAATTAATTAATTGTAAAAAGTTTGGCTTCTCATCTAGAATGTGAACTCCAAAAGGTTAGGAATCAAGTCTATCTTGTTTATCTGATCTTCTGTCCCTGGAATAAGGCATGGCTCAAGATTTTTAGACTGTGGGACCAGGTCCCTCGCTGGGAATCCGACTTTTGGACAAAGACCTGAAGGAAGGGAGGCGGGGAAATGTGGTTATCTGGGCAAAGACATCCCCCCCCACCCCCCTGCCCCAGACAGAGCAGCAAGTGCGAAGGCCCTGAGGCTGTCAGTTCGGTGGCAAAGAAGCCCTGGGACTGCACTGGAGGGCGCTGGAGGCAGAATGTGGTCTTTTACGCTGGGCTATGATCGGTGGAATCATTTACAGGAGACCAGCTTCTAACCAGCATCTATTCCAAAACCATGGGCTTCAAATAATTTTTAAAGCAGTAGAACCCTTTCTTTAAGTGAACATGAAATGGAAGTTCCAGATAGGAAGCAGGGGAGGGGCTCGCTCCTCACCACTTTCACACCACAATGCTTCCAAGCAGTGCTGTAGAGGGAGGTCTGCCCCCAGGGCGCAGGCTTCCCTGCTCAGAGCCTGCTGTCCTACAGCGCCTGCCTCAGAGGCAGTCTGTCCGGCTCCTGTCACTACAAGGAGACTTTCAGGGGGTGCGAATGAAACGAGAGCCTCTACAGTTACAACCACATGGCGATGTGTGGGTCTGATATGTTCCTAGAAATTAGTTCTCTGTACTGGAACTTCTCTTTTTCCCCCTTAAAGCAGCGGTTCTCAACCTGTGGGTCGCGACCCCTTTGGTGGTCGAACGACCCTTTCACAGGGGTCGCCTAAGACCATCCTGCACATCAGACATTTACATTATGATTCATAACAGTAGCAACATTACAGTTATGAAGTAACAACGAAAATAATTTTATGGTTGGGTCACAACATGAGGAACTGTATTTAAAGGGCCAGAAGGTTGAGAACCACTGCCTTAAAGCATGTTTAAAACTATGTATTGTTTTTAAAAAGGTAAAACAGCTTAAAATACACACACACAAAACAAAAAACAACAATACTAAAAAAGTCAATCTCCTATGGGTGACAACTAAAGTATGTTGTATTTGTAGTGGAATTCTACACACTTAAGTAACAAAAATGAACTACTGATATAGGCAACAATATGGATAAATGTCACAATTATTATGTTGAGAAAAAGGTGCCAGACAAATGAGTACCCACCATAAACCCAGGTATATGACAGTCACAATCAGGCAGAGCTAGTCTTTGGTAACAGAAGTTGAAATAGTGGTTACCTGCAGCGAAGGGATGAAAGGATGACAATATTCTATATCTTGATCTGGATGGTGGATACAAAGGTTTAGTATCTATCTATCTATCTTTCTATCTATTCATTCACAGGGCTGCAAAATGATTTGTGCATTTTACTCTACACTAATAATAATGATAATAACAGTAATAAGGTAAGTCTCCTTCCCACCACCTGTGCTCCCAGCTGCACAGTTCTCCTCCCCAGAGGCCACTTTTGCAGCTGGGATGTTTTTTACCACCCGCTTTCTCTCAGCACCTTCACACCAGGGTTGGAGTCCTGGAAGCATGCCAGGCCGACACCAGAGGTCAAGGCTGTGGGCACAGGGCCATGGCTTGTGTACATGCCCTCCTGGCTTTCTCTGTCCCCTTGGGCCCTCTGCCCCATGACCCCCCCACCCCCCAGACTCTGAGAGAGTTTGCCTGGGGGCGCTGACCCTTGTGCACGGTGCTGCCCCTCCTGGGTGTGCTGCCTAGAAAGGACAGCATGTGCTGATCAAGCTTCGAGCTGACACATTCCTTCCCTCTTTCGTTCTCCGGTTTCTGATCCCTAACCTAGGACTTCCTGCTCCCTGGCCCCTCAGCCTCAGCGTGTCCCTCCACACTCTTCTCCCCACCCCCAGCCTCTCCAGCAGCATTCTTTGACTCTGTCCTTCCCCTACCGGGGCTTCAGCCCAGCCGCGACTTTATCTTATCATCTGGGATCCTCGCCTCCCAGGACTACCCAGTGCTTGAGGGCATAGGGGCCCCGTGTCAGTTCGAATCAATTTGGCAGAAAGCCGTGGGTGCTGCACGTCCACAGTGGGGGGTGGTGCACACCCAGGCCCGCTAGGATAGCTCTCACCCAGTGTTTTGTACGGCCCTTCCCACGTGTCAGGCACTGACCTGAGTGCTTATGGTGCACAGGTCTCTGAATTTCCCAGACAATCCTAGGAGGAGGGTGATGAGCCTCATGCTGGAGATGAAGCGCTGAGGCCCCAGGTTTGACTGCTGGCACGTGGCTGCCAGGATTCCAGCAGCTGCTTCCCGAGGGAAACGCCCTATTGAGGTCTGGGCGGCTGCAGGGGGAGTCGTAGCGCAGCGGCGCGCCCAGCCTGGGGAGCGGTCCTCGTGCCACACCCTTTCTGCAGTTCCCCGGCGCCAGCGGCCCGCGGGGCTGAGGGCTGGCGGTGGGCTGGGAGCAGACACACAGCACTGCGT
>NW_006287679.1:193604-200100 GCF_000327345.1 Myotis davidii
CCGCCCGCCCCCTGCGCGGCCCAGCTCCGGAGCCGCCCGCCGTGGGAGGCCACGCGGCCCGGAGGTGGCAGGGCGCCGGTGGGGGCCGGGTCCCTCTTCTGGTTCCGGAAAAGGATGGGTGGGTGGTCGCCGGAGCGAAGTTTCCAGCCTAGGATTCCTGCGAAATTACCACGGCTCACCAGCGCCTGTGATGTGCTGTCTCCCCTTCCTGCCCCGTCCCTTCCCTCCTCGCCCCTCGCCCCGCTCCCCTCGCCCCGCTCCTCTGCAGGCCGAAGAGACAAGCGAAACCTGCCGCAGACGAAGGCTTTTGGGATTGTAGCGTCTGCACCTTCAGAAACAGCGCGGAAGCCTTTAAATGCAGCATCTGTGATGTGAGGAAAGGCACCTCCACCAGGTACTTGAACTGTTACCTTTTGTGAAAGGACTTTTTTGTTTTTAATGTGGAGGAGAGGGCAGTGAGCTGATCGTTTTGCCCTCTTTCCAACTTGTTGATTACGGCTTCTACCATTGGTGGTGGGTGATGCGTGGTTTTGGTTGTATTTCGTTTTGGCTGCAAAGCCTCATGTTGAATAAATGATCTCTGGTTTTTGTCTTATTTCAAACAGACACTGAATTTACTTTATACTTGTATCCATTGGCTCATTGGTATTGGCGCCCTAAAGAGAGGAAGCAGTACTTTGCTGTGGATTGATTGTAGGGCAGAAGAGCTTTTATTTTTGGCTAGCGCAGAATGTTTTTAATTGGCCGGTCTTGAACTATTTTTCTCTTTGAGACATTTAGTGGTGGTTATACAGTAACGCTGGTTGTGCTTTTCCTGTCTTGAGCAGCAAATGTTTGTTGTTTTCTTGCACTTGAAAATAAAGATTGAGCTTTGATAAAGTGCATTTTTGGGAAAGCCTAGCTGCCCGTTTGGTGTGTTTTTGCCTGATCTTGGCGCAGAGCGCTGATGTAAGACGATTTTGCAAAATGGTGAAATAAATTGTGTGACTGTATTGTAGTTTGCGTTTAAAACTTGATAACGAAAAGTGCTGAAAGGATTTCTTTTTATTTTGGTGAAGGTAGTAAACTGCATCTGGTGTCACATGTAGAGGCACTGGAGTGAGAGGCCAGCGCTGATGATGTTGGAGTCTTCCAGTCTTCTGACTTCCATCTTGAGTTTCTTTCACTGATGGTATAGTTTGAGGTTAAACTATTCTTGATGTCATAGAACGTGCAGACATTGGAATATGTGTGTGAAAGCGAGACAGAATGTGCGTGCGTTTTGGTGTCCTTGAAGGCTTAACTTGGATTGCCAGAAGCCTCATTTCATCAGGTACTTGTTTTTGAGTTGGTGGTATTCCAGTGTGACTGTAGTAGTACTCCATAGTTTTAACTGGATGTTTTTCTTTCACTAACTCAGTGTGTCTATTAGGATATCATTGCTTTATTTATATGTGGAATTAAATAGGATATTGGGCAGGCTAAAGAATATAACAGATGAATTGGTCCTATTACTGATGGAACAGTTCTGTGAATTCCACTATCTCTTTTAGAAATGAGACCTTTGAATAAAAATACTCAAGTGAAGATATTTCATCATAAGTAGTTTTTAAAGTAACTTCATGTCAATTTTTTTGTATTATAGAATAGATTAATTTAAAGTAAAACCACTCATTGTGAGCTTAATAGGTTTTTTTCTTTTTTTGTTGTTGTTGTTAATCCTCACCAAGGATACTTTTCCATTGATTTTTAAAGAGAGTGGAAGGGAGGGGGAGAGACAAGAGAAATATTGATGTGAGAAAGACACATTGGTTGCCTTCAGCACGCGCGCACGCACTCAGAATCGAACCTGCAATCAAGGGACATGCCCTTGACCAGATCTGAACCCAGAACTCTTCAGTCCATTCTGAGGGCCAATGCTCTATTCACTAAGTCAGACCAGGGAGGGCTAGATTTTGTTTTGCTATCCAAAACAGGGAATTTGATCAAGTGGCATGGAAGTTTAGAAATGTATGTGCTATTTAAAGCAATTGTGATGGTATTTAAGAGTACTCTTTTTTACACGTAGATTCCCTCAGAGGCCAGACCTCTTTATTGTGGTTTTGTTTTGATTTAACCGTAGGTGATGTTCAAGTAAGTGACTAGGAAACTCATAAGAACTTGAGAACTTTACTGGTGAAAAGAAACTTATTACCAGATTCAAAAGTTTGCATATGATATATTGCTGGGAACACTTACCTCAATAATGAAAAGCATTTCAGTTTCTATATGTATTAAAAATCTGACTCAACAACTTTTTGGAAGCACATGGAAGATTTTGATTTTAAAAACAATACGGAAAAAAATATGGATGTTTAAAGTTTTTTTCAGAGTCACAGATGACAGTGAAATTCAGTTTTTAAGTAAACATTAATTATTAATTAAAATATTTTAGAGTCTATTTAGGAATAGGATACTCACCTAGTATCTTTAAGGATCTTTGTATAATTTTTTTATTGAGTAGGCTTTGAACAGAGCCTTCAGAGACCTGAGGACTTAATGTCTTATCAGTTCATGATAGGTATTCTTACATACCCTAAATTTGATTCATTTTGGTTATTTGCCAGTATTTTGGTGTTTTAGAGCTAGTCTAGAAGTCATTAATGGAAGGCAAATAATATTTGTACTTCAAGTGGAAAGGTAAATTTCACAGGTTTTGATCTTATCCTACGTAGCATATTGATTAATTTTTCTGATCCTAGATCAGAGATGGCGAACCCTTTGAGCTCAGCGTGTCAGCATTTTGAAAAACCCTAAAACTCTGGTGCCGTGTCACATAGAGAAATTTTTTGATATTTGCAACCATAGTAAAACAAAGATTTATATTTTTATGTCATAGGTTTGCCATCACTGTCCTAGATACTTCTTTTTCCCTGGGACTTTTCCTTACAATTTTCTCTGTACTTCAGAGGTTTGACATTTTCTGCCTTGCATAATGTTTTAGTCAGACTTGGTAGTGATGGTAGTAGAAAACCTGTTGCTCGGTTTTTGGATGCTGGGTAATATGCAAAAATTAGTAATTTTTAAATAATTTTTCTAACCTGTTAGTTTTTCTAACCTGTTGACTGGCATAGAAATTGGGTTTTGTGTTCTGAGCTAGTGTTTGGTTTTAGAACAGCAGCTGGTTGGTTAGCCCAAGGTGATTTTTGAGTTAGTTCATCCTCCTTGTCATCATTGTTGCCATCATTTCCCAGTCAACCAAGAAGTTAGGTTTGAATTAGTGGTAGTCCAGTAGGACTCAGAACTGTATTTATCCTCTGAGAATAGAATTGATATTCCTCAATTTGGTTAGGAAAATATTGCCCCTTATCTAGAGAACATTTTATATTCTCAGGATGTGAAAGATACTGCTCAAGACATTGGGGAGAGGAGGAGGGCGTTAAAGGTTGCTAAGATGGGTACCAGAATGACCGCACTCCAAGGTCTGAAGGCTCTAAGAGGTATAAAAAGTGATGGGAGGTTGGAGCAGTCTGGCTTGGGGATCAGTTAGGAGGAGTCCCCCTCCCTTTACTTCTTCAGAACAGGAGAATTGATTTCTACAAAGTTACCTGCCTACTCTTCACTATTACTGCCATATATACCAAATATATTTAATTCTGCAGGTGGATTCATGAAAGTGATTCAGAAGTTATTTTATTCTTCCTTTTTGGAGCAGCATAGAGCAGAATGAAAGGAAGATTAGAAATTCCTAAGGAATATGTTAAGGGGAGGAGGGCATATACTTAGACTACTTGGAGGTTCAGGGGGAAGTAGAGATCTTACATTTTTGGATGTAGTATCAGTTATGTGTTGGGTCTCTATCTCTTGTTGGTTTTTTTATCGCTTTATTGGGGTATAATATACATACCATAAAATTCACCAACTGTAATGATTTTTAGTAATTTTGAGGAGTGTGGGACCCTCCCTGCAAACCAGGTTGGAACATCTCCATCCTGTGGTCTCCCCGCCTGTTGTGTGATCACTTTTAAGTCTTGACCCTGGCACTGAGGAGCCACCTGCAGTGGGGAAGGCGGCCTCTCCACCCGCCCTACTGACACTCTCAGCCTTTCCAGCTGAAGATGTGTATGTAAGGCGATGCTGGGTGGGGAAGAAACACTTCCTTCCTGGGTAATAGCTAGTATTTCCTAGCCCACTTGGCCAGTTTCATGAAAAGAGAGGATACCAGCTTTGAAAAGGAAAAACAAAACCCCACAAATTCGCACATTTATCTAATCATTAAATTGAAGTTCTTGAGTGTTGGGCAGAGTAAGTATATTTTACTTTTAGTCTTGTTGTTTTTGTGAATGCAGTGATGTCTTTATTGTAAAGTAAAAATTACCAAGACGGGTTGCAAGTCTTGCTGATGTATGGTTCTTGCAGCTACTCCTTAAATCACACTCACTTGAAAAATTGGAAATTTTTTGCATTGCATAATTACCAGAGATTTAGAACTTTATTGGTCTTCAACTCCAGATTTTATCACCATGTTGAGTTGAAAATCATGTTTTATTTAATCCATGTTTATTTTAATGCTACCCCTCTGAAAATGGTAGTTTCTAGAGATTTTCAGACAAGCAAAGGTGAGGAATTGACTTCAGATGTGTGATACGATTGTGGAGCTTAATAAAAAGCTGATAGGGTATTGAATTGGAAGTTGGTATTCAGTTGTTTTGTGAGTAAAATGTTACCCTTGTTCCCTGATTCTTTGCAGTTGTAACTGGACTTTTTCTCCCATTAAACTCTGACACGCTGACAACTCAAAATCTCTTCAGTAGTCATGAAGGACTTTAGAAGGTATAGGGGTCACATACATAATTAGTGATAATGTCAACATTTTCATCTTTGCTGAAGCTTCAAAAGTGCCTCATCCTGTAATACTTTTCAGAGAGGAGAACGCCAAGAAAGCAGGAGTAGGTGCTTAATCTGGAGCAGGGGCAAGCCTCTTTTCCAGGGGGCTCAGTCACCCACCACTGGGCTTTTGTTCTTTAGGTCACATTGATTTTATTATAGTGTTTGTCTTTCATAAAATTTCTCCAAAAAATACATAGAAAATTACCCGTCTTCCAAATTTTCAAACCTTGTCTAACCTCTCAGCCGCAGAACTGATACAAAAGCTGGGTCAATTACTCTCACCCAGAAACAGGTGACCTTGAACCTACCGATTTGTTGGTACTGACATGGTCTTATATATGTACAGTATTCTCCTACTTGGGGACCTTAAAGTAAATTACCTGGATAGTTGTGGTTATTTAACAAGTTTTTGTTGAGCACACAGCCATCTGGGCTCTGGCTACGGTGGTCTAAAGACAGATAAGGTGATTGTTCTCACGGAGCTTAAAATGCTATGGAAAGAAAATAAACAAGTAAACAAGATAATTTCAGCGAGTGGCAAGTGCTACAAAGAATTTAGAGGAGGATTGGGAACTTTATAATCAGGAATTTACTACAGTGGGGCCTTGACTTACGAGTTTAATTCGTTCCATGACGGAGCTCCTAACTCAAATTACTCTTTGTCAAATCAAAAAGTGAACGAGTGAGACACGTGATGCTGGGCTGATGTTGTGGCGTTCACTGTGACGTTCGCTGTGCCAACTAGCGGTGGGGTATCTGAAGCTCTAGCGGTGGGGTATCTGAAGCTGGCTCTGCACCAACTAGCGGTGGGGTATCTGAAGCTGGCTCGTAGCCCGAATTTTAGCTCGCAACTCAAAGCAAAAAATCGGCCAAGAGACAGCTTGTATCTCGAAAAACTCGTTAGTCAGGACACTCTTAAGTCAAGGCCCCGCTGTATTTTAATCAATTTTCAGGCCACAAAGGAGGGCAGAAATACTTTACTTTACAAAGCCTTTGCTTAACAAGAGGGCTTTTCTCTTTTTTAAAATATGTTTAGAGGGGAAGGGAGAGGGATAGAGAGGTAGGAACATTGCTGAGAGAGAAACATCACGGATAGGCTGCCTCCTGCACCCCCCTTCTGAAACCCGGGCATGTGCCTCAAGGATCGTGAACTTCAGAGTGATGAGACTGGGTGAAGTGGCTGCTTTATAGATTGTGGAGACGAACATTTGCCTTCCTAAGAAACAGTGCTGCTTTCTTTTGGAAAAGGAGACAGTTATTCCTGTAAGTTGCCCAGTGCCATTTAGTTAATTTGTATGGAACAGTAGAGTTGGAGCCTTTGTGTACAACGTTTTTTAGTTGCTTGTTGCAGACTAAACCTAGGCCAGCTAACTTGCCAGTATATCTTTTTTTTTAAACTTTTTTTTTAAATTAAATTTTTATTGTTCAGATTATTACATTTGTTCCTCTTTTTTCCCCTCATTACTCCCCTCCACCCGGTTCCCACCCCACCCTCCGCCCTCACTCCCCAACCACTGCCCTACCGTCCTCATCCACAGGGGCACGATTTTTGTCCAGTATCTTCCCCCCCCCCCCCACCCCCTCCCCCCCCCCCCCCCCACCCCCCAGCACACACTCTGGATCACCATGGCAGCAATGTAACATTTCT
>NW_006287679.1:200859-210651 GCF_000327345.1 Myotis davidii
CTCTGACCACTGGGTACACTGGCACTTGGATCTCTAAGGAGGTGCTAATTTAACCTCTGCCTAAGGCTACCCAGCAGGAGCTACGGAGAGATCTGCAGGTTCCCCTTCCTCTTTTGGGGTTCGTTGGTGCCCAGATGAGGCCCGCTGTGAAGCAATGCAAGCTGCTGTGGGGCCTTGGGCCTTCTCTTGGAAGTTCTGGGTCTGTCTGGCCCAGCTGCAATTTGTTAGGTAATTATTAGAGTGCAAAGGGCCAGGGCATTCACATGCAAAAGACTCTGCTGCAGCCTGGGTGGGGCGGGGTCTCAGGAAATCAACAGGGCGGCGGAGCAAGCTATGACTGATCCTCAGTCCTGCCCTAAGGGGCCCTGTGTCTCAGTGTCCCGGTAATTGCTGCAAGCACCTCTGAGGGAAAGCCGCCCTCAAGTTCCGAGTTCTGCCCGCTGCCAGACAGTCCAGTTTCTCCCCATATGAGTCCTGGGTCCCCAGAGACTTCCTGGAACTGGAGTTCTGAGCAGTCGGGGGCTTGAGACCCCATCCTGATTCAAAAAGACAGCCACGTCCTCAGGTGCCAGCCCCTTTTCTTGCACTGGAGCCTCTGTAACTCTGCACTCTACTTCCGCACCTCCTCTAAGTCTCAGTGTGCTTTTCTCTTTCCTTCTAGTTGTAGAATTTCCACTCAGCCAGCCTTCCTGGATGATGTCTGTTTTGTCTTTTCGTTGTATTTTTGAAGTTGTTGTGGGAGGCAGCAATTTCAGGTGTTTACCTATGCTGCCATCTTGGTTTCTCCTTTTTTTTTTTTTTTTAAGCGAGGAAGTGAGAGGGCTAGAGAGATAGAAACATCGATGAGAGAGAAACATCATCCATTGCCTGCGTCCTGCATGCCCCCTTCTGGGGATCAAGTCCACAACCTGGGCATGTGCCCTGAACAGGAATTGAACCAGCGACCTCTTGGTGGGAGGTTCAGAATGGATTCAGTTGTGTATTTGTTAATGTGGCATACATTTACAGTGTGCTTCCATAGATGTTGAAGGAATTTTAGAATTAATAAAAAGTTCCTTAACCGTTTGACTGCTAAGGAGTGCTATCGCGCTCTTCTTATTTAAAACAAATTTATGTAAACAATTGGTATTTTTTAATTTTTGTTTTTGCAAAGCAATACAAGCGAGTTTATTGTATAAAAAGTGTTTTACATTTTTTCCCATACACGCGCAATTAGTGCCGCAGTTTTGGCATATGTCCGAAAAAATACGTTAGCAGCCAAACGGTTAAGTGGCTATAATTTACCAAAATAGTTACCAGCATTAATTCATTGATTAGTACTTTAGGTGACAGTAGATCTCTAAATGTCTGCTTTCCCACTTGAACTAAAACATTCTACAGTCTTTTTGGCTCTTTTCTCTTTTGCCCCATCACCAGGGCCTTTTCTTTGTGGCATCTTCCTTTATGCTCCTCATCACTGGTGCTTCCTCTTGTTTTTTTGCCTGTTGATTTCAGTAAATGTTTTGAATGGCAGCACACATACAAAGAAGTGTGCAGTCAATAAGACTTGATGAACTTTCACTAAGTGAGCACACCTGTCTAACCAGCACCCAGGTTAAGAAGCAGAACAGTACGAGAACGCCAGAAGCCCCTCGTACGCTGTTGTCACCCCCCTCTCCTCCTCCCCTCCCGCCACTCTTCTAACACCCGAGATGAGTTCTGCTTATTTTTGAAGGTTATGTAAGTGGATCGCATGTTATGTACACGTCTGGGTTGTGAGACCCATCCCAGTTGTGTGTGGTTTGCTTATTTTACCAGTGTTGTTTAATCCTAAGAATATCTGAGAGCTCAACTGTGCATGCAGACCTTATGCATTCTAGAGATAGGATCTTTCTCAACTAGAGTCTCCTCCCAACAGTAGCATAAATCCCCACATGATTAGGTGAAAGGGACAAAACCTGGTGTGTGGCACTTTCTAGAGTACATAAGTGGAAGTATTGTTCATCAGTCATTTATATTTCAAGATATTGGTTAAATAGACAGAAAATTTCGGCTTTCAGGGAACCTAACAAACTTTTTGAAAAGGTACGACCCTGGAAAGATAACCAGTGGTGTGAAGCAGTGAGTGAGTGAACTTCACAGTAGGCATGGCGTGGATGGTACCTGGTAGAGAACACAAGTGCTTTTGGAGGAGGTAGAGGCCCTCAGTCTAAGGCATTGATGGCGAACCTATGACACGCGTGTCAGAGGTGACACGCAAACTCATTTTTTTGGTTGATTTATCTTTTTTTTTTTTTAAAATATATTTTATTGATTTTTCACAGAGAGGAAGGGAGAGAGATAGAGAGAGTTAGAAACATCGATGAGAGAGGAACATCGATCAGCTGCCTCCTGCACATCCACCACCGGGGATGTGCCGCAACCCAGGTACATGCCCTTGACCGGAATCGAACCCGGGACCTCTCAGTCCCCAGGCTGACGCTCTATCCACTGAGCCAAACCGGTTTCGGCATGGTTGATTTATCTTTGTTAAATGGCATTTAAATATATAAAATAAATATCAAAAATATAAGTCTTTGTCTTACCATGGTTGCAAATATCAAAAAATTTCTATATGTGACACGGCACCAGAGTTAAGTTAGGGTTTTTCAAAATGCTGACACGCCGAGCTCAAAAGGTTCACCATCACTGGTCTAGGGGGTGTATTGAGGTACGCCTCACTTAGTCTGGGCTTTAAACTAGGCCTTTATGATTCCTGGATGTAGAATTTGCTCTATAAACTGATTTATGCAAGTTAATTAGTTCTTTGTTTCCTCCTAACTCCTTATTAACTGTACTACTGTCTTCAGATGGCATCCACACCTTTCCACTGCTCCCACAGGCTGGAATCCCCAAATACTATTGACGAAGCACCTGGCACCACCCCATGCACACATGCAGGTGACACAAAAATCCAGCTGGTTCTTGGGCTCTCCTCTTGGACAACTTAAATTACCTCCTGGTTTCCACTGCCACTAGGATACAGTCCAAATCCTAAGCAGCATCACAAGGGACTTCTTGGTTCTTTGCTGTTTTTTCTTTCTTTTTGTTTTTTTGATGTGTCTTTTTGTTTGTTTTCATGGCTGTGGTGTATTACAGTAAAAACTAAAAGGAAAGAGAAAGGTGCACGGGACAGAGCCTGGCTGTCCCTTTCTGTAGACTGTCTGGAAGCAGCCTGCCATCACGCCATCTGCCACCATAACAGTTTGTGCATTTCCTACCACATCGCTTGGTGTTTTCCAAGCAAGGACCATGCTGTCTTGTTTCCATACCTTTACACAGTCTGCTCCTCTGGATTGTCTTCTCACGTGCTTTTCCTTTCCTGTTGTCCCCTGGCTGACTCCTGTCTGTCCTTCTGGATGTCTGGCCATCGCCCTCCATTGGGATAGACCTCATTACAGTTGAACTGTATTGTCATTGATCACTTTTGCTGTTTTCATCTTTGTTGAGGACAGGACCTTTCTTTTCATAGCTTTATTTTCCTATGTCTGTCACAGTGCCTGGCACTTGGCAGGGGTTTAGTAAATATGTATAATAACAAAAGGGTAATATGCTAATTAGGCTGGATGTCATTCTGGTCGAAGCCGGGGCTGAGGGAAGCAGCCTGGGTCCTGGGTGCCGGAGGCCAGCCGGGGGAAGGAAGGCCTACTCTTGCACAAATTTTCTTACATCCGGCCTCTCGTGTATAGAATAAATGAAGACCTGGGATTTCAATCGGAGTCCCCTGTAAAACTGTTCTAGTTAAGAGTCCCAATAAATATTCTTTCGTATTAGGGCATCTGTCTTGTGTATATAAATGTCACTAGATTAGGGGAAAGTTGTCTTTAGAAGTATGTCTGTAAAAGTAGTATGCCTGCTTTTCTGACTTTGTTTTCTAAATGTGTGCTAGAAATTAAACAGAATTAGAGCTTCAGAGACCGTAGCCAATGCACTTGCAGTGCTTCCAGGAGTGGCTTCAGTTTTAGAGCTTTATTTTAGCGCACTGGCCTACGTTACAGTACCTGGGATGCTTCTTAATCATTTCTGGTTGCTCATTTAAGCAACCAAAAGTGATATGGAAAAGCCTGGTAATAAAGCAGAGGCCCATTTTGTTGTGTAAAACCACTTTTGAGATCTGATAAGGAACTGGATGGATGTGCTGGTAAGCTGGCACCTAAAGATAGTTTTAAAATGGCTACTGAACATTTGGGTTATAGAAATGTTATGCTGTCCACTTACTCATAACTTGGTCATTGTACCATATACATGGTGTACATTACTAATCTGTTTAATAATTTGCATAAATTCTGTTAGGTTGAAATCTTGACTCATTCGCTTTATTTAGTTATAATTTCACTTCTATGTATGTAGGTTATGAGTTTATGCACTGTGCTCTTTCTTTTACAAAATTAAAAGTTGTTTAATTTCTTAAGTGCTGCAAGGATATTCAGGGTTGTAAGAAATGGCATTTAACTTAAACTACATTATTTTGGGAAAAAAATGAATTTATTGGCCCAGATAACACAACAAAGACAAGGATACCATTTGAACTCAGAATTAAAGGAATAACTGTAGGAATCAGGACCCCTGTCACTTCCCAATTCCTGGATCATTTTTAGTTGTCTGGAGGGTGGGATACTGTGATTGGCCAACCCTAACACATCTGCAGGAGCTGTTACTTAAAGGGAGAATGGACATTTAACCAGGTGGACAGGAAATAGCTGCCATAGTTTAGTACTCCGTTTCAGTTTGTTACTGGGTTAATACTCATGATAGGCTCAGTTCTAAATACGAACTATAATTTCTTACCCCAGCACCTTAATTTTTATCACATAGTTAGAATAAAAATGGTCAGTGATGTTCTGTAGGTTAATTTCCTTTATCATTATATGCTAGAGGCCCAGTGCACAAAATTCGTGCCCGGGGAAAGGGGAGTATCCCTCAGCCTGGCCGGCAACCTCTCCAATCTGGGACATTCCTCTTGCAATCTGGAACCACTGGCTCCTAACAGCTCACCTGTCTGCCTGCCTGATCACCCCTAACCATTCTGCCTGCCTGCCTGCCTGCCTGATGCCCCTAACTACTCCCCTGCCTGCCTGACAGCCCCTAACCACCTCTGTCTGCCGGCCTGATCGCCCTAACTGCTCTCGCCTGCCAGCCTGTTCGCTCCTAACTGCCTCTGCCTTGGCCCTGCCATCGTGGCTTTGTCCGGAAGGACATCCGCAAGGTTGCCCAGAAGATGTCTGGTCTGATTATCATATCACCCTTTTATTAGTATAAGTGGTCACTGGTTCTTTGTCCTTTAATTTAGTTAATGAAGATAATACTTTCTCATTACAGAAAATTTGGGGGAAAACTAAAAACATAAACAAAGATCACTTATAATTCTGTTATCCAGAATTATTTTTATTTATTGAGCAATTTATTCACAAAACCATAAATATTTAAGAAACTATAGTTTTTCACATGCTGTGTTTTAATATGCTAGTTTATCAAATTTTCAAAATGATGTAGATGATAGTTCCATGTGGGAGTTGGGAAGTCAGGCAGTATGTGATAAGAAGCAAATCAAGTCTCTTGATTTAAAAATATGTAGTAAATTCATTTTTAATTATTTTTTTTTGAAAATAGTTCGGCAGCTTCTTAGAAAACTAAACATGTACTTATCATATGACTTAGCATTTGCACTCATGGTATTTATCCCAGAGAAGTAAAAACTTACATTCACATAAAACCCATATGTGGCATCTTTGTGTATAATAGCTGGTTAGTTTATATGTTCATTTTTTGGATTCTTCTAGGGGAAATTTTTGTGAACACTTAATGGTTTTAGGATTCCTACTTGTAGAAAGTAAGGCGAAAATGTCATTGAATTAATATCTGTAGCATAATTTACTTCTCCCAAATCCTTTATCAGAGAACAATTATGTACATAAGACAACCTTGATTTAATGTTTTTATGTTAGTTTTGTGTAGATTGGCAGTTCTCGGACTGTAGTATGCATCCGAATCACCTGGAAGGCTGTGGAACCATATTGCTGGGGTCCCACCCCCATAATGTTTGATTAAGTAGGTCTGGGGTGCCTGAGAATTTGCATTTTTTAAAAATAAATCTTTATTGTTCAGATTATTACAGTTGTTCCCCTTCTTCCCCCCTCATAGCTCCCCTCCACCCAGTTCCTACCCCACCCTCTGCTCCTACCCCCCACTGTCCTCATCCATAGGTGTATGCTTTTTGTTGCCGGGTCAAAGGTCATACACATGGAAAATGTAGCTATTTCCATCCACGACGTCTCCCTGTGATCGGAAAGGTCTCTCACGACTTGTTCACACTCTACTCAGAAAGGGTACAGAGACACGTAACGGCTTTTTAAAATAATGTGTCCTCTTATGTTTAAAATGAGGATTTCGCTACCAAAAGTGAGGAGAAAGCAACACTAAAGCTGCTCTCGCCCCTCTCGCCCTTCGGGTGATAGTTGTGCGTGGACTGCGAGCTGGTTCGCGGGCCATACAACGAAGCCATCTGGGTGGCTCGCGCGGCTTCCCAGGGGCCATCGGAGCCTCGCGGGGGCCGTTGCAGCCTCACAGGGGCCGTCGGAACCTCGCAGGGGGTGCCGCATCCCACGTTGGTGGTTGAATATCTGGTATGCGTGCTTGGATTTTGTTTTCTACTAAGTGCACAGACTGCTTGTCTGCCGTCTCCCGGCGTCCCATGTGAGACTGGATCTGGTGGACTTTCCTGTGCGTTTGCTGGTACAGCGGTTCCATGTCACCGACCCAGCTGGGTCCAGCTCCGGCTTCCTTCGAACCTGATTCTGCTTCTTGAGTCTGTCCCCTATGGATGCGAGGAGTTGAAATCTGCAGTTTGGTGGGTTAAGCTGCAAAAGCGCAGGTGGTTCCTTTTGTGCCACTGCCACAGCTTGGGTGGGGATGTAAATTGAGTGGGGCAGGATCTCAGGGAATCACCAGGGTGGAGCATACAGCAGTGGCGTCTCCGCCACTCCTCGCCTCTCTGCAACACCCCGCGTCCCTGAGCGCCGGCGAGCAGCTCCGTGAGAAAGCCACCCTCGCTCGCCAACCCGCTGCAAGGCCGTCCCGCCTCTCCCTGTAGGGGCCTGGGACCTCAGAGTCCCGCCCAAACAAGGTCAGTGGATTCGAGAGTCTGCAACCCCTTCTGATTGAAAAAAAAACCGCGCATCCAGTTGCAGCCCGCCTCGCGTGCGCCCCCGTACCTCTGTTCTTGGCACCTCTGCACTTCCTACTCAGTCTCAATGCTCTTCTTTCTTTCCTTCCAGTTGTAGAACTTCCACTGGGCCAGCTTTCCTATGGTTCTGAATGATACCTGTTTTGTCTTACAGTTGGTAGTTTCAATGTTGTTGTGGGAGGCAGCACACACAGGTCTATACCTTAAGCCTCCATCTTGGTTCTTGAGAATTTGCATTTTTATACGTTCCTGGGTGACTGTGATGCTGCTTATGTGGGGAGCGCACTTTGAGAACTGCTGGTTTCGATGGCCAGCCAGGCTTCTTACTGAAGCTGGTTGATAGTATTTGGTGTTTGTTATGGCAAATGATGCCTAGACATTCAAAGCGAACTTAGAGAAATAAGGGATCAACGTTCTAGGAACCATCCTGGAACTGGCACCAGAGGAGATGCCTTAATTATCAATACCTCGTGTGTGAAGTGTAGGGATGCTTATAAATAGTGAGACTCAGTTAACCTGGTATCTTATTTACATTCTAAAAGCAGCTATTGTCTCCCATTACTAGCACTTGCATTGCATTTCAGGTATATGTATTTTAAAAACTTATATTTTTGTAAAATATGCTAGAGAAACAGAACTAGGTCTTTATAATCAGTAAATCCACATTCCAATAAAGTGTTGGCAATGAACAGAAACAGGTAATTCATAAGAGACTGACAAATTGTTAGAAAAGATGAGAAATGTGTAACCTTACCATTTCTCGAATACAAAAAAAGTTAACAGTTTTTAGCAAGTCAAATATTAAATATTAAAAAAAAATTTGGTGAAGTTGGAAAATGGACAGTCTCTCACAGACCTTTGGCAGGTGGGTAAGTTGATGTATGTTTTCTGAAGGCTATTATGTATGGTGGTTGGTATCAAATTTCTTTAAAATATTTGTACCTGTGACCCAATTCTAGGAATTTGTGTGATCTGCATGTAAACATTTTTGTGTATATACAGGTATATTAATTGTGGTCTTATTATAACAAATTGAAAATCACCAATATAGGAATCAGCAGGCAGTTGTTTAAACAGTATGGAATAGCCATGAGTATTTTGCCTCTCTCGAAAATGTTTTGAGATCTCACCTACATTGGGAACGGGATGTAAAAAAGTACAACTACTTTGGAAAACAGTTCTGCAGCTTCTTACAAAACTAAACATACACCTATCTGACCTAGCATTTGCACTCGTGGTATTTACCCCAGAGAAGTAAAAACTTATATTCACATAAAACCTGTTTGTGGCATCTTTGTGTATAGTAGTCGAAAACTGGAAACAACCTAACTGTCCTTCAGTAGGTGAATGGTACATTCATACTATGGAGTACTACTCAGTGATTAAAAAGGAGCGAACTATTGACACATAAAACTGTCATGGGTCTCGGGTATTATTCTGAGTGAAAAAGCCAATCTCTAAAGGGCACATATGAGAGGGTAGGGTCCATTAACATTCTTGAAATGACAAAGCACCCAAAGAGAACTGGTTGGTGGTTACCAGGGTTTAGGCTTGTGGGGAGCAGGGAGACGAGTGTGACTTATAAGGGGTAACAAGAGAGATCTTTGTGGTTGTGAATAAATCTGTATCTTAATTGTGGTCATGGTTATGTGAATCTATGTGTGTAATAAGATGGCAAAGACCTATGTACACTCACAGAGTACCAATGTCAGCTATCTGGTTGGTTTTTAAAAAAATATTTTTAATTGATTTTTTTAACAGAGGAAGGGAGAGGGATAGAGACTTAGAAACATCGATGAGAGAGAAACATCAATCAGCTGCCTCCTGCACACCCCCTACTGGAGATGTGCCCGCAACCAAGGTACATGCCCTTGACCAGAATCGAACCTGGGACCCTTCAGTCCGCAGGCCGGTGCTCTCTCCACTGAGCTAAATCGGCTAGGGCCAGCTACCTGGTTTTGATACTGTTCTGTAATCAAGAAGATGAAATCATTTCCAGGAAACTGGATGATAATTATATGGGACCTCGTACTATTTTTGCAACTTCCTATGAATCTATATTTCAAAATTAAAAAAAAAATTCAGGAAGACTGTGTAATAAAAGATAACATCATAATAGAAAGAAGCAAGTTACAAAATAAGCAGTGATTCCGCTTCAAGTACCGTATTTGCCGGCGTATAAGACGACTGGGCGTATAAGACGACCCCCTAACATTTCCACTCAAAATACAGAGTTTGTTATATACTCGCCGTATAAGACTACCCCCTCTTCCGCACACCTTCCACACACCAAATAAAAGGTAAAACAATATCAGATTTGATTTTAACATTTTAATTTATATTCAAATGCTTATGACATGCAGGAAAACTGTCACAAGGCTGTATGTAATCAAACATATACATAAAACAGTGCAAGTTTATTACCGGTAAACATACCGGTAATTCACTAAAGAAAACACACTCTATAGACTGGTACCGTAGATGCTTCTCAGGAACACAGGCAAGCAGCCCACAACCTAGAGGGACTGTCAATGATAGAAGTAAGATAACAAATAGAGGTAGAGAGCAAGTGCCGGGCAAGTCCCTAGCAA
>NW_006287679.1:210911-214254 GCF_000327345.1 Myotis davidii
TGCTGATGCCTGAACGGTATGTGGAATGAAGTGGGCGGGCATCGGGAGGCCACTATGGCACGGGGCAAGCACTATGGGCAGTCTATCTGAAGTGTACCTGGCGTATAAGACGACCCCCCACTTGGAGGCATATTTTTCAGGGCCAAAAAATCGTCTTATACGCCGGCAAATACGGTAGTATTCATACCATTTAATATACTAGTACACATTGAGAAGCAATGACTCACTAGAATATTCTGATTGGTAGCATGATGTATTTGTGTGTGTAATTTCTGTAGTGTGGATGACTTGGTATCACTTTTGTAGTTGGAAAGACCAATTTTCATAATAGGACATTTTTAAAAAATTCTGAAATACTGAAATTTAAATAAGTGGAACTATATTTTTACACTAACGGATTTTTTTTAAAAAAAATATTTTATTGATTTTTTTACAGAGAAGAAGGGAGAGGGATAGAGAGTTAGAAACATCGATCAGCTGCCTCCTGCACACCCCCCACTGGGGATGTGCCCGCAACCAAGGTACATGCCCTTGACCGGAATCGAACCTGGGACCCTTTAGTCCGCAGGCCAACGCTCTATCCACTGAGCCAAACCGGTCAGGGCTACACTAAGGGATTTTGAAGTTTTGTTTATATTGGTTACATTAACTTGATATTAGAACAGCTATTGTGATTGGAAAGTATCTGTACTCTAAATATGTTGTTTGTAAATTTAAAATTGTTTTGTGCTCTTTGTATTTGTAAAATATCCTGTATGATATTCTAAATCTGTGCTGTCCAGAATAAGTAAATGCATTGCAAGGCCACATGTAAATTTAAACTTTCTAGTAGCCACAGTAAGAATATAAAAAGAAGCAGGTAAAATAACTTTAAGAATACATTTTATAAAAAATATTTCAACATGTAATCATTATAAACTTGCAGTGAGATATCTCACATTCTTTTTTTCATAAGTCTTCAAAATTTGGTGTGCATTTTACAATTATGGCCATATTGGAGAGTAGTTGAGAGCCAGGACTTTGGGTCACATCAGCCCTCTCTGTCACTCACTAACCTTGTGACCTTGGGCATGCTACTTGAGCTTGTGCTTTCATGTTTCATGTATGGATAACTTCACAGGAGGTGGGCACTGTAAGGTTAAAATGAGTGTAGCATACTAGGCATAGGACCTGGCACAGAATACATAGTATAAGCAGTATTCATTCACCTGTTGGTAATGTTAATTGTTTTTGCAATAGAGTGTGTATTAGATTGAATGACTAATCATTCTAAAGAGATGACTGATTTCTTTTAATATTACTAGTGAATAAACATAAATTAGTATATGAGGTAATCTTTATATTATGACTGGTGAATGGACAAATACTTGAGCACCAGCCATTTGAATATTTAGATTTAAATTTTAAGATGATATCCTCCAATACCATATATTCGCACAGTACTTTACATTTTGCATGCCCATTTTATATGCACTTTCCCACTGTAACACTCAATCCTGAGAGAGACCTGTTATTCATCTCACAGGTGAAAAACGCCCAGGCTCAGACAAGCCTAGTGACTTAGTTGATTCCACACTCAGTAGAAGAGAAGAAATAGAAAGGTAGCTTAATTGAACGGACACGTTATTCACTGCATTCTTGTGATTCTTTCCCTTGCACCTTGGCTGTTTTGGAGAGAGCGCCTCCTCCTCCAGGGCCATTTGAATGAGAAGAGGGGATGCAATTACCCCAGATTATTGGCCTAATCAGATCTGCTATGGTGTGAAAAATTGACATGTGCCCGTATAGATTATTTGGTTTATTATGCTTCTGATGTTTCTCTTTCATTCTGTCTCTTGGTTAAATATATCCATAAAAGTAGGCTGAGAATATGTAGTGTATGCCGACTGCCTTAAAATCAGATTCTTGAAGTGTTGCTCATTGCTTGACTTATTCAGAAAATTACACAGTTCTTCTTTTTTTGTTTTATCCTCACTAGAGGATATGCCTTTTTATTGAGTCTAGAAGGAAAGGAAGGGAGAGGGAGATAGAAACATTGATTGGTTGCTTCACGCACGCCTCCTGACCTGGAATGGAACCAGCAACCTTTTGGTGCACGGGATGGCGCTCTAACCATGGAGCACCAAGGCTAACACTGGCCAAGGCTACACAGTTCTTCGAAAGAACATTGCGTGCCACTTTTAATCAGTGGTGGGAAGCAGTGAGTTGGTGAATAATTGACTCTCCCAAGGCAGGAGTACAGTGGAAGGACTTGTCCCCTGGGTAGAGTCAGTATAGGATATGTCATTAGATGTTCAGTGTTCATGTTCTAATATATAGATTCTGCTTTCGTTTATTTCACATTTCTTCTCCAATTAGGAAAATTAAGGAAGTCACATGACGTCCATTTGTTGTTGGGTACTCTGGGACAAAATGTATGATAGTAATCTATCAGCTCATTTCGACAAGTCCTTTTGGTATGCATCAATGATATGTATTTATAATGGGTAATTTTATATTGGTGTTCAGAATTGGAGTGATGATAAGGGGAAGTAGGTGGTGTGTTCTTTGCCCCTTGGTTTTCTACCTTTTCAGATTTTTTTCCCCTTTGGCTTCACATTATTTGCCTGATAATGCAATGTCTCTCTTCTTGTCTACCTAACCTTTCCTATAGATTTAAGACTATAAATCTTACACAATAACCCATCAGAATCCTATACTAAGAACTGATCACTCCTGATCTTGGTGAATCTTAGCAACATAAAATTCTTCATTGGTGTTTTCTGTATTGAAGGATTGTTGTAAGGTTTGTGGAATGTAGCTATCCCAGTTGAATTTTGGGATGCAATTTTGTGTAATGCAATCATGTTTCAAATATTTCTGTTTTGGCAGGGGGAATCTCAGTGCCTAGGATTTCTGAAAAGTCTAATTGTACACAGTCTCTGCTACTGCAGTTATATTGTGAACAAAAACTTCAAAAATAACCACATTGCAAGACACTATATATGTGCAGATAGATATCCATGCTGAGTTTGGATTTTAAAATGTGTGTTGCAATTAATATTTTAAGTTTTGTGAAATTTCCAGAACTAGATGATTTCTGTGTTTCCTCTGGTTCTAAAATACTGTGATTTGTGTAGCTTTGGCAATTTATAATAAATTAGAGGCCCAGTGCACAAAAATTTGTGCACTCGGGGGAAGGGGGGGTCCCTCAGCCCGGCCTGTGCCTTCTCGCAGTCTGGGATCCCTCAGGAGATAACCTGCTGGCTTAGGAGGCCTGCTCCCGGGTGGCAGAGGGCAGGCCCAATCCCTAGGTGCAGCCCCTGGTCGGGCTCAGAGCAGGGCCGATTGGGGAGTTGGGGTG
>NW_006287679.1:215494-221417 GCF_000327345.1 Myotis davidii
TGGCTGAAAACAGGTTTCTGGAGTTTTTTTTAGCTTCTATATGTTATTATGTTTCAAACTCCCCACTCAGAGGCCTGCAGCGGCAGGCCGGGAACATTGGAGTCCGCAGTCGCTGAAGCAAGCAAGCCTCATGTTCAGTTTAAGCTGCCTGGCTGCTGGTCACCATCTTGGCTGTCAGTTAATTTGCATATCTCGCTGATTAGCCAATGGGAAGGGTAGCGGTCGTACGCCAATTACCATGTTTCTCTTTTATTAGTGTAGATAATAAAATGACCCTTAGCTATCACAGTGCCAAATTGTCTAAAAATACAAAGAAAATAATTTTTTAAAATATTTTATTGATTTTTCACAGAGAGGAAGGGAGAGAGATAGAGAGAAACATCGATCAGCCGCCTCCTGCACATCTCCCACTGGGGATGTGCCCGCAACCCAGGTACATGCCCTCGACCGGAATCGAACCCAGGATCTTTCAGTCCGCAGGCCGACGCTCTATCCACTGAGCCAAACCGGTCTCGGCCATTGAAAATAATTTATTTGTAATGTCTCACCTCCCAAGATATATTCGGAGATATTTATACATTTCAGAGTATCTGAATAGGAAAGCTTTATCTTTTTTTTTAAAAATATATTTTATTGATTTTCCACAGAGAAGAAGGGAGAGGGATAGAGAGTTAGAAACATCGATGAGAGAGAAACACCGATCAGCTGCCTCCAGCACACACCCTACTGGGGAAGTGCCTGCAACCAAGGTACATGCCCTTGACCGGAATCGAACCTGGGACCCTTCAGTCCACAGGCTGAGGCTCTGTCCCCTGAGCCAAACCAGTTAGGGCGGAAAGCTTTATCTTTTAACATGTTTTGGCATTGTAGAGATATTTATGTGTAGCTAAACAGTTTCCTTATTGAAGTTATAGTTAATGTTTTTATTTCGCAGTCCTTCAGGTGTGGGTAACAAATCCTTGTTCCTGATATCCCAGTCTAAGAAATTCATTGTAGACTGACCAAAATACTAGATTCAGTTCATCTCCTGTTGAGGATGTTTCAGATAAGGGCTTTCTCTTAGAACACCTAGTATGGAAGAGGAGGGTCCTTCTTTGTTAGTGTTTGTGTTTTTCCAAAGTGTATCCAGCTTTATTAAAGACACTTTTCCTAAACAATCATGGTATTTCAGGCAGGACCAGGGCAGCCAATTGTTAACAGTGTACAACAATTTTCAAACTCCCTTCTTCAATGAACTACCAAAATCAGAAAGCCACTATAAAACCCAATGAAGTCTTCCTCTGATGCTCAGAGTTTAGAGCAGGGGTGGGCAAACTTTTTGACTCGAGGGCCACAATGGGTTCTTAAATTGGACCGGAGGGCCGGAACAAAAGCATGGATGGAGTGTTTGTGTGAACTAATATAAATTCAAAGTAAACATCATTACATAACAGGGTACAGTCTTTTTTTTTTTTTTTAGTTTATTCATTTCAAAAGGGCCGGATCCGGCCCGTGGGCCGTGGTTTGCCCACGGCTGGTTTAGAGTGCGGGTTGACATTTCACATTGAGCATGTTGTTTAACAACTTTTCACAAGCCGACCCCGACTTCCAGGAAATGAAATGAATGGCAGAGCACATCAATCTGTAGATCCACAACCTTAAAAGGAACTGCTGCTCTTTTTTTTTTTAACATATTTTATTGATTTTTTACAGAGAGGAAGGGAGAGGGATAGAGAGTTAGAAACATCGGTGAGAGAGAAACATCCATTGATCAGCTGCCTCCTGCACACTCCCTACTGAGGATGTGCCTGCAATCAAGGTACATGCCCTTGACCGGAATCGAACGTGGGACCCTTCAGTCCGCAGGCCGACGCTCTATCCACTGAGCCAAACCGGTTAGGGCTGCTGCTCTTCTGAGGGAGGCCATCTCAGTGGTGACATTGGAAAGTCCAGGTTGCCCAACATACTGGAAACCAATTTTGGGGGGGGTCAGGTCCCAATAGGTCTCTGGGCTTAAAGAGAGCCAAAGTCTATACTTAAAGTGGAGAGGGAGGAAAGGACTTAAAAACGAATTTTAGTTTTCCCACACAACAAGGTGTTTGTGCCACGATGGCTATTGTGTGTCAACATCAAGAGATCCTTCCTCCCAGGAACCAAGAGGAAGTTTCTCAAAACTAAAAGGGGGAGGTATTTGTGCCCCCATGCCAGACCAGCGTTGGAGACATTCTATTAGTATTATATGTCCTTCCCCCCTAAAATAAGAATGAAGTGTTCTGTGTGCTAACAACATAGCTTTAAATAAAGTAAAACAAAATTCTGCATTTTTATAAAACTTGATAAAAAGTAGTATTTCGGACTGTGCAGTCACCAGAACGGCACAGCTATCCAAAATGCACACACTTCACTGGCATCTCCCGCACCTGCAGCTTTCTGTGCCTGTTTGTTTGGCATCTCCATTTCTGCAGGGTCATTCCCATCCTTGCCAGCATCAGCTTCCCCTTTCCCTTTCGGTACCTTCTCTCCCTTCTTTGCAGGGGCCTTTTTAGGCTTGGGCTCTGGCTCTGGAGGAGCAGGTTGAGCTGATAACCTGGTGGGTCTTTGTGGTTCGTCCTTCACCTTGGCTTTAACTCATTTAGCATCCCCTTCAGCCTTTCTCTTGGGCATGATGGCGATGGTGGCGGGCGGGACGCGGGGATGCAGCAGTGCGCGGGATTTGCTACAGGTGTACTACAGCCCTCAGGATCTTCCTGCCTAGTCCTTGTTATGTCACTTAAAAGAATACTTTGGCCCGAGCCTGTTTGGTTCAGCGGATAGAGCACTGGCCTGCAGGCTGAAGGGTCCCGTGTTCGATTCTGGTTAAGGGCACAGACCTTGGTTGCAGGCTCCTAGCCATGGTTGGGGGCATGTGGAGGCAACCAATCAATGTGTCTCTCTCAAATTGTTTCTCTGTCTCTCCCTCTCCCTTCCACTCTCTCTAAAAACCAATGGAAAAAATATCCTCTGGTGAGGACTTAAAAAAAAAAAAAAAGAATGACTTGGGTCCATCTTTTTTTTTTAAACATTTATATTACTGAAATAGTTAGTACTTGTGTCATGCCCCAAGGCAATGCTTAGTTCTAATAGACCAGCTGTACCTTGGACATTTTTCATGCTTAGCATTTTTTTAAAAATATATTTTATTGAGTTTTTTACAGAGAGGAAGGGAGAGGGATAGAGAGTTAGAAACATCGATCAGCTGCCTTCTGCACCCCCCCCACTGGGGACGTGCCCGCAACCAAGGTACATGCCCTTGACCGGAATCGAACCTGGGACCCTCCAGTCCGCAGGCCGACGCTCTATCCACTGAGCCAAACCGCTTAGGGCCATGCTTAGCATTTTTTAACAACTTTCCTGAGTTAGCTAGGTGCTGTAGCTAGGTGCTGACAGGCTCAGAGGAACTTCATTAGATAACACGAATACCAGTGGGACATGGCTCATCAAAGACTTTATTGGTGATCTTCATCCAACCCAATGGGAATGCTTGTAAGGGCCAACATTTAATAGGTGTGATCATAATGCAGTTACTATGTTAAATCCATTTCATGCATGGTCTCATTTAACCCTAAGAGTCTATGATGTATACATAGATACATTCCCATTTACAGGTAACAAACAGGCTTAAAGCTACATTCCTAACCCAAGTTTATAGAGCAGAGTTGCCGTAGACTCTGATCTTTTCCAGTGTCACAGTATTGTCTGTAGTTTCTCTTTATTTTTTTCTCCAGTAATGGTACTATCATCTGTAAAGCCACCCAATCTATAGACTCATCCTATCCATCCATAGCAATCAGACAGAAAAGGGGACCCTTGCATATTCATATGTTGCCAAGAAATCTTAAGTATTCACATCACAAGAAAAAAAATTGGTACCTATGTATGATGACACTTGTTAACTACACACAGTATAGTGATGATCATTTCACAATACTGTATATATGAATAGTGAATTGTTATGCTGTACACCTGAAATTAATAATGGTAATAATATAATGTATGTCAGTGATAGTGTAATATAAAATGCCTGGCCGATGAATCAGGAGGTCACATGCCCGAGTTGCTGGCTGGATCCCAGTGTGATGCATGTGGGAGGTGGCCAATCAATGATTCTCTCTCATCATTGATGTTTCTCTCTCTCCCTCTCACTTCCTCTCTGAAATCAATTAAAAAAATATCCTGAAGCACCGTTTGTTTTAAAAAGGTGACCTTTCAGGAGAACTAAAGAATGTCTCCTTCTGGAATTCCATTCTGTTTGTGCGGCTGGCTTAAGGTTTTGGAAACAGGTATCTCAAAAGGTTTGTAAAGCAGTGACTATAGAGAAGCGGTCACCAACCGGTGGTCTGCGGACCACTGGTGGTCTGTGAGGTCTGAAAGGTTGGTGACCGCTGCTATAGAGGACCTTTCAAGACAAAGACTATGGCTTAAGGAGGTAAAGGTGGGTTAAAATTGACAAGATCACGAAGTTTATATTTTTCTTAGAAATTTTGTAGCTGCATTAGGACTCATAATGGTTGTTAATTCTCTTAGAGGATTTTCAAGAGGTAGGCTACAGACTTTTTTGAACTGATGAATAATTTAGATACTAGAATTTTATCTGATAGAGCAGCCTGGTGCACAACATTTGTGCACTGGGGAGTGGGGATGGGGGAGGTCCCTCAGCCCAGCCTGCGCTCACCAGCCATGAGCCAGGCTCAGGGCTTCTGGCTGAGCAGCACTACCCCTGTGGGAGTGCATTGACCACAAGGGGCCAGCCCCTGCATTGAGCATCTGCTCCCTGGTGGTCAATGCACATCATAGTGACCCATTGTTCCGCTGTTTGGTTGATTTGCATATTAGCCTTTTATTATATAGGATTCTTTAGGAGTGAAGTTCCGGATGGTCTTTCCCTCTTAGCTCATTCCATTTTAATAAAGTTTTAGGAAGATTTAGGATTGGAAGTTTTAGGATTGCATGTTAGCATTTTTAGAATTCTGGCCTAATAATGAATTTTATGAGAGAAGATGTTTCTCAGGATGAATTGGGATATTTTGTTAAAAAGAGGATTTGTTACATTAATCACTTACTGGAACACGAACTTTGACAATAGATAAGTTCTCAATGAAAATAGGATTAATAGTGAACCTCAGAGTTGGTTTCTAAATAGATGTTATATGAAAACTTTTGTGAAGTCAAGACCTAGTTTTAAAAAATAGCTACAAAAAAAAAAAAAGCTACAACCGAAAATGTCCTATACAAATATAAATACATTTAGTACATAGCAACCAGGTTCCCTAGATGGGGGAACTTTCACAAAATTTACTTAATCCCAATAGTTAAACTAAGTAATGGTAACTTGAGTCATTTTGAAAGGTGTTTTAGAATTAATTAATTAATTAATTTTCAGAATTAATTTTATTGATAACATGATCACGGAAAATTAGCATAAGGACATTATTTTGTCTCAGTGACAGTATCATCTTTAAAACGCACTTTTTAGCTTTGCTTTGCTTTCACCGGCAGTTTGTTTTGCTTCCAGTTGTGATTTTGTCAGGTAAATATGTCCTGATTATCCCTTCCTAATTCCCTCTCCTTTATCCAGGCTCTATAGTTTTATATGAAATAATGCTTTAGAAATTAGACTTTTTAATTACTGATGGATTGTGTGTGTGTGTTTTAATCTTTATTGTTCAGATTATTACAGATATTCTCCCCTTTCCCCCCATAGCTCCCCTCCACACGGTTCCCACCCCTACTCCTGCCACACACTGTTCTCATCCATAGGTGCAAGATTTTTGTCCAGTCTCTTCCTGCATCCGCCTCACCCCTTTCCCCCACAAGAATAGCCAGTCCATTCCCTTTCTATGTCCCTGATTCTATTATAATCACCAGTTCATTCTGTTCATCAGATTATTTATTCACTTGATTCTTA
>NW_006287679.1:221824-236097 GCF_000327345.1 Myotis davidii
CTCTGTATTGTATTCTTTATTTCGGTCAGTGTATACTTAATTTCTGATTGGTCCTTTTTCATATCCTTGAGGGTCTCACTAAATTTCTTGGAGGTTTCTAGAAGATTCTCGAATAACCTTATAGCCATGGTTTCTAACTCTATATCCAGTATTTTGCTTTCATCCATTTCTTTGTATCTGCATTTTGGCTGCTTCCCTGTGTTTGTTTCTATGTACTGGGTAGCTTCTAAGTCTCCTTGTGTTGATAGAGTGGCCTTGTGTGGTAGGTTTCCTATAGGGCCCAGTGGCTCAGCCTCCCCAGTCACCTGAGGTGGACTCCCTTGATGCACTCCTTTGTGGGCTGTTTGCACAGTCTTGTAGTTAAGCCTTGATTGCTGTTGGTATCACTGGGAGGAATTGACCTCCAGGCCAATTGGCTTTGATGACCAGCTTTGTCTACACTAGAAGATCGGTTGTGCAGGAGACACCCTTATGGGGCAGGACTTGCTTCAGTGGGGCTTTGGCACTCACTGAGTCTTCCCCTTGAGTGTGTCTCTTATGGATGTGAAGAGTTGTAATCCGGTATGGTCTCACTCTGACCAATGGGTACACTGACTCTTGGATCTCCAAGGAGGTGCAAGGTCAGCCACTGTCTGGGGCCGCCCAGCAGGAGCTACAGAGACATCTGTCGATTCCTCCTCTTCCAAACCCAGACAAGACCCAACTGTGAAGCAAGGCAGGCTGCTGCTGCTGCTCTTGGGCCTTCTTTTGGGAGCTCTGGGGCTCTCTGACCCAGTGGCAGTTTGACAGGTTTTAGGTGGAGAAAGAACAGGCCATTCATATGCAAAAGCCGATGCACACAGCTTGGGTGGGGTTGTAAATTGGGTGTGAGGGGTCTCTGGGAATCACCTGGGTGGAGTAAACAGCAATGGCTGCCAGTCAGCCCTGCACCGGGGGGGTCCCCGAGTCTCTGCGTCCTGTGCATACGCACAGAAACAGTGATCTCTGCGAGCACGTCTGAGAGAAAGCTGCCCTCACGTTCCTGTCCCGATGCCAGACAGTCCAGTTTCTCCCCTTATGTGTCTGGGTCCCCCAGAGTCTTGCTCGGAACTGGAGTTCAGAGCAAGCGGGAGCTTCTGACCCCCTCCCAATTAAAAGAGCAGCACATCCAGGTGCCAGCACTTTCCGCGCCTCCACACCTCTCACCAGTCTCAATGCACTTTCTTCACCTCTGGTTGTGGAACTTCCACTCAGCCAGCCTTCCCGCGGTTCTGGGTGGTCGTTCTGCCTTTTAGCTGTTATTTTGATGTGGTTGTGAGAGGCAGCAAGTATAAGTGTTTACCTGTGCCGCCATCTTGGTTCTTCCTGTGTGTGTTTTTTAAAAAAATCTTCATTGTTGAAAGTGTTACATGGATCCATTTTTCCTCCCCATTGATCCCTTCTAGTTCGCCCCTGCCCCAGGCCTTCTCCACCCTATTGTCTGTGTCCATGGGTTATGCATGTCTATAGTACAAGTTCTTTGGTTGATCTCTTCCCACCGACCCACTTCTATCTTCTCTGAGATTCCGGTCTGCTCCATGCTTCTATGTCTCTGCGTCTGTTTTCTTCTACAGTTTATTTTGTTAGATTCCACATATGAGTGCGACCTTGTGATACTTGTCTTTCTCTGGCTGGCTTCTTTCGCTTAGCATAATACGCTCTAGGTCCTTCCATGCTGTACCAAAGGGTAAGAGTTCTTTCTTTTTACAGCTGCATAGTATTCCATGGTGTAGATGTACCACAGCCTTTTTAAAAAAAATATATTTTATTGATTTTTTACAGAGAGGAAGGGAGATGGATAGAGAGTTAGAAACATCGATGAGTGAGAAACATGGATCAGCTTCCTCCTGCACGCCCCCTACTAGGGATGTGCCCGCAGCCAAGGTACATGCCCTTGACCGGAATCGAACCTGGGACCCCTGAGTCCGCAGGCCGACGCTCTATTCACTGAGCCAAACCGGTTAGGGCTACCACAGCTTTTTTAGCCACTCATCTGCTGATGGGCAATTGGGCTGTTTCCAAATCAGCTATTGTAAATTGTGCTGCTGTGAACATAGGGGTGCATACATTCTTTCTGATTGGTACTTCAAGTTTCTTAGGTTATGTTCCTATAAGTGGGATAACTGGGTCAAATGGGAGTTTCATTTTTAATTTTTTGAGGCAACTCCATACTGTATATTGTTCTTTAATAAGAATCAGGATATGTGTAGCATGCAGATAAATCAAACTTTTTAAAGTTCTGTACTTGAGTATATAATTTGACCTTTTGTTTAGCAAGTATTTGCATTAAGTTTTGCTGTACTTTTTATTGTATATGAATGAACACATTTTAAATTCTTGCTATGGGCTATTTAGAATCAGAAACAATCTTGCTGGCCTCATCTGCTTTACAGCAGAAAGCAACATAAGAATGATGAATGCAGAGCAATTAGTCCAATTGTTTCCAGTTGTTTTATGATTTAGAATTTTCTCATCTAACCCTAAAATTTATTTAATCATTACCTTTGACCTTTTCATCACCACCACTACCTCCCCAAAAACCCAAATCCTAAAATTAAAGAAAAGAAGGCTTCCGGCAAATGAAAATTGATTTGCTGTTGTCTTTTTATGTTTACCTTTTGCTTTTTAAGGTTTAGGGATTCAAAAGTAGTGAAAGAAGTCCCACCTCTCCCATTGTCCAGCTGCAGGAAAACTTTTATTTATTTTTTGTTAATCGTAACCTGAGGATTTTTCCAGTGATTTTTAGAGAGAGTAGAAGTGAGGAGGAGAGACAGAGTGAAACATCGATATAAGAGAGACACATTGATTGGTTGCCTCCTGCATGTGCGCTGACAGTGCCGGGATCTAGCCTGCAGCTGAGGTACATGCCCTTGACTGGCATCTTCAGTGCACGGGCCTATACTCTAGCCACTGAGCCAAACCGTCTAGAACAGGGGTGGGCAACCTTTTTTGTGAGTGCATGCCAAAACCAGCAAAATCTCTGACTCAAAATTTGTCTGCATGCCAACCCTAATTTTTTGAGAACATGTTACGCCTACTTGATACCTCTTGAGGTGTATGTATGTGAAGAACCTTGAAGAAATAAAATTAATTTGAGCGACAAAAACACAGTATATGATGATGAAAAATACATTTATTTTTTTAATGTATACATGTACACTGATAGTCCGACAGAAAACTTTAGATGTGGATGAAGCCAAAACACTGGTCAGATCTAGGAAGGCAGGGAGAGTTAAGGCAGAAAGCATAGAAATTGCTCTTCCCCTCTCTCGTCAATCCATGTCTATGGTCTTTAAGATAACTTGTTATGTAAAATTATTTATCTAAGATGCACCTACACTGAATTTATCTGAAAAATAAAAAAGTCGATATTAAGAACAAAATTGTAAATGGAAGATTATAAGAGGGTTTCAAGTGCCAGCAGAAGTTACTGGCGTGCCATGTTTGGCACGCGTGCCAGGGGTTGCCCACCCCTTGTCTAGAGCTTGCGACAGCAGAAAACAGGAAAGAACTAACTAGGTAATTGACTTTTGAGTAAACTCAGCCTGGTTGTGTTTCTTTTCTTTCACATCTTTTCTTGTGCTGTACATAAAAATGTTTGGACCAGATACTGGTGTGGAGATAAGGAAAAGAGTCGGATTACTCCACCATAGGGACTATGAGAAATAGCATAGTGACCTCAATTAGGTGAAGGTGTAAACAGGCTAGATTTATGATCTCTTCCGGTCATCAGGAAAGCCATTTATGCCCTGGTGAAACCCTGGCTGAACAGATTGTTTCTGAAGAGATACATGTTATAATTTGTAGGGTGTGTGTGTGTGATGGTATTAACGGTATTGATAATAAATTTACAGCTAAAATGTTAGGCTCTATGCTAATAACTAGGAATGAAGATAGAACATTTTGAAAATACTTAAAGGTAGTGAGAAAATACATTTCTCTATAAAAATGTGTTCTATTTTGCAGCGTTTCTAGAGTACATCCTCAAATAATTATAAACAAGTAGATTTTATCTCGATTTTAAAAGATGATAAACAGTAACCCTTATAAAATACATTTTGTGCACTAGTGTATAATTTCTGTAGTGATCACATCTTTCACCTCTAAAAATGTTCTCTTTTAGTAATGCCTTCTTTTATGTCCTTAGGCAACACTAACCTGCTTTCTGTCACTATAGGTTAGTTTGCATTTTCTTTAATTTTCTATAAATGTAATCGTGTATATACTCTTCTGGGGGGCGGGTCTATTGTCTTGCAGTCAGCTTGCTTATGAGATGCATCCATGTACATCCCTTTTCATTGCTGAGTAATATTTCATTGTGTTCATAGTCTCCTATTAGTTCACCTTTGGCAGACATGTGAGGTTCCATGTTCTGGCTGTTGTAAAGCTGCTTTGTCCATTCCTGAACACCTCTCTGTGGACATAAGCTCTCACTTCTCATGCATGCTTAAGGTCTAGGAGGGAATCAGTGGGTAAGTTTAACTTAACGCCAAACTGTTTTAAACTGATAGTATCTTTGCTAAGAGTTCTGATGGCTCCACATCCCAGCTAGCCTTGACGTGGTTAGTTATTGGAAGGGGGTTCTCTCTTCCTGCAACTGTGCAGAGAGAGAGAACTCGGGGGTTGATGAAATCTTGATTAGAACGCGACGAGGTTTAAGGAAAAATGAAAAAACACAAGACTGAGACAGAAATAGAGTGAAAGCTGGGCCTGGGTGTGGCGTCTGCCCTCTGATGGAGGGACAGACGCAGAGAGAGAGCCCCAGCACCGCACCAGAAGGAGTTTATTAAATACTCGAATAACAGGAAGTTACATCACATCTTGGTGGGCCTTGAATTCCTGGCGACATCATGAGATTCACCCCCTTAACACTGGGCCGGAAGGATAAACTGAGTGGCGTCCCAACCTCTTGATTAGGTCCCCCCTGGGCGTGGCTCTGAGTTTCAGCCACATATTTAAGGATGCCCAGTGTTTCCTAGCGGCCCTCAACAGTTAGTCTTTTTCATTTAGACTATAGGAGGTATCTCATGGTGGCCCTTTATGGTTTTAATTTGTGTTTCCTAATAATTATGTTGACATTTTTTCATGTGCTTATTTACCATCTGATCTTTCTTTCTTTCTTTTTTTTTTTACTTGCCTATTGCACTGGCTAACCCTTTCATCACAGTGTTGAATGGAAGTTGTAAGAGTGAACATCTTTATGTTGTTTCTGATTTTTAAGGGAGGCTTTTACTATTAAGTTTGGTATAAGCTGTAGGTTTGGTTTTTTGGAGGGTGGGGGTAGATCGAGGAAGTTCCTTTCTATCCTGGTTTGCTGAGACTTTTTATTAAGGAATAGATGTTGGACTTTGTCAAACACATTTTTCCTCCTACATTAAGATACTTTTATGGTTTTTCATATTAAATGCTGAATTACATTGGTTGATTTGTAGAATTATAAACCAACCTGGCAGTCCTGGGGTAAATCTCACTTTGTCATGATGTATTCTCATAGCAGTAATCCATGTTGGATATGTTTGGTGGAATTCACCAATGGGGCCATCTGGGCCTAGATAGATTTTAACTATAAATTAAACTTCTTTAAAGTGTATATGAATACTCAAATTACTCATTTCTTTTTGAGTGAACTTGGCGGTTCATGCCCCTCAAGGAATGTAGGACTTTGGCCATTCATTGAAATAAAGTTGTTCATAATATGTTCATACCATCCTTTTTAGTATCTGTAGAAATGTCATCTCTTTTATTCTTCAGTGGTAATGCATTTCTTCTCTTTTTCCTGATGAGTTTGGCTTACCAGGATTTTATTGATCTCAACAAGCTTTTGATTTCACTGAGTTTTCTTCGTTTCACCTTTGTATTGATTTCTTGTCTGATCTTTACTATTTACTTTTTTTGTTTAAATGTTATTTGTTCTTCTCTCCATAGTTACTTAAGGTATAAATTGAGATCACGGATTTGAGAACTTTGTTTTTCAGGTTATATATTTGGTAATTTCCCTCTCAAGTACTACTTTCGTTACAACCCATAAAGTTAGGTAATTTTGTGTTTTCATTTTCATTCAATTCAAAATACTTCCTAATTTTCCCTTTAATTTATTTTGACTCATACATTATAGTCACGTGCTGCCTAGGACCAAGATACAGTCTGAGAAGTGTGTCTTTAGTGATTTCTTCGTTATGCAAACATCATAGAGTGTACTTACCCAAACCTAAGTGGTGTAGCTACTACTGTAATTGTATACACTGTTCCACAACTGGCAGTGGAGTAGGTGTGTTTCTACCAGCATCACCAAGACTTCTGTGACATCACTAGGCTATAGGAATTTTCAGCTCTATTACAGTCTTACGGGGTCACCATCATATATGTGGCCTGACTTTGACCAAGTTGTCATTATGTGGTGCATAACTGTATTTAGAATTATGTTATTTAGTTTGAGAGTATGTGTGGATTTTCCAGATGACTTTCTGATTTAACATCTAATTTAATTATGCCAGTTTTGTTATTAGGTGCATAAACATTTAGAATTCCTCAGTGGAGTCTTTCCTCATTATGAAATGTCCCTGGTAATTTTATTGCTCTGATATCTACTTTGTCATAAAATAATATAGCCACTCCTGCTTTTTTTGCTTGTTTGACTTGGGTTAGCATGGCTTACTTTTTCCCATTTTTTGAGTCTATGTTTGAAATGGGTTTCTAATATATAGTTTACATAGACTACATATAGTTGCATTTTGTTTTTCTAATCACATAATCTTTGCATTTAAATTGTGGTAGAAGTATTTACATTTAATGTGATTACTGATATGATTGGTTTTAAATCTACTCTTTTGCTATTTTTTATTTTTCCTACCCATTCTTTGTTCCCTCTTTTCTGCTTTCATTTGGATTGAGTATTTTTTTTTAATCCCGTATATGTTTTTTCTTAACTTCTTAGCTATAACTCTTGGTTGTTATATAGTTGTTGCTTTTGTATACATCTTTAACTTACCACAGTTTTCCTTCAAGTGATATTCTTCTTTACATATAGCATAAGAACCTTAAAGTAGTATGCTGCACCTTTCCTACACCAAGCCTTCACAAAATTTTAAAAATATTTTTAATGATTTTTAGAGAGGAAGGGAGAGATAGAGACATCACTGACTGGCTGCCCCCTGCACGGTCCTACTGGGGATCAAGTCCGCAACCAGAGCATCTGCCCTGATCGGGAGTCTTGGGTCCTGGGTGGATGCTCAGCCTCTGAGCCACCCCGGCTGGGCTACCCCAGGCTTTTGTGGTGTTACTGGCATGTATTTACTCACACGCATGTTGTAGTCCCTCGCAAATTAACTTTTGCTTTGAGTAGTCAGTTATCTTTTAAAGGGATTTCAAAACATAATGAGAGAAGTCTTCTATATTTTCCCACATATTTACTTGCCATTTTTGGTGTTCTTCATTCCTTTGTTGTGGATCCAGATTTCCCTGTGGTAGGTGATTGGTTATTTTGTGTCTGTGTTTTATGTCTAACAAGTTTTTACTTTGCCCTTCAGTTAACAGCTTTATTAAAACACAATTCACATATTATTTAGTTCATCCATTTAGAGTATGTAATTCACTAGTTTTTTGTTATTCAGAGTTGTGACATTGTCGCATTCCATCAACCCTAAAGAAACCCCATACTTTTTAGCTGTTACCCTCCAGGTACCCCAACTCCTTCCCCACACACCATCCCCAGTCCTAAGAAACCACTAATATACTTTTTGTCTCTAAAGATCTGCCTATTCTGGATATTCTATAGAAATGGAATCATGTCATATGTAGTCTTTTGTGATTGGCTTCTTTCACTAGTATAATGTTTCCAAGTCTGTGATTTGGTTTGCTTGATAAGTAAACTCCCATTTGCTACAAGGGGCCTTGGGGTGAACTTGCTCTCCTGATATATTTATGTTTTTCTTCCCACCTGATTCTCTCAGTGGGGAGTATGTGTGTGGGTGCTTTGGCGGAAGTGGATGCTTCATTTGTTTTTATTCTTTGTGAAGCTTATCTGATTGATTGTACATTTCTATGCATTTGAAACATCATCTCCTAATGTGGGACATCAGGTCACTTTGTGTTGCAGTGTGGAGGTTTGATGAAGCTGGTCATATGAGGTTCTCAGAAGTGCTTGATGAAACGAGAGCTTTTGAATGGAAAATTAAAATGTTAAAATATTTTAGAGAAAGCACTTAATTTTTTAGAATTTTTAAAAAGTCTGATTTATTGAGGTATTTTTTTAAAAATATATTTTATTGATTTTTTACAGAGAGGACGGGAGAGAGATAGAGAGTTAGAAATATCGATGAGAGAGAAACATCGATCAGCTGCCTCCTGCACATCCCCTACTGGGAATGTGCCCGCAACCAAGGTACATGCCCTTGACCAGAATCGAACCTGGGACCTTTCAGTCCGCAGGCCGACGCTCTATCCACTGAGCCAAACCGGTTTTGGCTATTGAGGTATTTAAATAGAGTAAAATTAACCCTTTTCGGTATGCCGGTCTGTGAATTTTGGTGAACTTTTGTAGTGAAAATCAAAAATAATATTTTTATTTTCTTAAAAAGTGCCATTTTGCTTTCTCATTAGCAGTGTAGGAATTCTAATTTCTGTGCAGTCTCTTCAGTATTTGGTATTGCCAGTTGTTTTGCCTTCAGTAGCCAGTCTAGTAGATGGTATCCCATTGTAATTTTAATTGGCATTTCCCTAGCAAGTAATAATAACCCTCTTTATGTGCTTATATAAGTCTTCCATATATCTTTTGTTGAAGTGACTTCAGTTCTGGACTGTGTCAGTGTAAGAAACATTCAAACCTGTAAAGAATTTTTGTGAGTTTATTTGAGTTTAACTGTTGACAATTGCTTGCTGGGATTGAGATAATGCTCCCGAGAAAGGTAGTTTTGCACCTTATTTTATACATTAGAATAAAAAGAGGAGATGTAACTGGGTTACAGTAAATCCATTGGTGATGGATTAGGGAGGCAGGAGAAAGCAAAGGGGGGCAACTTCTCCTCTGGGATTAGATAAAAAGTAAAATGATAGACACATACTTTAAAAAAAATGTTTTCATTGATTTCAGAGAGAAAGGGAGAGGCAGAGATGGAAACAACAATGATGAGAGAGAATCATCAATAGACTGCCTCCTACATGGCCCCTAGTGGGGATGGAGCCCTGACTGGAATTGAACCTTAACCCCCTGGTTCATAGGGTGGTGCTCAAACACTGAGCCACACAGGCCAGGCTAGACACATACTTCTTTTACACAGGTGGTTATAGGATAGTTAACAGTCAATTCATTCAATGACAATGAGGGGATTTGTGGTCTCTGCAGGGGAGCCTGTGCTGTGAGGGTCGGGAAAGGGGAAATGACTCTAACCTTCCAAGGAGATGTGATTGTAGATGCAAAAAGACAGCAGACAGGCTCAGCTACGGCAAAGACTGACCTTTGTCAGGGAAGATGCCTGCCTAGGACATGACGACCCACCGTGAACTGCTTTTAGTTGAAAAGTTTTCATTTCAGACCATCCTTCGTGGTGACTGTAGGTCTGAGTTTACAAGAACACCACGCAGGCCTCCCCTGAGCCTGTCCGGTGAGCCTGTGGCCCCTTTGGTCCACAGCTGTATTGTCCCATTGAGTCTAGGTGTCTGCCAGTGCACACAGTCTTTGAATACTGTAAGCAGCCAACATAAATCATGAATTCAGGTAGTGCCAGTCCTTCAACTTGGTATTTCTTTTTCAAAAGTGTTTTGACTATACTAGGTCCTCTTTTTTTTTTCTAGTAAGTTTTAGAATTAGCTTGTCAACTTCTATGAAACTTGCTGGGATTTTGATGGGATTGCATTTAATCTATAGATCAGAACTGTTCAGTAGCAATATAACTTTCTGTAATGGTGCTTATGTTTTGTATTTATACTGTCCAATATATGGTAGTTATTAACAACATGTGTCTGTAGACTACTTAAAATGTGGATAGTGAGACTGAGGAAGTTAACTTTAAATTCTATTTGATTTTAATTAATTTAAATTCAGATATATCAACTTTGGGAATTGATTTCTTAACAGTTTTGAGTCTTCCAATTCTCAGAGTATGTCTTTTCATATGCTAATTTAAATCCTTCTGTATTAACTGTGTTTTCAGATTGTTGAAAGGGTTTAATGTTCTGGGCATGCTTCCCTGAGTTATAATTTGAACTTTGTCCTTTCTTTTGATTGTTTTATAGTTTCATCTCATGTTTTCTATCTTTTGTCTTTAGTTTGTTTAGTTCAGGGTGCAAAAGGACTATATAGTAGGTGCCCATCTTAATTTTCTTTGTATAATTATAACTATCAGAAAGTGTTATGGGTCCTTTAGAGCTGCTTCTTTTTCTTTGAAATGGGGACCCCTCCCTCTGCGTGCGCCTCCCCCCCCTCCCCCCCATTTACCTTGACTCCCAGCCCTCCTCCTCCTGGGGTTCACTCCATTGAAGTCTTGCTGGGTGCCATCAGTCAGTCACCATATTCAAGGGATTGAACTTTGCAGGATTTAAGTGGGGACAGTAGATGAAGATGAACTCTGGCTCCTAAAAGACTGAGTATAAGGAGAATGACAGTTTCTTGTGGTAGTTCTTTCCACTAACCAGATGCTCAGGTATCCTGTTAAATGTACTTTTGTGTGTCAGAGTACTAAGAACTCAGGTTAGTGACTAGGGAGCTAAGAACCCAGGTTAGTGACTAGGGTACTAAGAACCCAGGTTAGTATTAGGGTGTGAAGAACCCAGGTTAATGACTTGCTTGGTAAACCTGGAATTCATAATGAAAAGTGTGCTGATTGTGTGTCTTAGAGGCTTGAAGGTTCTATACCACACTGGAGAAAACACTTTTCTGATTGATGAGATTTGTATTGTGTTGTGTGAAAGTTTTTAATCTACCTCCAGAGATTGTTTTTATGGCTTGGTATACAAGTCATAAGTGTTGAATATCTTTACTACTTTTTTTCTGTGGTATTTAGGGAACAATAGTTAATGATTGATTTTGATCACAAATTTTGTTAGGTCTGCTTTACAGGAAAAGATTTATGACCCATAAAAAGAATAATATATTGTAAGACAAATATAATTTAGCCTCAGAATGTTGATATTCCATAGAAGTAGTAGTGCATATACAGTATTTTTTTAACTCTTTAAAGAACTTAATCTTTTAAAAAAATATATTTTTATTGATTTCAGAGAGGAAGGGAGAGGGAGAGATAGAAACATCAATGATGAGAATCATTGATTGGTTGTCTCCTGCACACCCCCACTGGAGATGGAGCCCGCAACCCAGGCCTGTGCCCTTGCCTGGAATCGAACTTTATCTTGAAACAATTGTAGATTCGTATGTAAGAAATACTACAAGAAAATCTCATATATCATAAACCCTTTATCCGGTTTTTCCTAATGGTAGCATCTTACATGATCATAGTGCAGTGTCATATCCAGGGCACTGACAATGATACAATCTGCAAACTTTATCCTGATTCCTCTAGTTTTACTTGGACCTGTGTGTGGAGTTGTGAGGTTGGGAAGTGGAGAATATGAGAATGCATAGCTAGTTTTATGTGATGTTAATCGTATGTGTGGTTTGTATAATTCCATATAGCCAAGATACAGAAGGGTCCCATCACAAAAATCCATCTTGCTACTCTTTTATAGCCACAGTCACCTTCCCCTCACCTCCCCATCCACTAGCCTCTCTGGCAGTTGCTAATTTTTCTTCAAGGATGTCAGGTAAATGGAATCATACATACAACTTTTGATATTTTTTTTTACTTCATAAATCCATTCAAGTTGTGTCTATCAATAGTTCAGTCATTTTTATATTACTTTTTTGGTTTGTTTGTTAATCCTCGCCTGAGGATACTTTTCCATTGATTTTTATTTTTTATTTTTTTTAGGGAGAGTGGAAGAAAGAGGGAAAGACAGAGAGAAACATTGATGTGAAAGAAACACATCGATTGGTTGCCTCCTGCATGAGCCCCGACCAGGGCCCGGGCCAGGGAGGAGCCTGCAACTGAGAATTGAACCCAGGACCCTTTGGTCCACAGGTCAACACTCTATCCACTGAGCCACACCGGCCAGGCTTTGTTATTACTTAGTGGTTGGTATACCATGGAATGGTGTCACACAGTTCCAACATTCACCCACAGAAGGACATTTAGGTTTTTTCCAGGTTTTGGCTCTGAACAAATGAAGCTCCTGTAAACACTTGTGTACAGGCTTTTGTGTGAAAACAGGGTGGGGCAAAAGTAAGTTTACAGTTGTTCATATGGAAAATAATACAAAATAATAAATAATACAAGAATAAATCATATCGCCACTATGGAAGACAATATGGAGTTTCCTCAAAAAGCTACAAATGGAACTCCCATTTGACCCTGTGATCCCACTTCTAGGAATATATCCCAAGAAACCCACACAAAATTATCAACCTAAAAATTAGCCTGCTAGCCAGGGTGATGTGGCTCAGTAGTTGAATGTCAACCTATGAACCAAGAGGTCACCAGTTTGATTCCAGGTCAGGGTACATGCCAGGATTGCAGGCTCTGTCCTCATTAGGGAGCATACAGGAGGTAGCTGATCGATGTGTCTCTCTCATCCCCTACCTCTTCCTCCTCTCTCTCTCTCTCTCTCTCTCGACACATATGTAATACCCTTTGTAATAAATAAAAATTTTAAAAAAAAAAAAAGAATAAATCATATCTCACGTACTCGCCACTGTAAACCTACTTTGCCCCACCCTATGTAAGTTTTGTTTCTCTAGAAGAAATGCCAAATGCACAGTTATTGGACAGCACATTGTTTTTTTTGATCCTGCAGATGAGACTGGAATATATGTGCTGTGTTGGACATTTCTAAGCAGCAGGCCTTAACATGGGAGCTGCTACCATCTATAGTTTCCTTTAATCCTAACAGTTTCTGTTTGAAAACATACTCTATTGTCTATTGGTAAATAAAGAATAAGATATAATACTTTGAAAAGTAAATTAGCTTCATTATCAACACTTCTAGAGAATTGGGGTTTTTAAGTTTTTGCTTTGCTTGGCTGACGGGCTCAGTGGTTTGAGTGTCGACCTATGAACCAGGAAGTCATGGTTCAATTCCCAGTCAGGACACATACCCGGTTGCAGGCTCGATTGTAGGAGATAGCCGATCAATGATTCTCTCTCACCATTGATGTTTCTATTTCTCTCTCCCTCTCCCTTCCTCTCTGAAATCAATTTTTAAAAAGTTTTCACTTTTAACAGCGAATTAAATAATTTATTATACAATTCTCCTATCAGATAATTCAGTGAGTTTTAGTGAACTTACACAGTTACACAGTCATCACCATAGCCCAGTTGTAGAGCCCAAAACTTCAAAAAATTCCTTTGTGCCTGTTTGCAGTCAGTCCTCTTCAGGCAGCCAACTTTTGATCTCCTTGTAGTCTCTAGAAATTGCATGTCAGTGGGATCATTCAGTGGATAGTCTTTTGTGTCTGGCTTCTCTCAGTTAACACAACTGTTTTTGAAGTCTGTCCACCTTCTTACATTATTTCTGTGTAGTGTTTCTTTGCATGGGTAAACCACATTTTCTGTATTTACCTGTTAGGGGTTAGGATTGTTTCTGATTTGTGGATGTTATGAACAATGCTGCTGTAAACATTTGTGTGGATATGTGTTTTTAGGTAGATAACCTAGGCGTGGATTGCTGATTTATATGGTTAACCCTTTAGAAAACGTCAAACTGTTTCCAAAGTGGTTTTATTTTTTATATTAAACACCAGCAATATATGAAGGTTCCAGTTTCTTCCGTTCTTCACCAACACCTGGTATTGTCTTCTTGTTACAGCCCTGTTAGTGGGTGTATTGTGGAGCCTCTTTATGGTTGTAATTTGCATTTCTCAAGTCGCTAATGATGTCAAGCATCTCTTGTGCTTATTAGCCATCTGTATATCTTCTTTAGTCAATTGTTCATTATTTTGTCCATTTTTAAAATTGGGTTGTTTGCCTTTTAAGAGTTGCAAGAGTTCCTTCTATATTCTGGCTATATGCCCTTTATCAATATACTGAGTGGCCAGATTATTATGACCACCCATCAGTACTTCGTTGGGCCACCTTTTGCCTTCAATACTGCGGCAATTCTTCTTGGCGTTGACTCCACGAGATGTTGAAAGGTGATGCGAGGAATCTGGCACCATGCCTGATGAATAGCACTGTCCAGTTCTGTGAGATTTGATGGTTGTGGAACCA
>NW_006287679.1:236338-238935 GCF_000327345.1 Myotis davidii
CATGCAAATTGGAGATGTTTTATCTTGGTAACTGCAGACAGCAAAGGTGTTCGAACAGGCCTTCGGCTTCCATATCCCATACGATGCAGTGTATGGCTAATGTGCCTACAAACATCAGGTGGTCATAATAATCTGGCCACTCAGTGTATATGGGTATTTTAATTTTCTTATTGATGTTTTTTGAAGACCAAAAGTTTTAAATTTTGATAAACTTTAATTTATCCTTTTGTTCTTCTTACCTAAGAGTTTTTTGTTTTTTTTTAAGAAGGCTGCTATACCAGTGAGAGAATGATGTATATGTCTTATGAGGTGAGCCTTTATTAGTCTGTTTCTAAAATGTTATTGGGTTACTGCCTTAATTCTTGTTTTTTAGTGTTCTTACCTCCAAAATGAAAAAAACAGGTAATATGATCTATTTTTTTTTGTCCCCAAACTTCTGAATGTATTCTAAATCTTGTGTGAAATGTTTTGGTTTTCATCATACTACTTCATGTTGAAAAAGCAAGAAATACTTTCATCCCAGACCTGTTCAGGACATTTTCTTAAAGGGCAAGTAATAAAGCTTGATTGAGATGCAGTATGTTTTTTGTGTGTGAGAAAGCTAGCACGGAGTGCTGTCAGGTCATCATGAGAAATGCAGGCTAGTGGGGAACAAGTGTCTCTATTGGAGCTCTGTTGTCATTCAGTTTAGAACTCAGAGCAGAAAAATAAAAAGACTAATTTTTCCTTTCATAACTTTTTAATGTAGACTTCATTGTTGCAGCAAACTCTTTAAAAATTGCCACCTGGAGGTCAATTACAGCACTAATTCTGGCTTGAGAAATGTCAAAAATATTTTTAATATATTTTATATTGATTTCAGAGAGGGAGGGAGAGGGAGAAATAGAAACATTAATGATGAGAGAGAATCATTAGTTGGCTGCATCCTGCATGCCCCCTACTGGGGATCCAGCCCGCAACCTAGGAATGTGCCCTGACTGGGAATTGAACCATAACCTCCCGGTCCATAGGTTGATGTTAACCATAGAGCCACACTGGGTAAGAGATGTCAGAGTTTTGTGATAATTTTTCCTCCCTTCATATCTGTATATCTCAATTCTGTCTTTATTTGTCATTGGCTCACTATTACTAGATTATCAAAGCACAAGCTAGATCTTGAGTAAAACTTTTTAAAAAGTGTGGAAACTCTGATACAGGAAGAAATGGTAACTGGACACTTAATTATCGCATCAGGGTTAGATTTCTTACCCAGTTGTCTTTGTATGCAAAAGGCAGCACAGTGATAACAGGTAATTGAGCTTGAGCATCTAAGATGGGTACAAATTACATGATGGAGCCCTTTCCCCCCATCAGCTTAGCCCCGCTCTGCAGCCGTCTTTTATGAGTCTCCCCTGTGCAGTCCAGTCCTGGCTCTGGGGCAGTGTGAGCCATGTATGGACTGCAGGCCAATCAGTGACTGATGAGGAGGGTCAGAAAGTAGAGCGGCCTGAGGTCAGTTCTCAAGTAAGACGCAATGGCGTGAACTAAGTAGTGTAAACTTCCTAATTCATGTGCATGTTGTGTCCTGCAGAAGCTACAACTGTTTCTTACTAAGAAGTCAAAGGACATAGCTAAATTTGGTGACAAGATTGGGGATGTGGGGGGCTGGTAAGAGGAATTGTGTTGCTTCACTGAAAAGCTTCTTACGTGAGAGAATTCTGTGAGGGAGAAAGTGTGTGTGGCATGTGGCATTCCCATCAGAGAATAGCTGTGCCTTTTTGCAAGGCGTCTCCTTTGTTCTTCATTGAACACAATTATGTGAAGGCTTCTAGCCGTGGGAACGCCTGCTTGTGCAGACATTTAACTTCGTACAGTTTGTTTGTTTTTTTTTACATCATAGCTGAAGCCTGGAAATGAAAATATGGGAAACTGTTGTAATATGCATGCTATAATCTTTTAAAGACTACTCTCTTGGAGTTTTGTCAGAACCGGATTTGAATAAGGGCTTTCAGGCCTTCTCTGGTGGGGTCCTGCGGAGTTAACCATGAGCTTCTGCTGCGCTGCAGGTGCAGGCAGTCTGGTCCTGTCCTCCTCCCAACCGCACTAGGCAGCGGAGTGGCTAGCCCTTGAGCTGACTTGAATGCTCTCCCTCATCACACACCAGAAAGCGTGCTTTGCAGACGATTGAAGAAATGGGGGCATTCAACCAGCAGGTGACTGGATGGAACTGATGATTTTGCTCTCGCTGGCTACGTTTTTACTGTCTGATTGAATTAGGTCCCTATCTTTGGGACCTAATTGAGGTTGTTTGGGGAAGGACTTTTTATTTATTTTTTTAAATTAAATCTTTATTGTTCAGATTATTACATCTGTTCCTCTTTTTTCCCCCCATAACTCCCCTCCTCCCAGTTCCCACCCCACCCTCCACCCTCACTCCCCACCCACTGTCTTCATCCATAGGTGCACTATTTTTGTCCAGTCTCTTCCCGCTCCCCCCTCACCACTTTCCCCCACAAGAATAGTCAGTCCACTCCCTTTCTATGCCCCTGATTCTATTATAATTACCAGCTCATTCTGTTTATCAGATTATTTATTCACTTGATTTTTAGATTCACTTG
>NW_006287679.1:244499-245096 GCF_000327345.1 Myotis davidii
GGAAGTTTTCTGTCATTATTTCTTCAAATAGGTTTTCAATATCTTGCTCTCTCTCCTTTTCTGGCACCTCCATAATTCGGGTGTTGGTACGCTTGAAGCTGTCCCAGAGGCTCCTTACACTATCTTCGTATTTTTGGATTCTTTTTGCTTTTCCGGTTGGGTGATTTTTGCTTCTTCGCATTTCAAATCTTTGACTTGATTCTTGCGCTCCTCTGTTCTGCTCTTGGGAGTCTGTATAATATTCTTTATTTCATTCAGTGTATGCTTAATTTCTAGTTGGTCCTTTATCACAACATCGAGGGTCTCACTAGATTTCTTGAGGATCTCACTACATTTATCGGTGGTTTCTAGAAAGTTCTTGAAAAACCTTAAAAGTGTAGTTTTAAACTCTATGTCCAATAGTTCGCTTTCCTCCATTTCTGTCATTGTGTCCTGTTTCTTTGTCTCGGCATTTTTTATGCTTCGCTGTGCCGATAGAGTGGCTTTCTGTGCTAAGTGTCCGATAGGGCCCAGTGGCTCAGCCTTCCCAGTTACCTGAGGTGGACACTCTTGGTGCACCCCTTGTGGGCTTTGTGCATTATTGTTGTAGTTAAGCCT
>NW_006287679.1:245245-249672 GCF_000327345.1 Myotis davidii
GTCCTTTATGGATCTGGGGAGTTATAATTGGATGGTCCCACTCTGACCACTGGGTACACTGGCTCTTGGATCTAAGTAGGTGCTAATCTAAGTAGGTAGCCTCTGCCCGAGGCTACCCTGCAGAAGCCAGCTGTAAAGCAATGCAAGTTGCCCTGGGGCCTTGGTTAGCTGCAGTTTGTCAAGTAATTTTCAGATTACAAAGGGCCCGGCCTTTCATATGCAAAAGCCTCTGTGCAAGGCTTGGGCTGGGCGGAGCCCCAGGGAGTCAACTGGGGCAGGAGAGAGCAGTATGACTGCTCTCCTGTCCTGTCCTCAGAGGCCCCGGCAATTGCTGGGTGTGCCTCCGAGAGAAAGCTGCCCTCGAGTTCCGACCGATGCCATACAATCCCGTTTCTCCCGTATGAGTCTGGGTCCCCAGAGACTCACCCGGAACTGGAGCTCAGAGCCTGAGACTCCCTCCCGATTGAAAAAGACAACTGTGACCTCAGCCACCAGCCCTCTCTGAATGTACCTCTGCACCTTTGTATTTTACTTCTGTACCGCACCTACTCTGAGTCTAGGTATGCTTTTCTCTTTCCTTCTAGTTGTAGAATTTCCTCTCAGCTAGCCTTCCTGTGTTTCTGGATGATGTCCATTCCGTCTTTTAGTTTTTGTTTTTTTAGTTTTAGTTTTTTTAATATATTTTATTGGTTTTTTACAGAAAAGAAGGGAGAGTGATAGAGAACTTAGAAACATCGATGGGAGAGAAACATCGACCAGCTGCCTCCTGCACACCCCCCACTGGGGGTATGTGCCTGTGTGCATGTGCCTGCAACCAGGGTACATGCCCTTGACCAGAATTGAACCTGGGGCCCTTGAGTCTGCAGGCTGACGCGCTACCCACTGAGCCAAACCGGTTGGGGCTTAGTTGTATTTTTAAAGTGGTTGTGCGAGGCAGCAATCTCTAGTGTTTACCTATGCCGCCATCTTGGTTTCTCCCAGGACTTTTTAATTTACCAGGAAACTTGACCAGATTTCTAGGCTGCCCTACTCCATTTAAGCATAAATATGTATAAAAAGGTAAATGTGCCAACAAGTAACCTCATTTGGTGCAATATAGGAAAATGTGTTAGATTATGTCATCTCTTACTCACATTAGCAGCCTCAACCTCCCCTCAACCCCCGCAGATTTTGGCCTTTAAAGCACAAAACAAAACAAAACAAAACAAAAAACATTTATAGTTCTGGTCACCTAAGAAATGGTTCCATGGGACATGGGAGATCATCTTTTTACATTAGCTTCACTAGTTTACTAGAGACAAATATGGAGATGGCTTCTCATCACAGGCCTACAAATTGGCTGCAGCATCCTTAATTTTTGTGTTTGGTGGTCTAGAATTTGTTATCTGGACTAAATGATTTCTCATTTTCCTTAAATACAGAATGTACTTGGTTTATATATTCTGAGGTGTCTATATATTTTGAAGTTTTTGAATAGATCAGAGCAATAACCACTGCTACAACCTGCAGCCCAGTGAAAGTAAGTCACTTTGGCTTGAGCCACGTCAATTCAAACTTCATTTATTTCTTCTCGTGAAGCAAAGGTGCTATTAAGGTTGAATTTGTAAAATATCTTGCTACAGAAACCTCAAAGATGGAATTTGTATTTTAAGCTTTAATTTAAAAAATACTACTATAAAATGGCCTATATGTAAGTTAATGTTCTTAGCACATTAGATGACATTTCTCCTGACTAATAATCAGTTTCTCACTGCCTAGGACATCCACATCAATAACAGAGTAAGCAAATTTAAAGGTATTTCAGACCTTAAAAAGTCAACATGGAAACACAACCAGATAAGCCTAGTTATTACAGTGCATGGTCACATGAGTATAAATGCGGAGTCTGTGAAGCATACAATGTAAAGCTCTTTCCCCCGTCTTTGCTATTGCTGTTGATTACTCCAGCATAAAGTCCTTTTGTTTTGAAGTGAGCTATGTCAGTTGAAAAGAGGACAAGCAGGGAACCGCAATGGAGAGTCAGGAGCCTCTTGAGCTGGGTGCTGCCTGTGCCTGAGCACCACCTGTGACAAGGCTCGCCACCTAACCCTCCCCTGGCTTCTGCTTTCTAATCAATACAATGAAAGGCTCATCCTTATCAGACCTCAGCAGTGCCTCCCAGCTTAAATCCTCTAATTTGTGGGCTGTACTTTTTTTTAAATAAAGTTTTGTTTTAAATAAATACACCATCTGAGATAATTAGCGCATATCTCACTGCCTTTTCTCCTTCCACCTCTTCGAGAAAAATATAACAACCATGGAAATTCCTTATTTACTAGCTGTCATACAAGGGCACAGAGCTCACATTGAGTTCCATATATTGTCAACAGATGGTCATTAGGGCCAATTCAGTGCCAATAGGAATTCCTAATTTGGGGTGTGTAAAGAAGGGAACTTTATGCAGTACAAACAGCTCAATTAATAAGACTGCAGGACTAGGGAACAGCATGGCTCTGAGGTGGCCCTGGGGCTAGATAGCTCTGCTTCCTTCCTTTCTGCTCTGTTGCCAGAGAAATGCAGGCCTCAGTCTGATGTGGAAAGGGGAAGTGTCTTCCCCAGGCTAGAGGGGAACTGACTTATAAAGAGAAGTCCCTGCCCCTGGTCCCCGATTGGTCCAAATCTTCATAGTTTGTTTTGATCCAAAAATCACTGTCCTGACTGGTTAATGAATGAGTTAATTCAGAGGGGGCAGGGGGGGGGGGCGGGTAATAGCTGCAAATCGCCTATTGTACAAGGAAAGTCTATAGCCTATTGGTTGAAATAGGATTCCAGGAACTCTTACAGGTTGGCTCAGATGGCGAGAACACAGTGCAGGAGGCTTCTCCCGCAGTGCAGTTGGTGTGAGAGGACTCTGCTTAGCATTGGCTGCTGGGCTGTTTATATGTTTGAGCCCAGTTAGCCAGCAGGAGCCCTTCTCAAGAGTGCATTTGTTCTTGGGATCAATAATACGTATTATGTTCAGTACTAAGATAATGGCAAAGACAGTGTTCTTCAACCCAAAAGCCTTTCTTAACTGGTTTTGAGAGAATTAAGCTCTATTGCTCTAAAGTTTCCAACAGAGATAGTGGATTACCTTCCCCTCTGTGGACCTAGAAGAGCACAGTGATACAGTCCATTCTCTTGTGAATTTAGAAATGCAAAACAAACTGGTAACAGATGTTCTTTGTACTTGAACACTAGTGATACTGTGCCTTACAGGTATTTTTCCCTCTAGGGATGTTCCCTTTGTTCACCTGATTGATTGATTGATTGATTGACGACTCCCTCAGTCCTTTCGTTTACTCATCCCTCAGGGCAGAGTTGGTATTCACTCTTTTGTGCCACAACACCTGGCCTCATAGCCAACATCTTCCACATTAAAATTGTCTCCTGCTCCTGATCTTACTTGTCCTCAGAGGACAGGGACTATTGGGCTTGTCACTGCCGACTGTGTATTGGTTGAATATTGAATGATTCATTTATGCCCTCTTGCTGTGTAATGGTAGACACTTCTAGTAAGGGTTTCTATAGTAACAGCAGCAGTGTATCTGGGCACCAAACAGCAGCACACCTTGGTCTCATGGAGATAGAAATACAGTCTTGGCTTCATTAACAGAAGACTCAAATGAGTTGAACCCATAACTACTACTACTGGGATAAAGACATTTAAACATGTCCTGAGTGCATACATTCTTTCTGGTTGGTGTTTCAGGATTCTTAGGATATATTCCCAGAAATGGGATTGCTGGTCCAATGGGAGTTCCATTTTTAATTTTTTGAGGAACCTCCATACTGTTTTCCATAATGGCTGCTCCCATCTGCATTTCCACCAGCAGTGTACTAGGGCCCCTTTTCTCCACATCCTTGACAGCACTTGTTTGTTGATTTGTTGCTGGTGGCCATTCTGACAGGTGTGAGGTGATACCTCATTGTAGTTTTAATTTACATCTCTTTAATGTTAGTGACATTAAGCATTTTTTCATATATCTCTTGCCATTTGTATGTTCTTTTTAGAGAAGTATGTATTCAGGTCCTTTGCCCATTTAAAAAATATATATTTATTGATTTCTCTTCCTTTTGTTGAATTTAATGAGTTCTTTATATATTTTGGAAATTAATCCCTTAACAAATGTATCATTGTTGAATCTGTTCTCCCATACAGTGGATTCGCTTTTCATTTTGTTGATGGTTTCTTTTACTGTGTAAAAGGTTTTTTAGATATATGCACCCATGTGTTCATAGCAGCATTATTTACAATAGCCAAGATCTGGAAACGGTCCAAATGCCCATCAGTAGTAGATGAGTGAATTAAAACAATGATACACAGTGGAATACTATGCAGTTGTAAAAAGGAACTCTTACATTTTGCAACAGCATGGATGTACCTGGAGCTTATTATGCTAAATGAG